>NW_026527074.1:0-372600 GCF_027744825.2 Synchiropus splendidus
CTTCCCTGCAAGTTATGGCACAATGCAGAAAACACGTTTTCAGCCTGAGATAAGGTCGATTCCGGAACGCCAAACATAAAATATTTGATAACTTAGGAAAAACACTTCAGACAGCTTAGATTTGATGTGCAACTACTAGAATGACCCTTTCTGCTATAGTGGGAGGTGAAAATTTCATGTTCTGAAGCTTCCCTACAAAGTTATGGCACAATGCAGAAAACGCGTTTTCAGCCTGAGATAAGGTGGGTTCCGGAACGCCAAACATAAAAAATGTTGATAACTTTGGAAAAACACTTCAGACAGCTTAGATTTGATGTGCAACTACTAGAAATATCCTTGCTGATACAGTGCGAGGTGAAAATTTCTTGTTCTGAAGCTTCCCTGCAAAGTTATTGCACAATGCAGAAAACGCATTTTCGAACTGAGATTAGGTCGATTCCGGAACGCCAAACATAAAAATGTTGATAACTTTGGAAAAACACTTCAGACAGCTTAGATTTGATATGCAACTACTAGAAAGACCCTTTCTGCTATAGTGGGAAGTGAAAATTTCATGTTCTGAAGCTTCCCTGCAAAGTTATGGCACAATGCAGAAAACGCGTTTTCAGCCTGAGATAAGGTCGATTCCGGAACACCAAACCTAAAAATGGTGATAACTTTGGAAAAACACTTCAGACAGCTTAAATTTAGAGATAAGGTTGATTCCATGTGCTACTAACTACTAGATGCTCTGAACTCAGGGTGAACTTGTAAGCAGACAATGTTTTTAAGCTGAGCTTGCGATTATGGTTAACGCTTAGAAGGTACGTCGTATTAATAGAACATTCCGGTCTTCACTTAGAAGATAAGTTACATTTAGCAAAACAATGAAAGTAACACTCAGCATGTTCAATAAATCTAAAACATTTGCATAAGACATGATGGGTGTCTCTAATGAAGTTAAAACTTTCCACAAAGGACGACAGCTAGAACACGTGATATAAATTAAAACTTTCCACTGAAGATGACAAGAACACGTCATCCATTAATGACGCATTGGGGGATTTTTTATTGAAATCAGCAATGTTACTATAAATGTCTCGGATAAACTGACCCCTCTCTCTCTTGCTCTCTCGCTTTTGGCTTCATCCGTTTTCTGTAAGGTCTTGTATCTTAACTTGGGACGGTGCTCTTTCTCTTGCTCTTAGGCAATTTGATTTAACTCATTTTGTTGTTCTCTTATGGTTTTTATTATTGATTGGCTGATTTTTATTATTGATTCTTTTGACTTAATCTCTTTTATTGCATATACTTTGAATATATTTTTATGATCTTTGACTTAATCCTTTTTATTGTTCGCATTTATGATTTTTTGACATTTATGTATGTGCACTAGCGTCGGGCAGTGCCTTTCACTTTGTTGGGTATTAGCGTCTGGCAATACCCTTGAGCTTATTGATGTTTATTGATTTTATTGTTTTTATTATCCTTTTTTGAATTTTACTGTTTTGTTATCCTTTTTATCATTTTTTGAAGAAATACTTTTGATATAAAAACAAAATAAAACTGAGTACGAATTAAGTACTGAAAAGGCACAACGGCATTGATCCCTGACTACTAAAGAATCGACTGGCTCCTGTACTACCATCAACTGGGTTATAGGTGAGTTAATGCTCGATTGAATTAATGTTTGATTTCCTTCCCTGTGCACATGTAGTGAATGTCTCGACTGGTAGCATTATTCCATCCTGAATTATTATGTCAATGATAAAGTGGTAGTTCAGAAGGCTGAGGTAATATTTCATTTAAGGAATGGATTGAGGATCTAATCATGTGTCCCTAAACGAAGGTAAGTACAGAGACTACGGTAGAAGGTGTAGCATTGTAAGGTCAAGAACCTGTTTCTCAACAGGTCGGGCGAATTAAATAACCCGTTCAGTGAAGCGCCGACACTACTCACTAATATAATCAGATGAAGTTGATACATCTATTATAGTTTTTGAACCGTGTCTGCAACAATAGGCTGACTGAGTTGACCACACGAGGGGGCCCTTTACCAAAAAAGGCAAAGGGAGGTAGTGTACTCGGAACTAGGGACGGCTTATGTTATTGCCAATTGCCCTGTACACAAAACCTTGAAATCCAAACCCGACGACATGGCGCCCGAACAGGGACATGATTGAAAAATCTATTTGTGAGTAACTGGACACCAGAGTGAAACTCTGACCGGAAAGGTTCGGTAGTAAATACATAGATCCTACTATCTCTGAGTTTTGAATCAATGATATAGATTCAGACTCTATCACTCGACATAGTACGATTTAGTTGACTCTGTAATTTACCAAATTGTCTAAGGTGACCCTTGACCTCAATCCTCCTGAATCATTGGGGGTTGTCACAAATACGCAATTAGCACGATGGATGACGGCTACTTATGCGACGCTGGCCTCACTGGGTTATTTTGAAACAGTTAAGTGTCTGGTAGGAAACCGACAGCTGGCAAAACCACTCTATGACACAGTATTACTTTGAAAACAGGATAACTTTGCAATGCATCTAGATAATTCTCCTCAGCTGCAGCGTGGCCTAGAGGAGGAGGAGCGCAGAGAGCCAGAGGAGCCTCGACTGGTAGCATTATTCCATCCTGAGTTATTATGTCAATGATAAAGTGGTAGTTCAGAAGGCTGAGGTAATATTTGCAAAAAATATAAAAATGGTGATAACTTTGGAAAAACACTTCAGACAGCTTAAATTTAGAGATAAGGTCGATTCCATGTGCTACTAACTACTAGATGCTCTGAACTCAGGGTGAACTTGTAAGCAGACCATGTTTTTAAGCTGAGCTTGTCATGCGCACATTCGTCACACTTTTATTTTGGTGATTCCCGGTTGTGTCTTGTTTCCGTTTCCCTGTATTTCCCCAGCTTCACTGGCAACTCAGCTGGCGCTCATCGTCTCATCAGCGCTCTCATGGATATCTTCCCGTCAACGCCAGCTCGAGTTACCAGGTGGTTTCGTTTCGTCTCGTACCAATGGTAAATTCTCTCAAGACTCAATTCTCTCGTTGACTTTCTGAACCTCGAGTTCCGTCTCAGCCGCTTCCTTTGTTCCGCGTTCCTCCTCGCTCCGCTTTCTGTTTACTCCTCTCTCTCTCCTCCGCTATACCTACCCGCGTGTGAGCGTTTTCTGCTAAGCTCATTTCTCATTTATCGTAGAGATCGTTATATCCTCGTGTGAGTGTGTGTTTTGGCCACCACCGAGCGCTTTTTGTTTAGTCAGTCTCGTGAGTTGATCTCCGAGCGTTTTTGTGTTCTCCTCTTTAATAGGCTCGATTCTAATTCGCCTCTCTTTCGTTTCAGATTTTTTCCCAGTCCCTACGTGTAGTTCCCGGTCCACTTTTTGGGTTCCGGCGCCTTTTGTTCTCTTCAGTTCGTCTGTGTAATATATCTTGTTCGTCTGTCATTAAATTGTTAATTTAACCTCGTCCTCCGAGTCATCTGTCGGTCAGCAACCACTGCGTTTGGATCTGCCTACTTAGCCATGTCAGAACCACCTGGTCAGTCCCCAGATCCAGCAGTTGTTGCTGACCTACAGAGGGCTATAGGCATTCAGGACTCGAGACTCACGACTCTTGAGAGAGCGACCCAGAGCGTCCTGGACCAGCTGCAGCGCATGTCTGCCTCCTCTGCTGAATCAGGCGCCTCCGCGCCGGTCTCAGCAACAGCCTCTGCAGCTGATCCAGAACGACCTGTTACCAGCGGACGTGAACCGAACATTCCCACGCCGGAGGTTTATGCAGGTAAGCCAGGCTTTTGTAAAAATTTTTTAATCCAATGTTCACTAGTTTTTGATTTACAACCATCCTACTTTAAGACGGACCGAGCCAGAGTAGCTTACTGCATGAACCTCCTGCGTGACAAGGCCAGTCAGTGGGCTGTCTCCTTATGGGAATCAGACTCTCCCATTCTCTACAGCTTTAAGAGCTTTTCTTTGGAGATGCGAAGGGTTTTTGACGCCCCATTTAAGACTGGACCCAGTGCCTCTCAGCGTCTCATCTCCATGGCTCAGAACACGCCGAGCGAGTCTGTGTCCGAATACTCTGTTCGCTTCCGCATAGCAGCCGCAGAGGCTGACTGGAACGAATCGGCTCTCATGTCCGCTTTTTCTAACGGCCTATCCAGTAATGTCCAGGACCAGTTGTCCTTACGCGATGAGCCTAACTCCCTGGAGGAGCTAATTCTCCTCGCTATTCGAATCGACAACCGCATAAGAGAGCATGCCCGGCGGAGACGGTCCATCCCTCACCTGGTGCCTTCAGTCCCGTTCTCACCACCAGAACCTTGTTCCCAGTCAGATTCCCCAGTAGATCAATCTGAGCCTATGCAGGTGGGGAGAACGAGACTTACACCAGAAGAACGCCAGCTTCGAATTTCTCGCGGACTTTGTTTGTACTGTGGTCGACCTGGCCACATAATCCGTGCCTGTCCAACCCGTCCCAGGGGCCCCCGTCTTCCTCTCGTCTCCGATAAAGAGGTCAGTATTCCTTTAACCACCAGAGTAGGTAGAATCATCTTCTCCGCTTCACTACGTGAAAATGATTCATGCACCTCCGTTGAAGCCTTTATTGACTCCGGTGCTGATGACAATTTTATAGACGCCGCCTTTGCTGATTCTATGTCCCTCTCTCTCATCAGGCTGGACACTCCTCGTTCCCTCTCAGCAATTGACGGCAGTCCTCTTCCGTGTGTCACGCACCGCACCTCACCTTTGACTCTCACCCTGTCTGGCAACCACACTGAGGTGATCTCCTTCCTGGTTCTTCCGGCCTCCTCATCCCCATTGGTCCTTGGTTTTCCCTGGCTCTCTCTTCACAATCCTCACATCGATTGGTCTACATCCAAGGTTTCAGGTTGGAGCACTTTTTGTCACTCTCACTGCCTCCGTTCTGCGCACTCCGCTCTCCCTCATCCACTTCCTCCCTCCCCTCCCGACCTCTCACGTGTTCCCTCTTGCTACCACGATCTGGGGCAGGTTTTTAGCAAAGATCAGGCCCTGTCTCTCCCCCCGCATCGTCCCTACGATTGCGCCATTGATCTGGTTCCTGGGGCTCCTTTTCCCGCTAGCAGACTCTATAATGTCTCTCGACCTGAGAGAGAAGCACTCGAAAACTATATCAACGAATCTCTTGCGGCAGGCCTGATCCGTCCCTCCTCCTCCCCCCTGGGGGCGGGATTCTTCTTCGTGAGTAAAAGAGACAAGACCTTACGCCCTTGCGTTGACTATCGTGGCCTAAATTCAATCACCATCAGAAATCAGTATCCCCTTCCTCTCATCGACCCCGCTTTTGAACCTCTGAATCAGGCCACAATCTTCTCCAAACTCGATCTCCGTAACGCCTATCACTTGGTTCACATACGAGAGGGAGACGAGTGGAAGACTGCTTTTAAGACCCCCCTGGGACACTTTGAATATCGAGTCATGCCTTTTGGTTTAACCAACGCCCCAGCTGTTTTTCAAGCTTTAGTTAATGATGTTCTCAGGGACATGATTAATCACTTTGTGTATGTGTACTTGGATGACATCCTGATTTTCTCGAGAGGGGAGGAGGAACATCAGGAACATGTCCGCCTCGTACTTCAGAGGTTGCTGGAGAATAAGTTATTCTGCAAAGCTGAGAAGTGTGAATTCCACGCCAAACAGGTCAGTTTCCTGGGTTTTATTCTGGGAGAGGGACGTCTTATTCCAGATCCAGCTAAGACTGAAGCAATCTCAAACTGGAAAACTCCCACCAACCGCAAACAGCTCCAGCAGTTCCTTGGATTTGCTAACTTTTACCGCCGATTCATTCGGAACTATAGCAAGGTTGCCGCCCCACTGACCTCACTTACTTCGACCAAGAAGGAATTTTCCTGGACTCCTGAAGCTGAACAAGCCTTCACTAACCTACGAACTCTATTCTCCTCCGCCCCCATCCTTCGTCATCCAGACCCAAGACTCCAATTCATCGTGGAAGTGGACGCTTCAAACTCTGGGGTGGGTGCGGTGCTTTCCCAGCGGGACCCCAACGACCAAAAGGTACATCCCTGCGCATTCTTCTCTAGAAGACTGACTCCTGCTGAACGGAACTATGACATTGGCAATCGTGAGTTACTGGCGATGGTGGCTGCCCTACAAGAGTGGAGGCACTGGCTAGAGGGCACCGAAACCCCCTTCATGGTACTTACCGACCACAAGAACCTGACCTATCTGCAGAACGCTAAACGCCTTAACTCTCGTCAGGCCCGGTGGGCTCTTTTCCTGGGAAGATTCAATTTTTCCATCACTTACCGTCCAGGGAGCCAAAACCTCAAGCCCGACTCTCTCTCTCGCCTACATGATCCCGCTGATCCTGTTGAGAAGACGGAGACCATTCTTCCAGCGTCCTGTTTCATCCGAGCCGCCAGCTGGGACGTGGAGAGGGCTGTCCTGGAAGCCCAGAAACATCACCCAGCTCCCAGCTCTGGTCCCCCTAATCGCTTGTTCGTCCCCGAACCGACAAGACCACAGATCCTCCAGTGGGGTCATTCTTCCAAACTCGCCTGCCATCCTGGTATGTTCCGCACACTGAATCTCATCAGCCAACGTTTCTGGTGGCCAGGCATGACTCGGGACATCAAGGACTTTTGCAGGGCTTGTACCACCTGCAACAGAGCCAAGTCCTCCCACCGTCCTCCAGCTGGTCTCCTTCAACCACTACCACTTCCTGGTCGTCCTTGGTCCCACATAGCCGTGGACTTTGTAACTGGTCTTCCTCCTTCAGCAGGCATGACCACTATCATGACAGTGGTGGACCGCTTCTCTAAGATGGCACACTTCATCCCCCTGCCGAAACTGCCATCCGCTCTTGAGACTGCTGATCTGCTGGTTCTACACGTCTTCCGCCTTCACGGGATCCCCAGTGACGTGGTCTCAGACAGGGGACCACAATTCTCCTCCCAGGTCTGGCGCTCCTTCCTAAAGGCTCTGGGAGCATCACCAAGCCTTTCCTCCGGCCATCATCCTCAGACCAATGGACAAACGGAAAGGACTAACCAGGATCTTGAGTCTGCACTGAGATGCGTCTCTGCTCAAGACCCTTCCTCCTGGTCATCTCACCTTCCATGGGTAGAATACGCCCATAACACCCTCATCTCATCTGCTACGGGCATGTCTCCCTTCATGGTCGCTTTTGGTTATCAGCCTCCTTTGTTTCCCTCCCAAGAAGCTGCGACCACCGTTCCGTCAGTGACCCACCACCTACAACGCTGCCGAGAGACCTGGTCCCGCGCCAGAGCAGCTCTATCTCTCACCTCGGAACGCAATAAAAGACTAGCAGACCGGAGCCGAATCCCTGCGCCCTCATACCAACCCGGCGACAAGGTCTGGCTTTCTACGCGTGATCTACAGCTTCCGGGTGAGTCACGAAAACTCTCTCCCAGATACATTGGCCCTTTCAAGATCGAGAAGACAATCAACAACTCTGCAGTCAAGTTGAAACTTCCAGACTCTCTTCGCATCCACCCAACCTTCCATGTTTCCTTGCTTAAGCCAGTCTCCTCATCCCCACTCCATGCAGCCTCTGAAACTCCTCCTCCCCCTCCTTTCACCATTGATAATCACCCTGCTTACACGGTCCACAAGATTCTGGATAGCAGACGTCGTGGCCGGGGGGTCCAGTATTTGGTAGACTGGGAGGGCTATGGCCCTGAAGAGCGTTCATGGGTTTCTCGGTCACTCATTTTAGACCCTACCCTCATTTCTGAGTTCCACACTAGTCACCCTGATAGACCTGGTAGAGTGCCTCGAGGCCCTCCTTAAAGGGGGGGTACTGTCATGCGCACATTCGTCACACTTTTATTTTGGTGATTCCCGGTTGTGTCTTGTTTCCGTTTCCCTGTATTTCCCCAGCTTCACTGGCAACTCAGCTGGCGCTCATCGTCTCATCAGCGCTCTCATGGATATCTTCCCGTCAACGCCAGCTCGAGTTACCAGGTGGTTTCGTTTCGTCTCGTACCAATGGTAAATTCTCTCAAGACTCAATTCTCTCGTTGACTTTCTGAACCTTCTAAATTCCTGTGCGCGCTCGAGTTCCGTCTCAGCCGCTTCCTTTGTTCCGCGTTCCTCCTCGCTCCGCTTTCTGGTTACTCCTCTCTCTCTCCTCCGCTATACCTACCCGCGTGTGAGCGTTTTCTGCTAAGCTCATTTCTCATTTATCGTAGAGATCGTTATATCCTCGTGTGAGTGTGTGTTTTGGCCACCACCGAGCGCTTTTTGTTTAGTCAGTCTCGTGAGTTGATCTCCGAGCGTTTTTGTGTTCTCCTCTTTAATAGGCTCGATTCTAATTCGCCTCTCTTTCGTTTCAGATTTTTTCCCAGTCCCTACGTGTAGTTCCCGGTCCACTTTTTGGGTTCCGGCGCCTTTTGTTCTCTTCAGTTCGTCTGTGTAATATATCTTGTTCGTCTGTCATTAAATTGTTAATTTAACCTCGTCCTCCGAGTCATCTGTCGGCCAGCAACCACTGCGTTTGGATCTGCCTACTTAGCCATGTCAGAGCTTGCGATTATGGTTAACGCTTAGAAGGTACGTTGTATGAATAGAACATTGCGGTCTTCACTTAGAAGATAAGTTACATTTATCAAAACATTGAAACTAACACTCAGCATGTTCAATAAATCTAAAACATTTGCATAAGACATGAGGGGTGTCTCTAATGAAGTTAAAACTTTCCACAAAGGACGACAGCTAGAACACGTGATATAAATTAAAACTTTCCACTGAAGATGACAAGAACACGTCATCCATTAATGACGCATTGGGGGATTGTTTATTGAAATCAGCAATGTTGCTATAAATGTCTAGGAAAAACTGACCCTTCTCTCTTGCTCCACGCTTTTGGCTTCATACGTTTGCTGTAAGGTCTTGTATCTTAACTTGGGACGGTGCTCTTGCTCTTGCTCTTAGGCTATTTGATTTAACTCTTTTTATTGTTCTCTTATGGTTTTTATTATTGATTGGTTGATTTTTATTATTGATTCTTTTGACTTAATCTCTTTTATTGCATATACTTTGAATATATTTTTTATGATCTTTGACTTAATCCTTCTTATTGTACGCATTTTGATTATATGATTTTTTGACATTTATGTATGTGCACTAGCGTCTGGCGGTGCCTTTGACTTTGTTGGGTATTAGCGTCTGGTGATACCCTTGAGTTTATTGATGTTTATTGATTTTATTGTTTTTATTATCCTTTATTGAATTTTATTGTTTTATTATCCTTTTATCATTTTTGTATTGAATTTTATTCTTTATTGATTTTACTGTTTTGTTATCCTTTTTATCATTTTTTGAAGAAATACTTTTGATATAAAAACAAAATAAAATTGAGTGCGAATTAAGTACTGAAAAGGCACAAGGGCATTGATCCCTGACTACTAAAGAATCGACTGGCTCCTGTACTACCATCAACTGGGTTATAGGTGAGTTAATGTTCGATTGAATTAATGTTTGATTTCCTTCCCTGTGCACATGTAGTGAATGTCTCGACTGGTAACATTATTCCATCCTGAATTATTACGTCAATGATAAAGTGGTAGTTCAGAAGGCTGAGGTAATATTTCATTTAAGGAATGGATTGAGGATCTAATCATGTGTCCCTAAACGAAGCTGAGTAAAGAGACTGCGGTAGAAGGTGTAGCATTGTAAGGTCAAGAACCTGTTTCTCAACAGGTCGGGCGAATTAAATAACCCGCTCAGTGAAGCGCCGACACTACTCACTAATATAATCAGGTGAAGTTGATACATCTATTATAGTTTTAGAACCGTGTCTGCAACAATAGGCTGACTGAGTTGACCACACGAGGGGGCCCTTTACCAAGAAAGGCAAAGGGAGGTAGTGTACTCGGAACTAGGGATGGCTTATGTTATAGCCAATTGCCCTGTACACAAAACCTTGAAATCCAAACCGGACGACAGGTTTCACCACACATCCTTCGTAAACAACTTTTACTTTTCTGAGAGTCTGTACGTTGAAACGCCACAGTACGCACAGGCACTGAGGCAGCATCCTAGTGTCCTATCCCCAGTCTTGTGCCACACTGACAGGTAGCTGACAACAGCAGACATTGAAAACTTGTTCAGAACAAACCTCTATCCAGAAGGAAGCAACAGGCGACAGAAAGAATGCCAAGCCTTGTGATTCCGGGCCGATTTTCTTCAAGACTGTGAAGGTTTATCAAATATGTATTTCATACATACTGTGACTGAAATTGATGCAATCAAAACTATAATTCCTATATTGAGAATGTAGAACTTAGTATATAGCAGTATATTACATTGCTAATTGTTCTACTTTCAGAGAATGTAGCTGCTGTGTCCCTGGAGGAGGTGTTGATGTTTGCCACAGGCCTATCTTCGCTTCCCCCTGCTGGAATAACACCTCAGCCACATTCCCAATGGCAAACACCTGTGCAAACACAATGAAACTTCCTCTCCTGGAATCCTACACTGTCTTCAGACAGGCCCCTCCTTGACCCCTGTTGTATTCACTTGTCTGTGTGATGGTGTGTAACATTTGCCAATTTGCTCTAAAGAAAATGATGATTAGAAGCGTAAGGAATTCTTGTGATGATCACTTCTGTGTTTTCTTGAATGGCCTCCACTCCAACATGGTCTACGGTACATACTGTATATCATCATTTAGTGTCATAATTTGCATCAATTACTTACAGTAATTACAGTAGTCATATGTTAATCTTTTTTTTTTATTTTGGTAAAATAATTTCTGACATGTGAGGATCACTTAACGTTGATGGGAAAAAAAGTATTTTCACAAAGGATGCAACAGATTTGTCTCACAGCTTTTGAATAGATGTGAAAAGGCACAGCGTTACCAACCCTTAAGTTAGCCATAATTGTAGCCCAGCTATTTCCTTGAGCCATATGTAGAGTTCCGAGGCCGACTCCCAATCGTGTGGCTGAGGTCGTCCATTGAGTTCCACGGCTTGTTGTGCATAATCCTGAATGTCTGGATCTCCACATTGAGAAGTAGTTTGGTTTGACTCAGGAAATTGATTTAATTCCCTGTGCTCAACAGGGAATCCGCAATCCCTTCAACCGAACCTGCACATATGAAAAAAAAAAATTATTATATATATAGTATATATATTTCAGCAGGAGAGGAAACGTAGTTGAAATTGAATAAATACAGAAATCCAAACTAAATAAAGACAACTAGCCAATAAATTTCATTAGGTTAGGTTTCATTAGGTACTTAAGCTACACATAATCTGAACATATTCTGTTAGCCTATGCAATTTTTGCTATGAAACATTTTGCCTTGCATAATAATTTGTATTCTTAAAAATACAATTGTCATGGCTCTGCTTTTGTTTTCTCGCTTGGGTCCTGTTTTTGTTTTCTCCCTCTGTTCTTCCTGTTCTTTTGGCGCATGGCTGGAGCCAATTGGCCCCTGATTGCTTGATTGAGCACCTGGACTCCAGCAACGTTTGCCAGATCGAGTCTTCTAGTTTCTTGGACTGTCTCCTTGGTTTCCATGAGTTTGACTCGTATTGTTCCCCCAGAATGGCTTCTCTAGTTTCTGTGACGCTCTTTTGGTAACTCCTCGTCCTCTTGGCTCTCCTTGTTTCGGTCTCTCGTTCTGTGCGCTAGCTCATTTAACTCCTCGTTCTCTTGGCTCTCCTTGTTTCGGTCTCTCGTGCTGTGAGCTAGCTTATTTTGGATATTTCTGTGTTAAACCCTGGTGCCTGACTTAGTGTTTTGTTTCTCCCAGTTTCCATGCGTTTCCTGTTCTCTTTTGTAGTTTATTCTCGGTTCATTGTAAATTCATCTTTTGCTTAGTTTCTCCCAGTTTGGTCACGCTTTTCTGTTGTGTTTTTGGTGTTTGTTTAATTATTAAATATTATTTCTAACTCGCTTCTGCCTCACTGTTACTTTCACCACTTGCACTTGGGTCCCGCTCCACGTCCTCAACACGTGACATTCGCTCCTCGTTCCCTTGACTCGTGACATTACGATCTTCTCCCGCGCCTCATGTCATCCACCTCCCGTCATATCGAAGTTGAGCTCTCTCTCCACCGCCAACTCAAGAGTCATCCCACTTCACTAACGGCCTTCTGGCGTTGGATGGCGAGACTACACACAGGTCACGACCGCATGTTGTCTGCCCACAACAGGAAGAAATCTCGACTATTTCGGGCGTGGTTCTGACACTCCACTGGCACTAGGACCGCACTTGGTCAGGTACGGAGCTTACTGCCAGGCGGAGGGTTGAGGGAGGATCTCGACCTCCCCCCTGGCGAGAGACCATCCCACCAGACTTTAACAGAGCCACCATTGCGCAGTGGAATGGTGGCTTCGCCGTCGGCAACGAGCTCATAGCGCTTGAGAACATCATCGTGCTCTTTATGAGCGGCGTAGACAGGCTCATCCATCCTCTCTCACTTCACCAGAGATTTTGGAAATTCAACAGTCCGTTGGCGTGGTGCTCCGCTCGCGGCGCCTCCTCCACACACAACCGCCGCCCGGGGGGAACTCCGTCGCTGGTCGAAGGCGCGGGGTGAGCCCGGCCGTCCAGGTCATAGCCGCGCTGATAATCGCTGATCCTCTTGGAGAGACCAGTCGGCTGCTCTCACCTCTGCTCTCTCCAAAAGCATAGGAAGAAAACTTTGTATCTAAAACTATGCTTCTAATCCGAAGTCTAACTTGAATAAAAAATAAGATGCATTACTTTCGTATCGGGTCTGTTTCTTCTCTGCCCAAAAGTAGGGTTTATCACCCACCATGTTCTCTTCCGGTTCCAGTCAGTGCGAACTCGAGTGGCTGCTCTTCGGCTTCAAAAATTGGTTTTTCTTTGACATCGTCTCAGGGGACCGAGCAGTATAGTAATGGTCTCTCTACTTCCTTTATCCCAGGCGGAACTCCCACTGGGAAAGTTTCTGGAGCCAAGAAGTTTTGTTTTTCCTCAGCTTCGCCACAATAAGAAGCACAGGCGTCAAATAATTAATAAATAATAATAAAGCAATCCTCCTACACTGGGTTTTACTACAGGTACTTTCTGTAACCCAAGAAGACAGGAGAGTGGAGACCTGTTCTGGACCTCAGTCAACCAACAGGAGACTGAACAGCGGATCCGGACTACCAGGAGACTCCTGGAGTGCGTCAGAGTGTGAGAGTGGATGACCTCCATAGATCTTGCAGACGCCTACTTCCACAACACGGTTTGGCCGAGTCACAGGAAGTTTCTCCGGTTTGGGCTAAAGGGTCAGGTGTACATACAGCTCTCTAGTGACTCGCACCTTCGCCAAGTGCGTGGGGGCGGGGCTCGAACCACTAAGCTTTTATTGATAACAATTTTTCCACTCAAACAGAATTTTTTTCCGGTCAGAGACTCGAAGCCGACTGCCCCGGGAGAAGCTGCTGCCAAAGATCCACACATGGAGCGCCAGCAGCGCTGAGTCTCCTGCCGTTAAATCCGCTGCTGCACTGCTGCGACAAGTCTCTGCCGTGACTGCGATGAGACCTCAGTCCTGCCTGAAGTTTCCATCGTCCAGAGGAGGCGCGCCGCTCGTCTTCAGGTCTCAAGATTCTTTGCTTGATGTGCCAGATGCGCACGCTCCCGCTGTAATTTCACAATTGTAATTTTACAATTACAGAGTCACTGATTCACTCCTCTCTAATTTCACAATCACATTTTGTAGAGTGCCCTGGCACTTCCAGGGAAGTAGAGTTTGTCATAGGACATGGTGGACATGATTTGGGCCAAGTTTGGCCTCTCAGTGGCGGACCTCTTTCCCCTCTGGTTTTCTCTCCGCAGATCGGACAACCCTCCGCTGAGAGTAGATGCGCTAACTCGTCCAATATGGCCGGAGGGCCTCCTACACACCTTCCCTCCACCTCGCCTCCTGCTTCAGTTGATGAGGAGGATTCGCAGCCAGAAGTTAAGAGTGATTCTAGTGGCGGCAGATAGCTCCAACTAGAACTGGTACCCCGAGATGTCGCAGATGTGAGTCCGGGTCCCAGGAGCCTTCCTCCCTCCCATCCTGGGGCGTCCCCTCAAAGTATGGCTACTTCAAGGCTCGCAGGGAGTCCTCTGCCCCCCAAGTTGCAGTTCACTGTTCAAAATGTTAAAGCACCCTCAACACTCAAAGCATATAATGCTAAATGGGTGTGGACTGCCGTCCGTTGGGTTAACATCCACTGGTAGTCCAGTTCATGCAGGGCAAGGCCTTCAGGAAAACAGATAAGCTGTGGGTGGCGCTGGCAGGTGTTAAAAAGGGGCAACATCCATAGCTGCCTGCTGAGGAGGTTCTTTTTCCAAGAAATCTGCCAAGCAGAGTTGTCCCTCCAAATATGGACGGTTATTAGTGCCAATTGTGTTCTTCCACGTTGGGCTCAAACTAGACCTGATTTGGCAACGAGTGGGCCCCAGAGGGTCGTCCAGACCTGTATGGAGGGTTATTTGTGCCACTCCACTACATTCGGACTAACAACATTTTGTACGAGCTTAGGGATGAGGTCATTGGCGCAAGACATCTAGGAGGCCGGACTGGCGAGAGACCTGGCGTTTGGACACAGCAGCAGGTCTCTTGGCACGCCTCCCCTCTGTGATTAGAGACAGGCCACCGGTGAATCTTCACCTAGATTGGTGACCCTTCTTCTGCACACTTATGCGCAGTGGTGGCCACCACGCATGGTCCGGCTGCAATATATAAGGCGCGAGGTCTGGATGTTCCAGTACAGTCCTGTTTGCACTCTGCTGGTGCTTCGTCACGTTTGCAAGCAATTAAGAAACGCACACTCTCTTTTGGACCACCGCTATACTTTTTGGGCAGGGAGTCTGTCCGACGTTTGTCAGGGCGGCCATGGCTCATGTCACATGTTTTTTTTTTTTCAGGTCAGACTATGTGGTGAGGATTCTCTCTCCACGTAGTCGAGTTGACCTGCCAGGCGAACCTGGAGTTATGGACAGAGCCCCGGCTAGTGCATCTCCACATTAGCCTATGGTTCTCCCATCTCTGCTTCACCCTGACTTCGGTCATTGAGGGATGGGAGAGGCGATGGAGCCCTGCAAGCTGGCTCACGCGACTTGCCTGGCGGGGGTGTATCCATCGCCATGTGGCCTCCTCTTCTACACGGTCAAGTTCTTTGTCCGTGTGAGAGACCAGCAGGCGAAGCGAGGGCTTTGCCTACTGATCTCAATATTCCTCCCCTCTCTGCTACACTCGGACTATGGTCAAAGAGAGATGGAAAAAAGGAATGATTGAAAACTCCCACAATAGGTCATAGGGAGTGGACCGGAGGAGGTATCTCCATCACCATCACATCATCCATCAACATTATGTTTTCTGACGGAAACCCACCTTCTCTCGCTCTGATCACGCGTTCTGCACTGTTCACTCACTGACCAGAAAAGTTTCAGAACATGAAAATCTCGAACTATAACAGAAAGACTCTTCTAATAAATTCAGCACTAAATCTACCTGTCTGTACTTTTTTCAGAGTTCATAAAAATTTTTATGTTTTCATTGCGAAACCCACCGTCACTCGGGCTGAAAATGCATTTTCTGCACTGTTCACACACTAATCAGAATAGCTTTACATCATGTAAATTTCACATGCCACTATAGAAGAAGGGGTCTATCAAAAGTAAGTGCAGCACTAGTTCAACCTGTCTGAACTGGTTTCAGAGAGTTATCAACTTTTTTATGTTTATCAGTGTGAAAAACACTTGGGCTGAAAACGCATTTTCGGCACGGTTCACTCACTGATCAGAATAGCCTCAGGACATTGAAAATATCAACTGTAACTATAGGAAAAACTCTATTTAGTATATTCAGCACTAAATCTGCCTTTCTGAACCTTATTTCAGGGGGTTATGGACATTTCTTTATTCACATATTCACATACAATGTTTCACCTGCCACTATAGCAGAAGGGGTGTTTCTAGGAGGTGCCGTCTGTGTGAAAACCACGGTCACTCGGGCTGAAAACGCAATTTCTGCACTATTCCCGCACTGATCAGAATGGCCTAAGAACAATGAAAATATCAACCGTAACTATAGGAAAAAGACTCTTTCTAGTATATTGAGCACTAAATTAAACAATTTCATATTTACCTGTCCGAAACCCACTTTCTCTTTGGCCGAAAACGTGGTTTACGCACTGTTCACTCACTGCTCAGCGATTCCCCAGAAGATGAAAATTTCATCTGCCACTATAGCAGAAAAGGTATTTCTACAACATGCAGAACTAACTCAACCTGTCTAAATGATTTAAGAGAGTTATCAACATTTTTATTTTTGTCGGTCTGTAAACCACCTTCTCTTTGGCTGAAAACGTGTTTTATGCGCTGTTCACGGATGCCTAACAACATGAAAATTTCTCGAGCAACTATAGGAAAAACACTCTTTCTAGTATAATAAACACTAAACCTACATTTCTGAACTGTATTTCAGGGGGTTGTCAATTTTTTTTTTTTTCCTGGTCAGAAACTCAGCTTCTCTCAGGCTGAAAACGTGTTATATGCACTGTTCACTGACTGCTCAGGGATGCCTCTGAAGATAAAAATTTCACCTGCCACTATAGCAGAAGGGTTTTTTTTAGTAAGTGCTGAACTAATTCAACTTGTCTTAAGTGGTTTCAGAGAGGTAACAACCTTTTTCATGTATGTCGGTCTCAAAACCACGGTCACTCGGGCTGAAAAACACGTTTTTTGCGCTGTTCACTCACTGCTCAGCGAAGGCCTCAGAACATGACAATTTTTTTCTGCCAATATTAGCAGAAAAGGTCTTTCTAGAGGGTGCAGAACTAATTCAACCTGTCTCAAGTGGTTTCCGAGAGTTATCAAGATTTTTATTTTTGTCGGTCTGAAAACCAAGTTTTCTTGAGCTGAATACGTGTTTTCTGCACTCTTCACTCACTGCTCAGGGATTCCTCACAACATGAACATTTCATCTGCAACTATAGGAAAAACACTCTTTCTAGTATATTCAACACTAAACCTACATTTCTGAACGGTATTTCTGGTGGTTAACTTTTTTTTTGTGGTCTGAAACCCAGCTTTTGACGGGCTGAAAAGGCATTTTCTGCACTGTTCACTCACTGATCGGAATAGCCTCTGAACATGAAAATATCACGCACAACTATAGGAAAAAGAGCCTTTCTAGTGTGACGCCCACTTATGTGTGGTCACAGATTGTGTGTTAGATGTCATTTAATTGTTCAACATGGAGTTGATTATCCGGCAGGTATATAATTAGGTCAGTAGAGGGAAGGGTAGGACAAAGGTTGGGCATTGAAGATGTGTGGGTAAAAAGGAAGTGACGTTTTTTTCATTACTTTTCTCATCATCGACAAACGTGGAAGCCTTGTGTCACTCTGTCCACATTCAGTTTCAGGTTGGTCAAATCCATTTGTTTATAATATTTGTTTCACTTGGGATTGACTGATTTGGGGTCTGAGTCTGTGGATGGTGACGTGGTTTTTAACTACACTGTTTTTCCTTCACACGAGTCACTTTGTGTGGATGTGGCGCTTGTAAGCTAATACTGAAGAACAATGAAAATATCAACCGTAACCATAGGAAAAAGACTATTTCTAGTATATTGAGCACTAAATTAAACAATTTCATATTTACCCGTCCGAAACCCACTTTCTCTTTGGCCGAAAACGTGGTTTACGCACTGTTCACTCACTGCTCAGCGATTCCCCAGAAGATGAAAATTTCACCCGTCACTATAGCAGAAAAGTTATTTCTACAGGGTGCAGAACTAATTCAACCTATGTAAAGTGATTTAAGAGTGTTATCAACATTTTTATTTTTGTCGGTCTGTAAACCACCTTTTCTTTGGCTGAAAACGCGTTTTATGCACTGTTCACTCACTGCTCAGGGATGCCTGAGAACATGAAAATTTCTCATGCAACTATTGGAAAAACACTCTTTCTAGGAAAATTAACACTAAACCTACATTTCTGAAGTGTATTTCAGAGGGTTATCAACTTTTTTTTTTTCTACCTGGTCAGAAACCCAGCTTCTCTCGGGCCGAAAACGCGTTTTTTGCACTGTTCACTCACTGCTCAGCGATTCCCCAGAAGATGAAAATTTCATCTGCCACTATCGCAGAAAAGGTATTTCTACAACATGCAGAACTAACTCAACCCGTCTAAATGATTTAAGAGAGTTATCAACATTTTTATTTTTGTCGGTCTGTAAACCACCTTCTCTTTGGCTGAAAACGCGTTTTATGCACTGTTCACGGATGCCTAACAACATGAAAATTTCTCGAGCAACTATAGGAAAAACACTCTTTCTAGTATAATAAACACTAAACCTACATTTCTGAACTGTATTTCAGGGGGTTATCAATTTTTTTTTTTTTCCTGGTCAGAAACTCAGCTTCTCTCAGGTTATATGCACTGTTCACTGACTGCTCAGGGATGCCTCAGAACATGAAAATTTCACCTGCCACTATAGCAGAAGGGGTGTTTTTAGTAAGTGCTGAACTAATTCAACTTGTCGTAAGTGGTTTCAGAGAGGTAACAACATTTTCATGTTTGTCGGTCTCAAAACCACGGTCACTCGGGCTGAAAAACATGTTTTTTGCGCTGTTCACTCACTGCTCAGCGAGGGCCTCAGAACATGACAATTTTTTTCTGCCAATATTAGCAGAAAAGGTCTTTCTAGAGGGTGCAGAACTAATTCAACCTGTCTCAAGTGGTTTCCGAGAGTTATCAAGATTTTTATTTTTGTCGGTCTGAAAACCAAGTTTTCTTGAGCTGAATACGTGTTTTCTGCTCACTTCACTCACTTCTCAGGGATTCCTCACAACATGAAAATTTCATCTGCAACTATAGGAAAAACACTCTTTCTAGTATATTCAACACTAAACCTACATTTCTGAACGGTATTTCTGGTGGGGTTTTTTTGTGCTCTGAAACCCAGCTTTTGACGGGCTGAAAGGGCATTTTCTGCACTGTTCACTCACTGATCGGAATAGCCTCTGAACATGAAAATATCATGTACAACTATAGGAAAAAGAGCCTTTCTAGTGTGACGCCCACTTATGTGTGGTCACAGATTGTGTGTTAGATATCATTTAATTGTTCAACATGGAGTTGATTATCCGGCAGGTATATAATTAGGTCAGTAGAGGGAAGGGTAGGACTGAGGTTGGGCATTGAAGATGTGTGGGTAAAAGGAAGTGACGTTTTTTTCATTACTTTTCTCACCACCGACAAACGTGGAAGCCTTGTGTCACTCTGTCCACATTTAGTTTCAGGTTAGTCAAATCCATTTGTTTATAATATTTGTTTCACTTGGGATTGACTGATTTGGGCTCTGAGTCTGTGGATGGTGACGTGGTTTTTATGTATACTGTTTTTCCTTCACACCAGTCACTCTGTGTGGATGTGGCGCTTATGTGTGGCTAATGTGGCTAATACTGACAACCTACGTTGACATGGCACGGGTGATTGAGTTGTGTGGAGTTCGGTTTGCTTGTGGTGAATAACGGTGTTTGGTGAAAAGTTAGTTTTATTATTTTTCAACACTAGCCAAAAGGTTTAATGGCAGAATTATACATTCAGATGAAAAGCAATTATGCATGTGGTTCATGATGTCTGACAGTTGTTCTATGACAAAGTGAGATGTTTGTGAGTGATGTTTCAGAAAGACATCTAATTATGCTGTGGGTTACCACATTGAAAAAACAGAATCCCTTGGATTAAAATGCCATATAAAGATTATTTTACACCGCCCCTTTTATCATGATTAATGAGGCTCCTTCCATAAAACTGGTCGTATAGTCCTCCTGTTTAATAAAATGAAATAAAGTCTTAATATTACCAGAAAATAAACCTTTAAATATCCTCCGTCCACATGCTTTTTTATATTATTGTAATAAAATAAGTTCCATCGAATACTTTTTCACTTTTGGATCTTTTCACCTCTTTGTTCTTAAAACGTATATACCAAAAAGAAGTTTTAACTTCCATTAGATTAATTTTTTTATCTTAATTTCGAATATAAAAATCAACATCTTCATCATTTTCATCCACACAATTATTCTCTATTCTACTTCTCCATTCTTTCGGCATGTATTCTTTCATATTATGCATTAATAATGCGTCTATTCCCTGTCTCAAGACTTTATTTTCAAGTCCACTGATCATAACTTGGGGAGTTATAAAACCTGGGGAATGTTTTAATACAACATCCTCTGTTTTTCTTATATTACTTTTCCACATTTTCATCTTGAATAACACCTTCCCAAGTTTCCGTATTTGATTGTTGAGAAAGATCAGTTGGATTAGTATTTGTTTTCATGTTCTGCAATCATAATGAAGCTCTATAAGAGCTTCTCCCCATCCCTCCAGAACCTCTTTATAGTATTTGGATATATCTTCCATTAGACTTCTTCTAAAAATCATAAAAATTCCTGTATTTTCATTCACTGCATATTTACTTATTGATTTTCCCAAAACAGATTTTCCATATTTGATCATTCTTGTTATTTAAGTATTTCGACATAGTTTTAACTCTTAGTGCATTTAAAAAAAAATCAAACCTCTTATTAAAATGTCAATTTGCTTTAACACTCTTTCATTAATGGGAACAACATCATATAAATAATTTTACTTATTAATAGTGCGTTAGTCACGATTATTTTTCCTTTTATTCCTATTTTCCGTATTTTCCAGCTATTTAGGCAGGTAACTTTATTGTAAAATATGCTGCAATACAAGACATATAGCATGGATGAAATATCTGTTCTCTCAGACCTGGACACATGGCATAAAAATCACAGACAGGAACAAATATAAAGAATTGATAAATACACAGCAGGATACATGGCAACAAAAATCATCATCACATCAGTCCATCAACCACCGGGGGGAGCACCTGGCTCATGACAGCATGGGCAGCATGGCAACATCCTCCAACCTATACCCTCGCATCGGCTAAGGAAAAACTCAGAAAAAAAAACCCTATAGGGAGGAAAACAGAGAAACCTCAGGGTGAGCGTCAGAGGAGGGGTCCCCGACCCAGGACGGCAGACGTGCAATGGATGGAGCCAAAAATGAGGGACCCCGATGATCTTCTTAGCAGTCCTCATCACACGCTGCAGGGTCTTGCGGCAGGCGATGGTACATGAGACGAACCACACTGTGATGCAGCTGGTCAGAATGCTCTCGATCGTGCCTCTGTAGAAGGTGCACATGATGGGGGACGGAACTCCGGCTCCCTTCAGCTTCCGCAGGAAGTACAGGCGCTGCTGGGCTTTCTTGGCCAGTGCTGTGGTGTTGGTGTTCCAGGTCAGATCCTGGGAAATGTGAACACCCAGGAACTTGGTGCTGGTGACCTGCTCCACTGCAGCACCAGCGATGAGAAGCGGGGGATGCAGGACGGGTCGTCTCCTGAAGTCCACCCCAATCTCCTTGGTCTTCTCCACGTTCAGGCGAAGGTTGTTGTCATCGCACCACTGGACCAGGCAGCTAACCTCACTCCAGTAGTTGGACGTCATCGTTCTTGATGAGGCCCTCCACAGTCGTGTCATCTGTAAACTTGATGAAGAGGTTTGTGTTAGACACAGGCATGACAATAAAGTTACCTACCTACCTATTTAAAATCTTCTTTAATTTAGTTATTAAATCTACGTATTGTTTGTTTGGGGGCTAAATCATCTTCCTTCCGGAAGTTTATTCCCAAAATTTTCATATAATCTTGTTTAATTTCTAATTCCAGATAAAAGTTTTCTCTGGGGACATTTCCCATGTACATTATTTCTGATTTCTTTATGTTTATTTCAGCTCCTACAGCTTTCGCAAATTCATTAAATATCTGAAATACCTTCTTTACACTATTTATATGTTTAACTAAAATAGTGGTGTCGTCCGCATATTGGAAAATTTTAATTTCATCTATTCCATCAATGTCAATTCCTCATCAGTTTGTCATTCATTATCTGTTTTGCAAATGGTTCGATTGATATCGCAAATAATAAAGCGGAAACTGGGCAGCCTTGTAGAATCGATCTCTTTATATCAAATTTGTTAGATTTCCATTCATTTTTATTCTGCTTTTTGCTGTTTTGTAGATTAATTTTATCCAATTCATTAGTTTATCTCCTAAGTTAATAAATATTCATCATTTGCTTTATCAAAAGCTTATTATTCCTTCTTGTCTCGCTCATTTCCTCGATAACATCTCTTCGGTTGTTAGTCGGGTCTTCCGGCGACTCTATCCTTGTTTTCCTACATATTTATCAATTATCTTTTTTACTCGGGTGGCTAAAATCTTCATTATTCGAGAAAGTTCTAGGTCTATAATTTTCAAGATCTTTTCTGTTTCCTTTCTTATAAATTATATTAATTAATGCAGTATTCATTTCTTCAACCATCTGATTTTTTTCTTCCATTTCATCAAAAACTCTTTTTAGATTTATTTATAAATCTTTAAAAACAAAAAAATATCTTCCTTGTCCATCTATTCCTGGACTCTTATTTATATTTAGTTCCCTTATTGCAATTTCTATCTCTTCCATAGTTATGTTTTCATTACAGTTTCCCTTCTCTTCTTGGTTTAATTCACATTCTATATGCTTCAAGACTTTATTGATATCTTCCTCTTTCTCTTCTGCCTTTTGAAATAAATTTGCATAGTATTCTTGTACACGCTGTCTAATTTTTTGCTGGTCAATAATTTTTGACCCGTTCTTATTGTGGATTTCCCTTATTATTTTATTTTCCTGTCTTATCTTTTCAATTAAA
Source organism: Synchiropus splendidus (assembly GCF_027744825.2). NCBI lineage: Eukaryota > Metazoa > Chordata > Actinopteri > Syngnathiformes > Callionymidae > Synchiropus > Synchiropus splendidus. The sequence goes on from NW_026527074.1 coordinate 22,786, forward strand.
AAAAAAAATCCTGTACATTTTTCCCCATCCACAACATATCTTGCTCTGCTCCTTAATATTGCTCCTTTACATTTACTCTCTTCTATTTTATCTAATTGATTTTGTAATTTCTAAATATTTTTTTTTTTTGAATATTTTTCTATTTCATTCGTTTATTTTTCTTCAGCTTTTTCTTTAGCTTACTCTCTTCATTTAGTCTTTTTCTTAAGTCATCATCTTTTTTCTTTCATGCTTCTTTTTTTACTATAATCTATTGATGTTTCCTTGATGAATTCTTTTTCTTCCAACAGCTCAACATGTCAGTTTTAAAATCCTCATTTTACATTGCAATTACAATTCCATTTTGAATTAGGTTTCTATAATTTTCATCCTTTAAAATGTCCTCATTCATGCACCATATCCCACCTTCTTTGATTGTTTCCTTTTTACCCCATACACATTTTAAAATCACATGGTCACTTAATTTGGTTCAAATATATTTAAAATTTCTAAAATCTTCCGCCATTTCTTCTTTACATAAAATAAAGTCTATTCCACTTTGTTTTAACCCTCCGTTTACTATTTGATGCCTTGAATATTTCCTTTCACCTGGAAATATTGATCTCCATACATCAATCCATCCTTTTTTTCATTACATTCATTAAGACTTTACTTGATATGTCATTTTTAAAAGCCATATTCGCAGCAACATCCATTGTTCCACACCATACATTAAAATCACCCATCACAATACAATTTCCATTACATTACTTACCCTGTTTTTCAAAAAATAATACCTTTTCCTTTTTATCATTTGGCGCACAATATTTTCCATTCTGTATATCATTCATGATTCTGATGCCTATAATTCTTCCTTCATCATCTTTTTCACATTCCTCCACCCTTGTAAAGATTCCCTTCTTTATTAAAATTGCTACACCTTTTGTTCTCATGTCTCCATTACTAAAACAAACATCATCATTCCCTTTTTTTCAAAAACATTCCATTTTCTCTGAATCCCAATGCGTTTCTTGTAAACAAATAATTTGCGCATTTAGTAATTGTATAGTTTTCTCCATTCTTTTAATACTTTCTAGGCCATTTGCGTTAAAGGATATTATGGTAGTCCTTGTACGGAAACTTGAAAAGGAGGATTCATAAGACCAAATAACAAAAAATAAATGAATCCCAAAATCAATCCCCAAAATAATAAAAAATAAAAGTTTAAATCACTTAAATGTATTTGATTACTAAACATTTCAAACAAAAGCATTCTTTCTATCATCATCTTGATGTCTTTGTTGGTATTTTAGAAATTCTTTTTCACTCCTCATCTTCTACTTTTCACAATAGGTTTTTTAACATTTATTGAGATTTTTCTCGTCTATATCTACCATCAATTCATCACAAAAGATCTCACTCATCTCACTTTCTTCTTCGCTCGTTTTTAGCCATTTCCCTTTTTTTCCACTCATTACTTCCTCATGCATTTTGTCATGTATTTCGTCCATGTCCATCTCAGTTCTTGCTTTATTCTTGATAAGACATTTTCTTTTCTTTTTTTGTTTTCTCATCTTTTGTTGCACATCTTTTTCGTTTTTTTCGTTTTCCATTAATATATCTTTTTTCTGCTCCAGTTCGTTCTTCATCTTCACTTTCATCACATTTTCTCTCCACTGGTGGCTCCGCCTTTGCAGCTTGCTTAATATTCTCAATAGGCATTTTATCTTGGCTCTTTTTATCTTCATTGCATGCATCTGCTGGATATCTTGTTAACCAGTTCAGTCAAGTCAGTTCAATTTTCTCTCCAATCTCCTTCCAGCTAGTTGTTTGCTCCGGCATGTCTCCCTGTTTATTTCTCTTCTCCATTGTTTGTCCCGCCTCTTCCGTTTGTCTTTTCCTCTTCACTGTCGGTCATGTAATACTCGTATATATTCAGGACCTGTTTCTGTCTCTTGGTCAAATAAAGTAAAGAAATTGTCTCTTTGTTGAATCTTACCTGTAGAAATCTAGTTCCATCGGCGACATCTGTTCCAGGCCAACATCGTCTCTTGATGAAGGAGAGTGGTTCCACTCCCCATGATGATTCTAATTTCTGGAGGATTATATCGTTGGGTATATAAGATGCCATATAAAGGAAGGAAACAACCATTTTCCTGCAGACCAAGTCTTTTGTTGGCAGTAGCAACAGGTAAATCCTTCCTTAGTTTGCTCCATTCCTTCAATAGTTTTCATGGTTATTTCATATTTATTTTCCCCAATAGGACGCAGAGATGCCAGCTTTCCACATTGCTTGGGAATCTCCCTCATGATATCCATGGCTTCAATGCTTTCTTCCACCTCCAGCATGACGGTATAGTCTTTTCCATTACTTCCCAGGCAAAAAGGGCCTCAGCTCTACAAATGAGCAAAAAAGCAAAAGAAAATAAAGTACTCCAACACCTTTGTGTTCAGTCGTTTTTTTTTTATAAAGATCTGAGGGAGAAAAGTCAATTCTCTCTCAGGAGCTCCGCACACACGTCCACACTCGGCAAACGCGTTTTTGGCCCGGGATAAGCTGGATTTCAAACCAGGAAATAAAATGTTGATAACCCCCTGAAATACAGTTCAGAAAGGTAGATTTAGTGCTGAATATACTAGAAATAGTGTTTTTCCTATAGTTGTAGGTGATATTTTCATGTTCAGAGGCTATTCTGATCTGAGTGAACAGAGCAGAAAACGCGTTTTCAGCCCAAGAAAAGGTGGTTTACAAACCGACAAAAATAAAAATGTTGATAACTCTCTTAAATCACTTTAGACAGGTTGAATTAGTTCTGCACCAACTAGAAATACCTTTTCTGCCTTAGTGGCAGGTGAAATTTTAATCTTCTGTGCCATCGCTGAGCAGTGAGTAAACAGCGCAGAAAACGCGTTTTTGGCCAGAGAGAAAGTGGGTTTCCGACCGTATAGGAATAATGATATTTTACTCAATAAATATATATAAAAAAGATATATTATTGAATTGAATTACTTTAGAATGTTTTGTTAAATAATAATAAAAAGATTGCATTCAACAGATGCGGTGAGTAAGGGTAAGGTATCATCAAGTTGACCCCGTATCCATGGAAGAATGTGCGGAGTAAAAATGGTGTGTTTTAAATGGCAGGAATGGCAATTGTCATGGGAATTGATCATCCATGGGGGTTGTAAACCAAATGACCAGATGGAGAACGGATGAGATGACAGAAGCAAGCCAATCAGAAGAATGGATTGGGTTGTCAGATACCACCTATTATAGGCAACATTTGGGAGGATTCATCAACATCGCTCCAGACTGAGTGGAGTCGATACGACATGTGGAATTTGACCCATGACGACCAGGACCATAAGAAGACCAGGACAAATCAGTGGAGACTACACCCCAATATGGACTGAAAGCATATAAAAAGGGTCAGGCCCAGATAGTTTTTGTCACACTATTCTGCTTGAGCTGAGGCTAAGGCAGAGCTAGTTGGTGACCCAGGGCCCTGTGTAGGTGACCTCTGTCAAGGAATAAATTATTTTTGATTTAACTTGTGGGTTTTTGGTTGACATTCTCACGAGTAAATGAACACGCGGAAGATACATTAAAGGTGTATTTCCCAACAACTGGCAAAAATTAGATTGTTGACAACCATCTAAAACAAGTTCAGAAATGTAGGTTTAGTGTTGAATATACTAGAAAGAGTGTTTTTCCGATAGTGGCAGGTGATATTTTCATGTTCTGAGGCTATTCTGATTAGTGAGTGAACACTGCAGAAAACCGGTTTGTTGAGACTGACAAACATAAAAATGTTATCACTCTGAAACCACTTCAGACATGTTGAACTAGTTTGGCAAATACGAGAAAGACCGCTTCTGCTTTCGTGCCAGGTGAAATTTTCATGTTTTGAACCATCCCTGAGCAGAGAGTAAACAGTGCAGAAAACGCGTTTTGAGCTTGAGAGATGGTGGGTTTTAGACGAGCAAACATAAAATTGTTGATAACACCCTGAAAACAGTTCAGAAAGATAGATTTAGTGCCGAATATACGAGAACGAACGTTTTGCCTAGAGTTGCAAGTGATATTTTCAAGGTCCCAGGCTTTTCTGATCAATGCGTGAACAGTGCAGAAAACGTGTTTTCAGCCCGAGAGAAGCTGTGTTTCACACCGACAAATATACAAATGTTGTTACCTCTCTGAAATCACTTCAGCCATGTTGAACGAGTTTGGCACCTACTAGAAAGACCGCTTCTACTATTGTGCCAGGTGAAATTTTGTGTTCTGAGGCATCGCTGAGCAGTGTGAGTGAACAGTGAAGAAAAGGCGTTTTCAACCCGAGGGACTGTGATTTTCAGACCAACAAACATAAAAATGTTGATATCTATCTGAAACCACTTCAGACATGTTGAATTTGTTATGCACCAACTATAAAGACTTTTTCTGCTATAGTGGCTTGTGAAATTTTCATTTTCTGAGGCATCCCTGAGCAGTGAGTGAACAGTGCAGAGAACACGTTTTCAGCCCGAGAGATGCTGCGTTTCAGACCAGAAAAAAAAAAAAAAATGTTGATAACTTCCTGAAATACATTCCAAAACGGAAGATTAAGTGCAGAATATACCCGAAAGAGTGTTTTTCCTATAGTTGCAGGAATTTTGTTCATGTTCTGAGGCTATTCTGATAAGCAAGAGAAATGTCCACAAAACACGTTTTCATCCCGAGGGACTGTGGTTTTCAGACCATCATAATAATGTTGAGAAACCACTTCATTGAGGTTAAATTAGTTCTGCAGCTACTAGACTGACCGCTTTTGCTGTAAATCAGGTGAAATTTTCATTTTCTTAGGCTTCCCTGAGCAGTGAGTGAACAGTGCAGAATACGCGCTTTCAGCCCGAGTGAAGCTCGGTTTCAAACGAGGAAAAAAATTTTTATTAGCCCCCTGAAATACAGTTTAGAAAGGTAGGTTTAGTGCTGAATATACTAATAAAAGTGTTTTTCCTATAGTTCTATCTGATATTTTCATGTTCATAGGTATTCTGATCAGTGTGTTAACAGTGGAGAAAACGTATTTTCTGCCCGAGTGAAGGTGGGTTTCAATACGAAATCATAAAAATGTTGATTACTCTTTGAAAAAAGTTCAGAAAGGTAATTTAGTGCTGATTTCATTAGAATGAGTCTTTCTGCAATAGTTTGATATTGTCAAGTTCATGTGAGACTTTTCTAATCAGTGAGTGAACCTGGAGAAACCACCGGACTCTTTAGCACACCATGGTCCGATGTTGGCAGTCAACTGTACCTGCGTCACCTCATCCCCCGGACAGACTTGTCTTGTCTGCGGAGAGCCGATCCAGAACGCCGCACAAAAAGTCCAAACTGTGAGAAGTGTTGTCAAGGCTCGACAAATCACTCCCATAATTTCAGAAGAAACTAGTCGCATAACTGTGCTGGATTTGACATAGTAGAACAACCTAAGAATATGCTTATTAACGTTTGTTTGGATGAACCGAAGGAGACAAGTGATCCAAACACTAAAGCACAGTTTGACACAGTAGTGCAAGAATCAACACAGTCCTTGGCCACTCCGGGGCAAGGGGGCAATGAGTTCCACTCCTCCATCCTGCAGTGACCGGAAACCGAGTGTAGCCAGGATGAAGGGGGAGCTCAAGTGAGCAATCCTGAACCCATCGGGAACTCTGAATCACCCATGAGGTCATCTTGACCACAAGGCTTGACCCCGAGCCTGGCAATGCGGCCTGACCTGGAAACCATGGGAAAAAAACAAGGTAATACGCATTTTGTTGCACTTAATCCGCTTGCAAAAAGATGCCAAGGCACCAGTGGTATTCGAAACTGGATAGCACTGTGACCAACAAACCCCTAGCTTAAAGAGGTTGCAGCACACCCTCGTGTGAGTGAGTGTGTGAGCGCACGTGGCAGAGTCGGGCAGTCTGGAACACCTCCCTGGACTCTGTAGCACCTATTAGGTCATCTTGACCACAAAGCTTAACCACCAGCCTTGCAATGTAGCCTGAACTGAGAACCATGGGCATTTAGCCCAGGGTCTATCCTGCCTGAATTAATGAATGAATGGGTTGTGAAGATGTAGCATTAGCAACCCCTCATACATAGAGTGTAATTTTACACTCTGGGTGGGAGGAGCAGCCCCCTCACTTTTGCCACCGTAAGCTGAAATAGAAGGTGGCGTTAACAACACCTCATATATGGAGTGTAACTTACATTCTGGATCAGCAGGAACTGTGTTGCCCTCTTTTAGCCACTCTACGGCTGAAACAGAAAGTGGCAGTAACAATCCTCCATGCCTGGAGAGAAAACATTTACTGAGCAGCTACAGTCAGGGTTCTCATGTGAGCTGAGCAAGAAAGAAGGAGTTTATTCACAAATATATACAGTTATGCAGGAATCCGGAGGATCTCGGGAAGCACTTTAATGAAGCAGATACTGGTGTCATAGAGCCAGTGCTGTGAATGAGGGCCTATTGGTGGCAGGGTTCGGCTGCTCCTGAAGACAGAACGACATGAGGGGAGGAGGATGCAGACACATTAGAAAAATTGTTGTCAGCAAAAGTAGAAATTTATGACCAAGAAGCTGCCTGGCAGATTTCTGCCAGAGATACTCTCTTGAAAGCAGCCACTGATGTTGCTAGGCCTCTGGTCGACTGTGCTCCCAGGGATTCCGTTGCCTGTTTTCCTGCAGTCTCATCGGCTTTCGTGATGGCAATTCTAAGCCAAAGTGACACCCTGTGAGGGGACAGCGCCTGCCCCTTCTTACCATCTGTGAGAGCCACCCACAGACTGTCCGTCTTTCTGAAGGGTGGGACTCGATCCAGTTAAGCTTTTAGCGCTCTAACCGGACACATTTTGTGTAAACGCTCATGACTCCTCGTCTGAATGGGGTGGAGGGCAGAAAGTCTTTACTGTCAAGGTGCTGACCTGTGAAGAAGAAGAGAGACATTTAGGTGCGAAGGCAGGGTTGGGTCTAAGTGATACCGCCGAGTCATCGTCACCAAAAGAGATGCAATCAGAGCTGATCGATTAAGAGCTGCTAGCTCCTGGGAGGCCTGATCAAGTGGCTGAAAAGGGGCTTCGGAGAGTGAATTGAGTACGAGCTGCAGGTCCCAGTAGTGACATAATGGTCTTGAGGTTGATCTAAGCCTTTGCACTCCTCTCATAAAACGGCTCACTAGACGATGCTCGGCCGGGTGGCCGTCCAGACCATTGTGTAGCATGGAAAGGGCTGTTACATACAAAATAATGTGGTGCTGCTCCGACCTTTGTTAACCAGATGCTCGAGAAAAGAGAGGATTAGAAAAACAGGTGTCGATTCTGGGGAGGCTGACTGGGTTCCACACCACTGGGGAAAAAAATGTCCAATTAGCATTGCATGCTCTTAGGGTTGACTGAGCTTTAGCGTTCTGAAGAGTTAATTGAACATCAGGGGGCAAGTGATTAATTGTTAACCCTGGAGAAGCCAAACCTTGAGGGGTTGTCCGAGTATTGGGGGAGCCCTCGGGGTTCCTGATGCTTGTAGAAACGCTGACCTCGATGGAAGGAACTCCCAGGGGCCTTTGATCCGCATCTGACACATCTCCGGATACCAGCTGGAGCTGGGGCTGTCTGGAGCCACGAGAATTATTCTCACACTCGGCAGTTGAATTCCCCTCATCAGAGCAAGAAGAAGGCAAGGAGGAGAAAAGGCATATAAGAGGCCTTCTGGCCACCTTGGATGAGCCAGGGCGTCCACTCCCAGTGGAGGGTCGTCGGATCTACGGGGAGAGAACCAGAGAGGACATTTGAAGTTCTTTCTGCTAGCATAGACATCTCGCCTTTTATCGGCCGAAAAACTCCCTGATCAGGTTTGCCATCGCCTGAGATGAATTCCATTCATGTGGGAGTGGTCTCCAAGATAATCCATCTGCTGCCATCTGATCCAGGTGGCCTCCCCCGCCTGACAGAGATGCATCTGTAAAGACTTGTAGGACTAGCTGGATCTTGAAAAGCGCTGAGTCCTAGTCAGAGCACGACCTTCTTGCGGGTCATGCTGGACTCTGGGTCAGGCCCAAGACCCGAGACTCGAGATTTGTGTTCTGATCTCTGGTCTCGAGTCGGGTGAGGGTGCAGGCTGCCAAACCACTTCTGAAGACCTCGCATGTTGAGCAGACCCAGCCAGACCGAGGCGTGGGCCGCTGCCTCAATACCGCGATGTGGTCCAACACCAAGCTGGTGTGCTCTCATGACTCCTGTTTGGACCTGGCTAGAATCAACCAGTAGTCCAAGTACGTCAGAATCCGCAGACCCTGTCTCCTTAGTGGTTCGAGCCCCTCCACCACGCACTTGGCGAAGGTGCGAGGCACAAGACATAAGAGACCGTGTTGTGGAAGTAGGCGTCTGCAAGATCGATGGAGGTCATCCACTCTCACACTCTGACACACTCCAGGAGTCTGCTGGTTGTCCGGAACCGCTGTCTGGTCATGAATTGGTTGAGGAGACTGAGGTCCAAAACAGGTCTCCATTCTCCTGTCTTCTTGGGTTCCAGAAAGTACCTGGAGTGAAACCCAGCAGAGGATCGCTTTGGCACTAGCTCGATTACTTCCTTTGACAGGAGAGCGTGGTCCTCGTCCATCAGACATGACCGCTGGTTCTCTGAGTTCACCCAGGTCCACGTGGTGTCACAGAACCTCGGAGTTGACTGTGAAACTGAAGGGCGTGTCAATGATCGAGTATATTCTCGATCCATATGGGCAGGTGTGGAGACAGGCGCTTTCAATTCGGAAGATACTCTGTCAAGACAGGAGCCCTGAGCACAGGAGTGGACCCGGCCTCCGGGGCGGGTCCATTACGAAAGGGTCGGTGGTCAGCCCTCACTCCTCACTCCTCTTTAAGTCCCGCTGGTTCTTCAAAAAGAGACTCGCTTTTGTCAGCTGAGCCGTCAGAGGAAGTAGGGCCCCCAAACTTGCAGTAGCTTGATCTGACACTGCAATTCTCCTAAGATGGCGACCAGAGGGACCGGCCCAATCATCCTCAGAAAGAGTTGACTCTCTAGATGACGATGTCCTGCTTGCCTCTGAGAGGTTTGAAGGGCTACAGAGAACAGAATCCCAGACGGACATCGCGTCAGACATCACACGAGGGAGCTGAGAACAGAGCTGGTCTGGCACGCAGCGCCTACTGTGTGATCCTCTAAAGTGGTGGCTTTCACGGTCCAGTTGCGACCCCTGCTGGAAACTGGCGATTCTGAGGAATAAGAAGAGTTAATGGCAGAATTGAAACTTTCCTGACTTTTGGCTGGAACCGGGGTCTGTTGAGAGACGGGAAAGAGTTATTTGATGCCTATGCTTCTTATTGTGGGGAAGCTGAGGAAAAACATAACTTCTTGGCTCCAGAAACTTCCCCAGGGACAGTTCTGGCGTCAGGGATAAGGAGGCAGAGAGACCATTACCATACTGCTCGGTCTCCTGAGACGGTGTCAAACAAAAACAAAGCCGGAGTTCGGAGTGACTGGAACCGGAAGAGAACTTGGCATGTGATAAACCCTAATTTTGGGTAGAGAAGAAACACAACGGACACCAAAGTAATGAATCATATTTTTTATTCAAGTTAGACTTTGGTTTAGATGCATACGTTTAGATACAAAGTTTTATTCGTACGCTTTTGGAGGGAGCAGAGGTGAGAGCAGCTGACTGGTCTCTCCAAGAGGAGCAGCGATGATCAGAGCGGCTATGAGCTGGACGGCCGGGCTCACCCTGTGCCTTCGACCAGCGATGGTGTTCCCCCGGGCAGTGGCTGTTTGTGGAGGAGGCGCCGTGAGCAGAGCACCACGCTGACGGACTGTTGAATCTCCAAAATCTCTGGTGGAGTGAGAGAGGTTCTGCGATGGATGATCTTGTCCACGGAGCTCATAAAGATTGCGATGATGTTCTCAAGCGCTATGAGCCGGTTGCCGACAGCGTAGACACCATTCTACTGCGCGATGGTGGCATTTATTCTACGCTATGAATATTATTAATTGTTTGTACTACTCATAAAGAAGTTATTTACCGACACAGGAATGCTGGATTAGGGAGTGTGGTTGAGTGTGTGTGAGAAACTGAAGTTGCAGGTGGAGTCCAAAGACTGGAGTGAACCACTCAGGAAGGAACAAAAATCTGAACTCGTTAGACGGACCAATTGGACGAGGATGGAGCCCCCGTCGAGAAACTTTTGTTTATAAAGGATCAAGACCTCAGATAGTTTTTTGTCGCCCTATCGGACTTCTGCTAACGCTAAGTCAGGTGTAGTTGCTCACCCAGAATTCTGCCTTTGTATTAGAGTCCTCTGTCAGGGAATAAATCTTGGATTTAACTTGTTGGATTCTTGGTCGTCATTCTCACGAGTAAACAAACTCGTGGGGGTACACGGGAGGTGTATATCCAACAGCCGGAGAGCTGCCACTCGAGTCCGCACAGACTGGAACCGGAAGAGAACTTGACGGGTGATAAACCCTAATTATGGGCAGAGACGAAACAGACCCAATACCAAAGTAAAGGATCTTATTTTTTATTCATATTAGACTCAGGTTTAGATGCATAATTTTAGATACAAAGTGTTCTTCCTACGCTTTTGGAAGGAGCAGACGTGAGAGCAGCTGACTGGTCACTTGAAGAGAAGCAGCAATGATCAGCGCGCCTATGATCCGGACGGCTGTGGTCACCCCGCCCCTTCGACCAGCGATGGTGTTCCCCCGGGCGGCGACTGTTTGTGGAGGAGGCGCCGCGAGCGGAGCACCACGCCGACGGACTGTTGAATCTCCAGAATAAAGACCGCGATGATATTCTCAAGCGCTGTGAGCTGGTTGCCGGCGGCGTAGACACCATTCCAATGAGCGATGTTGCCTCTGTCAGGGGCGGGTGGGATGATCACACCTCAGGAGAGAGGTCGAGCTCCAGGGGCGAGGGCATCATGCATCGCACATCGCGCATGACGGCTGAGTGAGAGGGAACGCCGCACCGCAAACCTCCACCTGGCAGTAAGCTCCGTACCAGACCACGTGCGATCCTAGTGCCAGTGCAGTGTTAGAACCGCGCCGTGAATAGACCAAATTTCTTCCAGTTGTGGGCAGACAACATGCGGTCGTGACCTGTGTTTAGTCTCACCATGCAACGCTAGCAGGCCGTTAGTGAATCAGAATCAGAATCAGAATCAAAATTAAATTTATTGCCATGGTCAGTGGGGAGCCCACTGACTAGGAAAGTGCCTTGGAATAAAGTGCAACAAAAAACAAAAAACAAATAAAATAAAATAAATAGAATAACATAACAACAAGGCTGTTCACGAATTTAACAGTCTGACGGCCGAGGGAAAGAAGCTGTTCCTGTGACGGGAGGTTCTGGTCTGGATGGACAGTAGCCTCCTGCCAGAGGGAAGAGGAACAAACAGTCTATGTCCAGGGTGAGAAGGGTCGGCTCTGATCCGACCTGCACGTCTCTGGGTCCTAGAGGCATACAGGTCCTGAAGAGGTGGCAGGCTGCAACCGATCACCTTCTCAGCAGAACGTACGATGCGCTGCAGTCTGCTCTTGTCCCTGGAGGTGGCACTGTTGTACCAGACGGTGATAGAGGAGGTGAGGATGGACTGGATGATGGCCGTGTAGAACTCCACCAGCAACTTCGTTGGCAGTCGTAGTTTTCGTAGCTGCCTCAGAAAGAACATTCTCTGCTGGGCCTTCCTGATGAGGGACCTGATGGTTGGCTCCCATTTGAGGTCCTCAGTGATGGTGATTACCAGGAAGCAGAAGAAGTCCACAATAGGAATGGATAAACCAGCAAACATGAGAGGGGACCGAGAAACTGTTACTCTCCTGAAGTCTATGACCATCTCCACTGTCTTCTGAGCGTTGAGCTCCAGGTTGTTGTGGCTGCACCACGACACCAGCCGCTCCTGTAAGCCGACTCATCTCCATCTGAGATGAGCCCGATGATGGTGGTGTCGTCCGCAAACTTGATCAGCTTCACGGAGGTGCAGCAGTTAGTGTTCAGAGAGAAGAGCCATGGAGAGAGAACACAGTCCTGAGGAGACCCAATGTTGAGGGTCCGAGTGTCAGAGACAGTCGTCCCCAGCCGCACACGCTGACTTCAGCTGGTCAGGAAGTCTGTAATCCATCTGCAGAGGGAGTCAGGCACGTCCAGCTGGCGAAGCTTGTCTTCAAGCAGAGCTGGAAGAATTGTATTAAAGGCAGAGCTGAAGTCCACAAACAGGATCCTGGCATAGGTTCCTGGGCAGTCCAGATGCTCCAGAACGAAATGAAGGGCCTGGTTCACTGCATCGTCCACAGATCTGTTGGCTCTGTAGGCAAACTGCAATGAGTCCAGGTGAGAAGCAGTGATGGACTTCTGGTGAGACAGAACCAGGCGCTCAAAGGACTTCATGACCACAGACGTCAGTGCCACCGGTCTGTAGTCATTCAGTCCTGTGACCCTGGTCTTCTTGGGAACAGGGATGATAGTGGAGGACTTAAAGTAGGCAGGTACATGACAGGACACCAAGGAAGCATTGAAGATGTCAGTGAACACTGGAGCCAGCTCAGCAGCACAATGATTCAGGATGGCAGGGGAAACTCTGTCCGGACCTGCCGCCTTCCGAAGGTTCAGCCTCCTGAACTGAGTGCGCACGTCCTGCTCCATGATGTCAAGAGAAAGAGGAAGAGGGGGGAGGTGAGGGGGTGGCTCATCAAAAGTGTCTGTGATCGACTTTGCTGTCTCAGTGACATCGTTCATCTTAGTTGTGTCACTAAGAGACAGCATAGTCCTTTGTTGTAAAGTGTAACATGGGGCTGGAGAGACCACAGAGGTGTTGGTGCAAAATGGCTGCTCAAAGCGACAATAGAAGTTGTTAAGGTCCTGTGCAAGACCGAGGTTGTTCAGACTGTGGGGGGCACGTGGCTTGTAGTTAGTGAGCACCTTGAGCCCTCTCCACACCGCAGCCGAGTCATTGGCTGAGAACTGCTCCGTGAGTTTATCAGAGTATGCGGCCTTAGCTTTCTTCAGCTCCCTCTGAAACCGATACTTCAGCTCGTTGTAGCAGTTCCTGTCCCCACTCTTGCGAGCTGCCTCCTTCTCCCGTCTAATCTGGCTGAGTTTAGTTGTGAACCAAGGTTTGTCATTTGCATAACTCACCTTGGTGCGCGTTGGAACTATGCACTCTTCATTCACAGTAGCTGATCCATGAAGTCACGGTGTCTGTATATTCATCCAGATTATTGGTCGCAGCCCTGAACACCTCCTAGTCTGTGGTCTCCATACAAGCCTGCAGCTCCTCTTTAGCTTCACTTGTCCAGATCTTCATGCTCCTCACAACAGGCTTTGCCAGCAGGCAAAGAAGTGGGATGATTCTTGAGCTGGCAGTGGAGAGAGAGCTCAACTTTGATACGACAGGCGGCAGATGCCATGAGGCGTGGGACAAGATCAAGCGGGAACCTGCATGACACCATCACACGGAACTCAGCCAACTCCGTGAACAGTCTCCGGATCCACGTCATAGCAGCGCCTGGCTCTCGTCAAACTCATCCCATGGCTTGGAAGCAGCAAATGTGGAACGATTCAGCAGCTTGTAGGCCATATTTTCATGTCCAGAGGCTATTCTTATCAGTGATTGAACAGTCCAGAAAAGTAGATTTAGAGCTGAATATACTAGAAAGAGTGTTTTTCCTATAGTTGCAGGTGAAGTTTTCCTGTTCTGAGTCCCCCCTAAGCAGTGAGTGAACAATGCAGAAAACACGTTTTCAGCCCAAGAAAAGTTGGGTTTCAAACGAAAAAAAAAAAAAAAAATTGATAACCCTCTGTCATACAGTTCAGAAAGCTATATTTCATGCTGAACATAGTAGAAAGTGGGTTTTTCCTATAGTTGTAGGTGATAATTTAATGTTCAAAGGCTATTCTGATCAGTGAGAGAACGTGGGCTTCGGGCTTTCGGAACAAAAGCATAAAAACATTGATAACTCTCTAAAAAAAGTTCAGAAAGGTATATTTAGTGCTGAACTTATGATAAAGAGTCTTTCTGCTTTAGTTTGATATTTACATGTTCATGTGAGACTTTTCTGGTCAGTGAGTGAATCGTGCAGAAAACGTGTGATCAGAGTGAGAGAAGGTGGGTTTCCGACAGAAAACCTAATGTGGATGGATGATGTGATGGTCCACTCCCTATGACCTATCCTGGGAGTTTTCAATCGTTCCCTTTTTCCATCTCTATTTGACCGTAGTCCAAGTGTTGCAGAGATGGGAGGAATATTGGGATCAGGAGGTAAAGAATCAGAATCAGAATCAGAATTTAATGTATTGCCAAGTGTTTTGGAATAAAGTGCAGACAAAAAAAAACAAAAACATAAAATAACCATAAAATACCCATAATATACCCATAAAATACCCATAAAATACTACTACTACTACTAATAATAATAAACAAATAAAATCTCCCACAGAGCAAGAACTTGACCGTGGAGAAGAGGAAGCGACATGGCGATGTAAGCACCCCTGCCAGGCACCTCGTGTGACCCAGCTGGAGGGCTCCATCGCCTCTCCCATCCCTCAATGACCGAAGTCCGGGTGTTGCAGAGATGGGAGAACCATAGGCTAATGTGGAGATGCGCTAGACGGGGATTCGCCCAGAAACGTTGGATGGACTCGCTGCCTGAAAAGTATAGCGGTCGTCCAAAGGAGAGTGCGCGTTTCGCCGCACTTAACTGCTTGCTAACAGGTGACAAAGCACCAGCGGAGTGCAAAAAGGACAGCACTGCAACGTCCAGACCTCACGCCTTAATGATTGCAGGCCTACTGGCCTACTAGATGTCTTGCGCCAATGACCTCACCCCTAAGGTCGCGCAAAATATTGTTAGTCCGAATGTAGTGTAGTGGCACCAATAACCCTCGATACAGTGGGTTTGGGCATCCCCCTGGGGCCCTCTCCTTGCCAAATCAGTGCTTCCCGACTACACAGCGGAACCTGATGCCATCCCATAGCCACAGCACTAGTTTGAGCCCAACGTTGAAGAACACACTTGGCACTAATATCCGTCCATATTTGGAGGGAGAACTCGGCAGTGGAGACATGTTTGGCCAATGAAGAAGCGCTGCGGAAGAGAAACACTTTATTGCACCAAAAACACAAAAGCATCAGCCCTCCTGAAGTTCGCTCGGCTCAGGAGGGAGGGCGTTGCACCACCTGACCGAAGGAAAAAGGTGTATTTAGATGAAGAGAGCCCCCCCTCGGTCAGCTAGCGATTCTGTCATCTATTGGCCAAAGCTGCTGGAAGCACCTGCAGACAGGACAACATGAGGCAAAGAAGAACCAGCTACATCAGAGAAACAGAAATCTGGAAAAGTTGAGGCGGAAGCCCAGGAGGTTGCTTGGCAGATTTCTGCCAAAGAAAGTCCTCTGAAGGCAGCTTGGGATGTTGCCCCTTTTTACCACCTGCCAGAATCACCCACAGCTTCTCTCTTTTCCTGAAGGCCTTGAATCCATTCAGATAAGCTCTCAGTGCACTCACGGGACACACCTTGTGCAAGCGCTAGTGGTTCTCATACGGGTGGGGGGAAGGACAGAAAGCCTTCATGGAGGCAGACAGAAATTTGGGAAAAAAGGTTGGAGTGAGACCACCGAATCACCAACACCAAATCAAATACAGTCAGGACTAATTGAGAAGGCACATAGTTCTCCAAACCCTCCTGATGGAGGCCAGGGACAGGGGGAGAGCTGCTTTGTAAGCCACCAGCTCCAAAGGAGCCTGATCAAGTGGCTCGAAGGGAGCTTCAGAGAGAGACTTTAATACCAATTAAAAATCCCAATGGGGCAGATGCATTTGGAGGTGTTTAGCTTCAGCCGAGCATCGTCGCATGTCAGACTTGATCCGGTAAACTGCAGGGTCGGCGTATGCCTGTCAATTCTTACCGGTCACATGCCGCCGGAGTCGTCACATCTGGCACATCAAGCGAAGAAGCTTGAGACTTGATGAGGAGAGGATGGTAGATTTTGTGCTGAAGATACTATAAAGAGTCTTTTTCCAATAGTTGCAGTTGATATTTTAATATTCTGAGGCATCCCTGAGCAGTGAGTGAACAGTGCAAAAAACGCGTTTTCAGCCCGAGAAAAGGTGGTTTTCGGACCGTCAAAAATACAATTGCTGATAACCCTCTGAAAACACTTCAGAAAGGTAGATTTAATGGCGAAAATACAAGAAAGAGTCTTTTTCATATAGTTGCTGGTCATATTTTCTTGTTCTCAGGCTAATCTGATCAGTGAGTGAACAGTGCAGACAACTGTTGGTAACCTACTATAACCGTTGTTCTCAGAATTGTGTGACGCCCTCTAGTGAGGCTTTGCTATTGGATATTCTCCCGGAACCCAGTTCCGGCACTGAAGAAAAAAAACATGAGCTTGCCACCTAATGGGGGCAGACTACTCCCCTATACAGGGGGTGGTATAATAATGCCTCACCCTCCATTCAACTTCCTCACTGAGTGCGGTAGCTGCGTGACGAGACTCGAGGGCTTCGCACACTTCGGAGAACAATGGTAACAATACGAAACCTACAGTTCTCCTTCAGTGTGCTCCGCCCTCTAGTGATGCTTCGCTATTTGATAACCCCAAGAGCTAAGCGAGGGGAGAAATATACCCCCAGCAAGCCGTCACTAGTGAGTAAATACGACCCCTCGCAGTGAAACGCCCCCCCTAGTGAGGACACCGTGGCGGCCCGAGACATAACCACCCAAACAAACACTGCAACACACTGCACCTAGGAGTAGTCATAAACTCCTACTCCGAGTCTTGAACGGGCAATAACTGAAATTATTTCAGGGACTCGGAGGGTCCCGCAGGGCTTCCGTTATGCAACCTAACTCCAACTGAGGAAAAAAGGGAAGAAGGAATGGAATTAGCTTGCAGAACACACACTCTGAAGCCGGATGGCCAAATCTCCAACAGCATTTAGGGCTGACTGCAAGAAGCTTGGTTCACACTATATATGCCTCATACATGAACCTAAAGGGGAGGCCAACCATCTCTGGAGTCCCCAGGGTGGCGCCTGTAATGGAGAGGGATCCTGAACCAAACTTGGAAACAAATGCAGGCTCAAGATGACACCAGAACCTGATTCTACAACAGTGTCCTTGGCCTGTTAGAAACAAAGCCCCAAAAGGAGAATTTTACCCATGTCCTGTCCATCATGAGTCCTGCAAATGAAGGTGGTGGACGGGAAGCGAGCCTGGTTCACCTGCGAGAAAGGTGAGCGAGGTGTCGCTGAGCCACTAACCTGTTAGAAATACAACACTATAAGAGAGGTTCAAGTGGCTTAACATGATGGAAGGAGATGTCCAAAACGGGAATTCTGGTCTTTTCTTCCCAGACCAGAGGTTGTAAGCATCACGCTCCCTTCGAATTCGTAAGAAGGTGAAGGATTGTAACTGAAGAGTATGCACCTGATCAGACCTCCATGATCCACGAATGTGCCATGGAGTTCGCTGACGCCTCCACAAGATAAGCTCTGGCAAAGGTGGAGACCGAAGACCATGAAGCTGTGGAACATATCTCTTCCATCGGTACTCCACGCGGCAGGGCTGTGGAGGAAGCCGTGCTACAGGGAGAGTGTGTCTGAGTGCCTTCCGGTACAGCCTGTCCCATGAACTCGTAAAACAGGCAGATGGCTGACCTTGGACAGAAAGAAAGACGCTGAGTAGAGAGTGCTACCCCGTGCTGGCAGCCGCCATAGCAGATAAGGAGACTCTCTGACCATCTAAGACATTTCACCCTTTTAAAGTAGCAATCCAGTGCCCTCACTGGCCACAGAGTGTGCAGGAGAGCCTGTGATGCATCCTCATGTGGAGGTGATGCATGAACTGATGATGAACTGATGCATCTGTAGGAGGAAGAGTTAACTTTGGGTTGGATGGCTGGATTGGGATGGACGGTGACTGGGGAGCCATCAATACCAAAACAAATACAGTCAGGGATGACAGACAGGGCACGTAGGCGCAGGGGTGGTGACTTCAGGCCTCCTCCTGCTTGGACCAGGTGCAAGTCCCAAAACTCGCCCTTCACGAGTTGCACTAGTTCTGGAAACCAGGGGCACTGGGGCACACCAGGGTCACAATGATCGCACGCCGAACCTGAGTTTTCAGTCTCCGAACCAGAGGAAGCAACACGCAAGTATGCGGGAAAGCATACAGGAGGCCCAGGGGCCAGGTCACACGAGCCAGAGAGTCGACCCCTAGTGGCGGGTTGTCGGACCTGCGAAGAGAGAACCAGAGGGGGCATTTGTGATACTGTAGATCAAAGAGACTGAAGAGCAAAGAGATGGATTACCGGAGTCCCGAATCTCTGCCAGATCAGGTCTCTTAAGGACGCTGTCACTGCCCACAATGTGTTCTGGGCAGTCAGGTGAAGGTGCAGGCCCCCAATCCACTTCTGAAGAGCTCGTATGTTGAGCAGACCCAGCTGGACCACAGCGTGGGCCGCTGCCATGTTACCCAGGAGAGAAATCATGCCATGAGCGGGACCCCGAGCACGATGTGCTCCAACACCAAGCTGGTGTGCGCTCATGAGTCCTGTTTGGACCTGGCTAGAAACAACCAGTAGTCCAAGAATCCAAGAAACTGTCAGAATCCGCAGACCCTGTCTCCTTAGTGGTTCAAGCCTCGCCTCCACGCAATTGGCGAAGGTGCGAGGCACTAGAGAGCTGTGTGTACTGATACACCTGACCCTCTTGCCCAAGCCGGAGAAACTTCGTGTGACTCGGCCAAACTGTGTTGTGGAAGTAGGCGTCTAAGATCTATGGAGGTCTTCCACTCTCACACTCTGACTCACTCCAGGAGTCTCCTGGTAGTCCGGAACCGCTGTCTGGTCATGAATTGGTTGCGGAGACTGAGGTCCAGAACAGGTGTCCACTCTCCTATCTTCTTGGGTTCCAGAAAGTACCTGGAGTAAAACCCAGTGTAGGAGGATCGCTTTGGCACTAGCTCAATTACTTCCATTGACAGGAGAGCGCAGACCTCCTCCATCAGACATGACTGCTGGTTCTCTGAGTTCACCCTGGTCCATGTGGTGTCGCAGAACCTGGGGGTTGACTGTGAAACTGAAGGGCGTGTCAATGACCGAATATCTTCTCGATCCATATGGGCAGGTGAGGACACAGGCTCTTTTCGGAAGATACTCTGTCAAAACAGGCGCCCAGAGCAAAGTAGCGGACTGGGCCATCGGTGGTCAGCGGCCACTCTTCTGGGGAATTCCAGTCCCGTTGGTTCTTCAAAGACAGACTCGCATTTGTTAGGTGAGCCGTCAGAGGAAGTAGAGGACCCCAAACTTGTGATGACTTGTGTGATGAACCCGGGCTGCAGTGTACCTTGATCTGACACTGCAATTCTCCTAAGATGGACACAAATCATCCTCAGAAAGAGATGACTCAGTAGATGATGATGTCCTGCCTGCCTCTGGGAGGTTTGGAGGGCTGCAGAGAACAGAATCACAGACAGACATCGCATCAGACATCCCACGAGGGAGCTAAGAACAGAGCAGGTCTGGCGCAGCGCCTACTGTGTGATCCTCTAAAGTGGTGGCTTTCACGGTCCTGTGGTGACCCCTGCTGGAAACTGGCGAGTCTGAGGAATAAAAAGAATTAATGGCAGAATTGAAAGTCTCCTGACTTTTGGCTGGAACCGGGATATGTTGAGAGACGGGAAAGAGTTATTTGATGCCTATGCTTCTTATTGTGGCGAAGCTGATGAAAAACATAACTTCTTAACTCCAGAAACTTCCCCAGGGACAGTTCTGGCATCAGGGATAAAGAGGCAGAGAGACCGTTACTATACTGTTCGGACTCCTGAGACGATGGCAAACAAAGACAAATTTTTGAAGCCGGAGTTCGCACTGACTGGAACCGGAAGAGAACGTGGCGGGTGATAAACCGTAATTTTGGGCAGAGAAGAAACAGACCAAATACCAAAGTAATGCATCTTATTTTTTATTCAAGTTAGACTTTGGTTTAGATGCATACTTTTAGATACAAAGTTCTTCCTACGCTTTTGGAGGGAGCAGAGGTGAGAGCAGCCAACTGGTCTCTCCAAGAGGAGCAGCGATGATCAGAGGGACTATGATCCGCACGGCTGGGCTGACCCCGCCCCTTCGACCAGCGGCGGTGTTTCCCCCGGGCGGCGGCTATTTGTGGAGGAGGCGCTGCGAGCAGAAGACCACGCCGACGGAATGTTGAATTTCCAAAATCTCTGGTGGAGTGAGAGAGGTTCTGCGATGGATGAGCCAGTCGACGGAGCTCATAAGGAGCGCGATGATGTTCTCAAGCGCTATGAGCTGGTTGCCGACAGAGTAGACACCATTCTACTGTGTGATGGTGGCTCTGTCAGCGCCGGGTGGAATAGTCAATCCTCAGGGCGGAGGTTGAGCTCCAGGGGCGAGGGCATCGCGCATCGCGCATGACGGCTAAGTGAGAGGGAACGCCACGCCGCAAATCCAAAACCTCCACCTTGCAGTAAGCTCCGTACCTGACCACGTGCGGTCCTAGGGCCAGTGCAGTGTCAGAACAGCGCCGGGAATAGTCCGGATTTCTTCCAGTTGTGGGAAGAAAACATGCGGTCGTACCCTGTATGTTGTCTCACCATGCAACGCCAGCACGCCGTTAGTGAAGTGGGATGATTCTTGAGCTGGCAGTGGAGAGCTCAACTTCCATACGACAGGCGGTGGATGCCATGTAGCGTGGGTGACGATCAAGTGGGAACCTGCGTGACTCCACCACACGAAACTCAGCCAACTCTGGGAACAGAGTCTCCGGATCCACCTCATAGAAGCGTTGACTCTTGTCAAACTCATCCCATGGCTTGGAAGCAGGAAATGTGGAACGGTCCGGCTGCTTGTAGGCCAGTCGCAGTGCCCTATTTGCAGAGGTTTAGTATTGAATATACAAGAAACAGTGTTTTTCCGATAATTGCAGGTGAAATTTTCATGTTCCGAGTCTCCCCTCTAAGCAGTGAGTGAACAGTGCAGAAAACGTTATCAGCCCGAGGGACTGTGGTTTTCACACCAACAAACATATAAATGTTGATAACTATCTGAAACCACTTCAGACATGTTGAATTAGTTCTGCACCTACTAGAAAGACCCCGTCTGCTATAGTGGAAGGTGAAATTTTCACGTTCTGAGGCATCCCTGAGCATTGAGTGAAAAAAAGTGCAGAAAACGTGTCTTCAGCCCCGAGAGATGCTCGGTTTCTGACCAAGAAAAAAAGTTGATAACCCCTTGAAATACAGTTCAGAAATGTAGGTTTAGTGTTGTATAAACTAGAAAGAGTGTTTTTCCTATAGTTTGCTGGTGATTTTTTCATGTTCTGAGGCTATTCTGATTAGTGAATGAACAGTGCAGAAACACGGCTGGATTTCAGAATCGACAAATATAAAAATGTTGTTATCACTCTGAAATCACTTCAGACATGTTGAATTAGTTCTGTACCAACTAGAAATAACTATTCTGCTACAGTGGCAGGTGAAATACTGATCTTCTGAGGCATCCCTGAACTGTGAGTGAACCGTGTGGAAAACGCTTTTTCATCCCGTGAGATGCTCGGTTTCTGACCAGGAAAAAAAAAAAAGGTTGATAGATCAGAAGGTAGAGGTAGGAAGAGGTAGATTTAGTGTTGAATATACGCAAAAGATTATTATTCCTATTGTTGTAGGTGATATTTTCATTCTCAGAGGCTGTTCTGATCAGTGAGTGAACTGTGCAGAAAACGCGTTTTCAGCCCTCAAGAAGGTGGGTTTTGGGCTGTCAATAATACAACTGTTGATGACCCTCTTAAAACTGTTCACAAAGGTAGATTTAGTGATAAATATACTAGAAACGTGTTTTTCCTATAGTTGCAGGTGAAATTTTTATGTTCTGAAGCTTCCCTGAGCAGTGAGTGAACAGTGCAGAAAACGCGTTTTCAGGCCGATTGAGGGCAGTTTTGACGCCGGCAAACATCAAGATGTTGTTACGTGTCTGAAACAACTTCAGACATATTGAATTAGTTCGGCATTTACTAGAAACACCCCTTCTGCTATAGTGGCAGGTGAAATTTTCATGTCTGAGGCATCCCTGAGCAGTGAGTTAACAGTGCAGAAAACGCGTTTTCAAAGAGAAACTGGCTTTCAAACCACGAAAAAAAATTGTTGATCACCCCCTGAAATACAGGTCAGAAAGGTAGATTTAGTGCTGAATATACTGGAAAGAGTGTTTTTCCATTAGTTGCACATGATTTTTTCATGTTCTGAGGCATCTCTAAGCATTGAGCGAACAGTGCAGAAAACCCGTTTACAGCCCGAGAGAGTTCAGAAAGTTTAATTTAGTGCTGAATATACAGTACTAGAAGTAGTCTTTTTCCTACATTTACAGTTGATATTTTCATTGGTCTGAGGCTAATCTGATCAGTGTGTAAATAGTGCAGAAATCCCGTTTTCAGCCAGAGTGACGGTGGTTTTCAGACCGACAGCACCTTGTAGAAACTCCCCTTCTGCTATAGTGGCAGGTGAAATATTCTTGTTCTGAGGCATCCCCGAGCAGTGAGTTAACAGTGCAGAAAATGCGTTTTCAAACCGAGAGAAGGTGAGGATCAGACAAGGAAAAAAACATGTGAAAAACCCCCTGAAATATGGTTCAGAAAGGCAGATTTAGTGTTGAATATACTAAAAAGTGTTTTTTCCTATCGTTACAGTTCACATTTTCAATGTCCTGAGGCTATTCTGATCAGTGAGTGAACAGTGCCGAAAATGCGTTTTCAGCCTGAGAGAAGGTGTTTTTCAGACCGATAAACATAAAAAAGATTATAACTCTCTGAAACCACTTCAGACAAGTTGAATTAGTGCTGCACCTACTTGATGACATGTGAAATTTACTTGTTCTGAAGCTTCTCTGATCAGTGTGTGAAGAGTGCAGAAAACGCATTTTCAGCCCGAGTGAAGGTGGGTTTTGCAACAGAAACATAAAAATGTTGATAACTATGAAAAAAGTTCAGAAAGGTAGATTTAGTGCTGAATTCAATAGAAAGAGTCTTTTTGTTATAGTTTCATATTTTGAAGTTCTGATACTTTTTTGATCAGTGAGTGAACAGTGCAGATCGCGTGATCAGAGCGAGAGAAGGTGGGTTTCCGTCAGAAAACATATTGTTGATGGATGATGTGATGGTGATGGAGATATCTCGTCCGGTCCACTCCCTATGACCTATCCTGGGAGTTTTCAATCGTTCCTTTTTTCCATCTCTCTTTGACCGTAGTCCGAGTGCAGCAGAGATGGGAGCACCTTAGGCTAATGTGGAGATGCGCTACTTTGGGCTCCGCCCGTAACTCCAGGTTCGCCAGGCAGGTCAACTTGACTAGGTGGAGAGAGAATCCTCACCACATAGTCTGACCTGAGATAAACCATGCAGAGTGCAAACAGGACGGAACTACAACGTCCAGACCTCGCGCCTTAATGATTGCAGCCGGACCTTGTGTCGGGGGTAACACTGCGGATAAGTGCGCAGGAGTAGCACCAATCACCAAAGTAGTTGAAGATTCACCGGTGGCCTGTCTCTAATCACAGAGGGTAGGCGTGCTGCTATCTACAAACGCCATGTTCCAGCCTACTCGACGTCTTGCGCCAACAACCTCACCCTCAAGGTCGCGCAAAATGTTGTTAGTCCGAATGTAGTGAAGTGGCACCAATAACCCTCCATACACTGCGTCTGGGCGTCCCACTGGGGCCCTCTTGTTGCCAAATAGGGGCTTCCCTGCTCAGGCGACTACACAGGGGAACCTGACGGCATCCCATAGCCACAACACTAGTTTGTGCCCAACGTGGAAGAACACTATTGGCACTAATAACCGTTCATATTTGGAGGGAGAACTCGCCAGTGGAGACACGTTTGGCCCATGACGAAGCACTGCGGAAGAGAGCGATTCTCTCATCTATTGGCCGGAGCTGCTGGAAGCACCTGTAAAAAGGACTACGTGAGGCAAAGAAGAAGCTGCTACGTTAGACAAATAGAAATCTGCAAAATTTGAGGCGGAAGTCCAGGAGGCTGCTTGGCAGATTTCTGCCAAAGAAAGTCCTCTGAAGGCAGCTATGGATGTTGCCTCTTTTTACCCCCTGCCGGTGCCCCCCACAGCTTATCTGTTTTCCTGAAGGCACATAGTTATCCAAACCCTCCTGATGGTGGCCAGGACCAGGAGGAGAGCTGCTTTGTATGCCACCAGTTCCAAAGGAGCCTGATAAAGTGGCTCGAAGGGAGCCTCAGAGAGAGACTTTAATACCAATTGAAAATCCCAATGGGGCAGATGCGTCTGGAGGTGGGTCTGAGTCTTCGAGATCCCTGCATGAACTGGACTAGCAGTGGATGTTTACCCAACGGACAGCAGTCCACACCCATTGAGCATTATATGCTTTGAGTGTTGCGGGTGATTTAGCATTTAGAATACTGAACTGCACCTCGGGGGCAGAGGACTGCCTGCTATCCTTGAAGTAGCCATGCTTTGAGGGGACGCCTCAGTATCAGCTGTCCCCTCATAATTGCTTCCCACTGATGCGGGACTGTTGCAGCACAACCTTGTGTGAGTGTGTGTGTGAGCACAGGTGGCAGAGTCGCGCAGTCCAGAACACCTCCCGGCACTCTGGAACAACAATGAGGTCATCTTAACCACAAAGCTTAACACCCAGCCTTGCAATGTGGCCTCACCTGAGAACCATGAGCAATTACCATGGCCTTCCATAGCAGACGTCTAACTCGCTCCACTGGCTCCTTTGCCAGAGGGCCGTCAAGGAGATGCACGCTTTACTGCAATAAACTGCCTGCAATGTCACCGGCGATGTTCCTTCGGTATGACGGAAGGTGCTGTGCCCAGCGTCCTGTAGATATCTCGGATGGCCAGGGCCTCACACCGGACCGGCCTATGTGAGTTCCTACGCCACCGCCACTCCCGGGGTCTATCCAGCATGAATGAATGAATGGGTTGTGAAGATGTAGCTTTAACAACCCCTCATACATAGAGTGTAATTTTACACTGTGGGTGGCAGGAGCTGCCGCCTCGCTTTTGGCACCGTAAGCTGAAATAGAGGGTGGCGTTAACAACCCCTCATATATAGAGTGTAACTTACACTCTGGATCAGCAGGAACTGCGTTGCTCTCTTTTAGCCAATATACGGCTGAAACAGAAAGTGGCATTAGCAATCCTCCATACCTGGAGAGAAAACATTTACTGAGCAGCTACAGTCAGGGTTCTAGTCTGAGCTGAGCAAGAAAGAGGGAGTTTATTCACAAATGAATAAACAGTTATACAGGAATGTGGTGGATCTCGGAATGCTGCACCCTGCACAGCACTGTAATGAAACAGATACTGGTGTCCCAGAGCCAGTGTTGTGATTGAGGGCCTACTGGTCGCATGGTTCGGCTGCTCCTCAAGACAGAAAGAGATTGATGACCAAGAAGCTGCCTGGCTGATTTCTGCCAGAGATACTCCCTTGAAAGCAGCAACAGATGTTTCCAGGCATCTCGTCGAGTGTGCTCTCGGGGAGTTTGGTGCCTGTTTTCCCGCTGTCTCATAGGCTTTCATGATGGCAATTCTAATCCAATTTGATAACCTGTGAGGGGACAGTGCCTGCCCCTTCTTTCCACCAGGGAGAGCCACCCACAGACTGTCCATCTTTCTGATGGGTGGGACTCGATCCAGTTAAGCTTTTAGCGTTCTAACCGGACACATTTTGTGTAAACGCTCATGCTCTTCATCTGAATGAGAAGGAGTGCTGACCCGAGACTGAGTCCAGCATGACCTTTTCAGGAGGTTTACCCTGAACCTCAATAGCGCGATGTGGTCCAACACCAAGCCAGTGTGTGCTCATGACTCCTGTTTGGACCTGGCGAGAATCAACCAGTAGTCCAAGTACGTCAGAATCCGCAGACCCTGTCTCCTTAGTGGTTCCAGCCACGCCTCCACGCAGTTGCCGAAGGTGCGAGGCACAAGAGAGCTGTATGTACAAAAACACATTTTTGAAGGGAGAGAGCTACCACTCGAGTTCACAGTAACTGGATCCAGAAGATAACTTGGCGGGTAATAAACAATAATTTTGGGAAGAAACAGACCCAATGCCAAAGTAATGCCTCCTATTTTTTAATCAATTTAGACTTTGGTGTAGATTCATACTTTTAGATACAAAGTTTTCTTCCTGCGCTTTTGGAGGGAGCAGAGGTGAGAGCAGCCGACTGGTCTCTCCAAGACGAGCAGCGATGATCAGCCCGGATATGATCCAGACAGCTGGGCTCAACCCGCCCCTTCGACCAGTAAGCAGTAAGCTCCGTACCGGACCACGTGCGGCCCTATTGCCAGTGGAGTGTCAGAACCACTACAGGAAAAATTAGGAT
The DNA here is from genome assembly GCF_027744825.2 of Synchiropus splendidus. Lineage (NCBI taxonomy): Eukaryota > Metazoa > Chordata > Actinopteri > Syngnathiformes > Callionymidae > Synchiropus > Synchiropus splendidus. The sequence goes on from NW_026527074.1 coordinate 49,175, forward strand.
TTCTTCCAGTTGTCGGCAACATGAGGTCGTGCCCTGCGTGTAGTCTCGCCATCCAACGCCAGCAGGCCGCTAGTGAAGTGGGATGATTCTTGAGCTGGCGATGGAGAGAGAGCTCAACTTTGATACGACAGGCGGCGGATGCCATGAGGCACATGAGAAGATCAAGCGGGAACCTGCCTGATTCCACCCCTGATTCCAACTCTCGGAACAGAGTCTCCGGATCCACCTCATAGCAGCGCCTGGCTCTCGTCAAACTCATCCCATAGCTTGGAAGCAGGAAATGTGCAATGGTTCAACTGCTTGTAGGCCAGTCACAGTGCCTTATTCATAGAGGTTTAGTGTTGAATATACTAGAAAGAGTGTTTTGCCAATAGTTGCAGGTGAAATTTTAACGTGAAATAATAATGTTTAAGAAAAAGCATATTCAGCCAAAGAAAATTTGGTTTTCAGTCCGACAAAAATAAAAACGTTGATAACTCTGAAACCGTGTCGTCGCAGCCTTATGGATTATGATGCTCCATGATGTCAGCAGCCCACTCCGTCGTCTGCCTGGGTCTCCTGAACATGCAAAGTCTGCAGTCTTGGTTCCGCCAGCTCAATCTTCATCCTGTCCCCGATCAGTGACGGTTGGTGAAAGTGTCTCCACGAGCTCTGAGAGATGTGAGGTTTAGGATCTCTGCTTCAATTCTCCATTGCACTGTATCTTTGCATTGTCAAAACACTTCTTTACAAGTCTTTATAGATGCATCTCTGTCAGGCTGAGGGGGCCACCTGGGTCAGATCAGCATCATTGGGATCTGGAGCGGTTCCGAAAGTCGGCACATTAACCTGCTGGAACTGTTGGCCGTTTTTAAAGTGATGGCTCTTTCTCCCTATCTATGTGGGAACCACTTTATCGTGACATCAGACAGCTTCACCGCAGTGGCCTATATCAACCGCCAGGGTGGCATGAGGTCGTCTTCGTTACAGAACCTAGCCAGTAAGATTTTTTCTCTGGGCTGATGTACATTTAGCCTCATTGAGGGCTCTGCATGTGCCAGGTGTAGACAATGTGGCAGCAGATGGATTATCTCGGAGACCACTGCCAGATGAATGGAATTCATCTCAGGAGATGGCAAATATGATCTGGGAGTTTTTCGGCCACCCAGTGGCTGATCTCTTTGCTAGCAGAGAGAACTTCAAATCTCCTCTCTGGTTCTCTCTCCGCAGATCCGACGACCCTCCACTGGGAGTGGACGCCCTGGCTCACCCAGACAGCCCCAGCTCCAGCTGGCATCCGGAGATGTGTCAGATGCGGATCAAAGGCCCCTGGGAGTTTTCTCCATCGAGGTCAGCACTTCTGCGAGCATCAGGAACCCCACGGGCTCCCCCAATAATTGGACGACCCTTCATCAGAGTGTTACACTCTATATATGAGGGGTTGTTAACGGCACCTTCTATTTCAGCTTACGGTGGCAAAGTTGAGGCGGCTGTCACCCGGGCCGTAAAATTACACCATATGTATGAGGGGTTGTTAAAGCTACACCTTCACAACCCATTCATTCATTCAGGCTGAATAGACCCCGGGAGTGGCGGTGGCGTTGGAACTCTCCTTAGCCGGTCCGGTGTGAGGCCCTGGCCATCCGAGATATCGACAGGATTCTGGGCACACCTCCTTCCGTCATACTGAAGCAACATCGGCGGTGACATTGCAGGCGGTATAGTGCAGCAAAACATGCACCTCATTGACGGCCGTCTGGCAAAGGAGCCAGTGGTGCCAGTCAGACGTGCGGTATGGACAGCCAATGGTTGTCACGTCAGGCCACGTTGCAAGGCTGGGGGTTAAGCTTTGTGGTCAAGATGACGTCGTGGGTCATTAAGAGTTCCGGATGGGTTCCGGATTGCTCACCTGAACTCCCCCTTCATCCTGGCTACACTCGGATTGCGGTCACTGCAGGATGGAGTGGCCAAGGACTGCGTTGTTTCTTGCACTGTTTGTGTCAAGCTGTGCTTTAGTGTTTGGATCACTTGTCTCCTTCGGTTCATCTAAACAAAGACAACGTTAATAAGCATATCTATCTCAAATCCAGCACAGTTATGTGGCTAGTTTCTTCTGAAACTTTGGGAGAGACTTGTCGAGCCATCACAACACATCTCCACCTTACTTCAATGGGGTGGGATGAGAGTGTGAATCGTGCCACCCCTGAACCACAGTATGGCAGGGGGTGGCCACTGTTGTGTTATGAAAATATCAACTGCACCTATATTCCGGCAGCACATGGGACCTGTAAGAATTTACAGGCGACCCTGCAGTTTGCCGGATCAAGTCCGACATGCCTCTGTGCTTGGCTGAAGCTAAACGGCGTTGCTCCCTTGAATAGGAGGACGTCGGCATCACTAGCTATGAAAGACCGGTGCCTCAGGGCGTGCTGCAATCGTTCTCCCCTTACTGCGATGAGACCTCAGTCTCTCCTCAAGTTTCCGTGGTCCAGACGAGGCGCACCACTCATCTTCATTTCTCAAGCTTCCTCGCTTAATGTGCCAGATGCGTCGGCTCCGGCAGCGCATTTGACCAGTAAGAAGAAAGTGCCACCTCCATCGCCGACGCTGATGCCAGGGTTCGGCCATAACCTGGCTGGGATGGAGCCCTCTCAGCGTCCGGAGATCGTACGACGGCTCCCCTCTACTACCGGACCTGCATGGGGGGACGGGCGGAAGGGAGGTGCACAGATCAGAGCAATGGCCAACAGTTTGGCCTTTTTGTGCTCTCAAGACAACTCTGTCTGGGGGAAGGGGTGACCCAGGTGCAGCTTGCCACCATCGGACCATCCTCTGCTCCAGGGTCCAGTGCGGCTCTCGGAGGAGTCAGCGCATGAGGCCTCAAAATGCCTCAGGCCTCACATTCAAACTGCAAGCCGCCACAGCAAACCGGAGAAGAAATTCTTCAATGGGCGTGTTGTGATGTGTCATGGGATTATTTGGGGTCACAACCTGGGGGCGCTCTTGTTATGTTGCCGTGTCACCATCCGGTTTGTTGGAAGTTGGAATCATGTATAAAACCTGCTGTGTTGATACCTCCTGTGAGTTTTCCTTTCAGCTTCGGCTATCACTGTTGGCGACGAGGACAAAGAATGAGACTCTTTGCAAACTGGTCACTGTGGTAACTGACAGTAAAGTTTTTGTGTATTTTGTTCATCATAGCGAGAATCATGGTGGCTACTGTGGGTACAGTGACGCCTTTCGATGCTGGTTCGCATTCATGGGAGGACTACTGTGAAATATTGGGACATTTTTTCATCGCGAAGGGCATTGAAGATGACGTTAAACAGCACGCGGTGTTGCTCAGCAGTGACGGGGCCCAGGCATATGCACTGATGAGGAACCTGTTGAGTCCGGAAAAACCAGGGGATCGTTCGGATGTTGAACTGGTAATGCTTTTGAGGAATAATTTCTATCCGAAACCGAGTGAGATTATGCAACGATGGAAGTTTAACTCCCCTAATAGAAGGACTGAAGAGACCGTTTGTGACTACGTGGCGGAGCTGAGGAAATGGCTTAGGATTGTAACTATGGTGAGACACTGACCGTGATGCTGAGAGACGCTTGGTGTGTGGGATTAACGACGACAGGATACAGAGGGAGCTGCTGTCGGAGGATGGACTAACATTTGACAGAGCGTTCAAAGTGGCCTTGGCGATGGAAGCAGCAGATAGAGATTTGGTGAACCTGAGGTGTGAGGTGTGAAGGACTCACTCCAAGGAAGTGTATCATCACTGGTCAACAAAGTGGAAGAGACGCGGGCAGGAGTTTCCATGGAGTCGAGAAGGTGCTACAGATGTGGTTGAGACACTCACTTGACCAAAGATTGCCGGTTTGCTGAGGTCAAATGTCATAACTGTGGAAAAGTGGGTCACTTAAAGAGAGTATGTAAAAGTATGACAGAGGTGAAGGAGACAAAACAAACAAGAAAAAGGGGGAAAGGTACAACGCTGTCCAGCAAATTTCATGCAGGAAGAGGATGACAGTGAAAATGAAGATATTTTTACAGTGACAGATAAAAGAAGACGCAGCAGTGAGGAACTGGACATTCCTAGAGTGAAGCCGATAAAAAAAGTGTTGAGGGTAAATGGAAAGCAGGTGGTTTTTGAGGTAGACACCAGCTGCGGTTACACCATTATGGCTCAACAGACAGTTGACATGTTAGTGAAAAACAGAACTATCATTAAACTTGTGGACTCCAGGATAAAGTTAAAAACATATGGAGGTCATGAGGTACCAGTGGTGGGGGCAATTAAGGTCAAGGTTGAACACAATGATCAGATCAAATGGCTGCCTGTCATTGTTGTGAAAGGTTCAGGAGCAAGTCTTCTGGGCAGAGGCAGGATGAAAGCATTCCAGATAGAGGGGCAGTTTGTCCACAAAACAGATGAGGTGGACAGTTCCCTGCAAGAGGTTCTCTCCCGACATGAGAAGGTATTCAAAGAAGAGTTAGGGTCATTAAGGGCGACAGCCAAGATTCATATGGCTCAGAATGCCACGCCCTTATTTTACAAACCCAGGTCGGTTCCATTTGCCATTAAAAGAAAAGTGGAAATGGAATTTCAGAGACTAGTAGAGGAAAGAATATTGGAACCTGTCAAACTCTCTGTATGGGCAGCACCTATTGTGCCTGTATTCAAACCTGATGGTAGTGTGAGGATTTGTGGAGATTATAAATTAACAGTGAACAAAGTCTCCACGACCGAACAGCATCCGATTCCAAGAATGGAGGATATGATGGCAAGCCTGCAGGGGGACAGAAGTTCACAAAACTCGATATGAGCCAAGCATATCAGCAAATAGTCCTTGAAGAGGAATCAAGGAAGTTTGTGAGTGTCAACACTCACAATGGTCTTTTTAGATATACACGTCTGCCTTTTGGAGTAACCTTCAGTCCTGCTATTTTCCAACGCACCATGTAGAATGTAACTCCAAGGTATGGCAAATGTGGCAGTGTATTTAGACGACATAATATTGACTGGAAGAGATGACGGCTCTCATCTGCAAACATTCAACGAAGTGCTGCAGAGGTTGGAGGATAAAGGACTGCGGTTGAAACTGAGCAAGTGTCAGTTCATGAAAAACAAAGTAACATTCTTGGGTCATCAGGTGGACAGGACAGGCCTGCATCCAATGCCAGCGATGGTCAAAGCAGTTCAGGAAGCTCTGGTACCATGTTCTGTGACCGAACTTAACCCTCGTATTATGTTGAAAAAAAATTACATTGATTATGTTGCGGGTCATTTTGACACACACTGTGTAAATCCACTCAAAACAGTCAAAAAAAACAAACAGATTGAACCAATGACATCTTCATTTTAGATTATATAAACATTTGTAAAAGAGACATAGAACACATTTTCAATTTCAACACTATCGTTAAGAGCAATTTAAGTTTTTCCCTCCTCACAAACACGTCATTTAACTTGTACCATTTTTCAATGTTCAACATGTTCAATGCTCTCCACATGATGGACAGAATGTAACTGTGTGCGTTTTGCAGATGTAATTCTTGGATTTCACAAAACAGGTACTTGTTTTACTGTCCACTCGGGAGGGACAGATCTGGCATCTTTTCCGTTTCTTCACACCTGTATCCAATGCATCCATTGCAGATTGGTTGGGTGATGTGAGCTTGACCTTTTCAAAGACAGCGGCAGCTGCTGGGCATCGAGGTGGCCTGGCTCGACTCTACAGCTTGGGAGTGACAAGTGCTTTGCCAAGTTCTTCCAGGAAAAGCCGACGTCGGTACCGTTTGCCGGCATTCCCCTGCTGGTTGATTTCAGTCCACGGGACATATGCATTGTAAGCAGACACATCCACGATGTTGCAGAAAATCACCAAGGGCCAATGGGCAGTCTTGCGCTGGCAGCTGTATGTTGCTGTGACTTTGTCCAGATTGTCAACTCCTTTTTTGGTGGAGTTGTAGTCCAGGATCATTTGTGGCTTCATGTCTTCTCTTTTGCTTAGAGATGCATCTGTGTGCATTGTGCTCATTACAAGAAAATTCTTGTTTCTCTTTGGGCAGTATGAAACAGCTGTTGTTCTGTCACTGAAAGCAAATATTGAGGAATGCCAAGGTCTGCCCTGCACCTTCATAATTGCCTTAGGAAGTTCTGGCTTACTTCTTCTGACTGTTCCCGCTGTTCAGCTTTCTCTTCTGAAGTTCATCTCCAAGGCGATAGGATGTAAATGTAAATGTGACGTCACATGTGATGTTATGACCTTGCAGCCCTTCACTCATCTCTAGCACCACACGCATCCCCTGATTCTTCTCAGGTGCTCCTCCACGTAGCTTTCCAGTGTATACTTGCATATTCCAGGCATAGCTAGATTTTGCATCACAGGCCACCCATATTTTGATGCCATACGTGGCGGGCTTGTCGGGCATGTACTGTAAACCATCTGTAGCTCATTTTTGGTGTGTTTGTCAAGAACAAGGGAGAGAAAGTTTCTCCTCTACACACAGCTGGGTCTGAATGGCTATTCAGAGGCAATCAAAATACACATAGCTGGGCAGTCTGAATAGGTATATCAAAGAGACATGTTTATTTTGGATCTGAACAGCCACTGACCAACATTAAAGAATCCGTGTCAAAATGACCTGCAACATCATCTTGTATACCAACTCTGTACAGACATGTCACTAGACATCAAAGTGTCCAGATTTTACACACCCGTTCATGACAGAGAGAAGAAGGATACACCAAAATGTCAAAACTGTTTGATTTATGGCCCTGGAGATAATAAAACACCTCCCCTTCCGGAGGTAATAAAACCACCCCTCCCCCCTTTTTATATAAAAAAGAAATTAAAATAATAACCCCTCCCCTTTTTATATAAAAAGAAATTAAAATAATACCCCTCCCCCCTTTTTTATATCAACAGGGAATTAAAATAATAACCCTTCCCTCGAAGGTCATGGTCAACCTGTGTGATGCATGGGTGGGAGGCCGCTACATCCTCGCAGCCGCAGCAAACGGTTAGGTCTGGTAGGAGGTCAGGTAGGGTCTGCTCGAGGGGAGGGGTTTGAGTGGCTCTGGAGGATTATCTTAAGAATGTGGGGGGGGAAAAAAAAGAAAAAATAAGATATTGAAAATAAAACTTTAAAGTTTCAGCATTAGTCAATGTTCAAGCTGTTTCTGCATTGTAGACTAAATAATCTAAACGTGATAGTAGCTACAATATTAATTCTGGTTTAAACGTTTTAGAAGTTATTTTACATCTTATGAAACAGTTTTTCATTCTTGAAATATTTCTTAAAGATAAAACAGTAGAAAGAAAACACTTTTTTTTTTTTTTTAGTCTTCACTAATAGTTCAAATGACACAGCTACACAACTCATGCACCATTTTTTCAAAATGTGTTTAAAACAGATAATTTCTACTTGTAAAATACTTCTAGTTTTTCAGAAAATAAGGTTGAGTGAACAAGGATAAAACAAAAGAAAGAAATACCTTTAGTTTTCAGAAAATAAGGTTGAGTGAGCAAGGATAAAACAAAAGAAAGAAATACCTTTAGTTTTCAGCATTAGTTCAAATGACACAGCTATCCAACTCGCATGAGTTTCTGTTGAATTAGTCTATTTAATTTTATGCCCTGTGTGAGTTTGAAACAATGCATTTTTACTTACTCAGGAAATACTTTGAAAAAATGAGGTCAACAGAGGGGGGACAACAGTCATTAGGCCTGACTCTTTCTCAGACACTGAAACAGAGTCCGTGGTAACCGGTTAATTTGCTGAGGAGATGTGAGTTCTTTCCCGGACGGTTGAATCTTCAAAAGAGACAATCTGAAGACAGAGAGGTCTGTCTGAAGACAAACCTCATTCGTCTATCTGAAGGCAAACCTCGCTGTTCAGACTAAGTGCGCACACACACACACACACACACACACACGCACGCACGCAGGCAGGCACACACACACACACACACACACACACACACACACACACACACACACACACACACACACACACACACATAGGTCACCCGGCTGTAGACCCCTCCTTTTCAAATTGCATCATTTGACAGCGGAAAAGTTTACACCTCTGAGCTATCTAGCAAACGCTGAGCTCTTCCAACATTGTTTTATCCAAAATCAACAAAGGTATCGCCTAGACCCTGCCCGCACGAATGGAGTATTTAGACGACCCAGATCAGACCACATTTTACAACGGTTCAGGGGTAACCTTTGCTGTTGACCAGGCCTTACACAACTTCATACGACACCTTTTAAAATTGCATCATTTGATGGTGGAAAAGTTTACTCCTCTGAGCTATCTAGCAAAAGCTGAGCTCTTCCAACATTGTTTAATCCAAAATCAACACAGGTATCGCCTAGCCCCTGCCCGCACGAATGGAGTATTTAGACGACCCCGATCAGACCTCATTTTACAACGGTTCAGGTGTAACCTTTGCTGTTGACCAGACTTTACACAACTTCATACGACATCTTTTAAAATTGCATCATTTAACAACGGAAAAGTTTACACCTCTGAGCTATCTAGCAAACGCTGAGCTCTTCCAACATTGTTTTATCCAAAATCAACAAGGTATCACCTAGGCCCTTCCCACGCAAAGGAGTATTTAGGTGACCCTGATCCAGACCATGCTTTACATCAGTTCAGGGGTAACCTTTGCTGCTGACCAGACCATCCAGAACTCCATCCAACCCCTTTTCAAACGGACTCCGGTCTCGCTATGGACGCCTCTTCCTCTGCACGCCGTAGGTGAATATATCTATATGTATACAGTATATCTGTGTATCTACATATACAAGTATTATAAGTATTATAAGTACCCATCTGCGTGACGTTATTTTAACGCAGAATGATACAGGTAAAAAGATTTCATTATTTTATAATTCATTGTTAATATCTCTATTATTTACTACAACAGCATCCCTTCTATTTTCAGACATTGTTGAGTCAGCCAATAACTTTCTGGGGGCATAAGAAGGACCGCTGGAGCTGGAACAAACAGAGATTTTATTATTTTAAAGTTACATGATGCTGTTTCAAGTCAGACGATAAAATATAGAAACATTCTATTTTCATCTGTCGTTGCTTCACCGAGTCATGCTTTTCGAAAAAAAATCTAGTCACACTAAAGGTAAAAAAAAAAAGACTTCACTACTTTTAGTTTGTACTGTACCCTGTAATTTAGGGGTAAAACAATCAAACGTGCGAGCAGTACAAAATGACTTCATCATCAGCCGTGACATTTAGATCAGACCAGACTGAGCAATACAACGTTTGAGCCTTCGAGAAGTTACTACTCAACACTAATACACACATACTGCACACAAGCACAAAATGGACTGCAACACAGAAAGTTAACACACACACACACACACACACAGCGACACGCAACCACTGTTGCAAAAATGAGGGAAAGTGAGAATAAGTTACAAGAACTGTTCTTCACTCTGCTTCTTTTCAATCCCAGTATCATGCAAGATGAAATGACTGAATGTGTTCCTGCAATGTAACAATTGTGAAGCAATGTGATGTAGTGAAAGTGAAGGATTGTCTGGTCACGGACGCCTGCGTCTGTGACGTGGATATTATGAAAAATAATATCTCCTCGAAAGTTTGGGGCACCACCTGAAATATAGTTTCCAGGAGACTATTTAGCTCTCTTGATTAACACTTAATTAATTAATTAACCGTGGTAACTTAATTAACTATTAGCGTAATCAATCTATTTATCTGAAGTCACTACTCGTGATGTAATGTCCTTTACTGATCAGAGGCTCTTAGATTGATTATAATACACTCCAAAGTAACGTGATCAAGACCAACGTAATTTTATAGATTTATTTAGGAATAAAAGAACAGAAAGAAACAGGAAAGATGCAAAGGAGAATGAGATGATCCCGACAATATCGCGATGGAAGCGTAAACCAGTTATGAATCAATGTCAATACCATATCAGACACGTGTGTAACTGATGGGAAAGTTCAGACGTTCTAGTCTAACTGTCAACCTCAGATTTTGACCCCCCCCGGTACCAGAGTTTTATTTGACAATAAAACATTACCTGAGTTGTAAAGTTGCTCACAATCTGTCAAAACTTTCCCATCTCAATTTAAGCATTCAGACGACACCAAACATGACCATTCTAGCACATTCTCCTCTATAATGATCAATATAACAATCGACCATTCATGTCAAGTTTACCATCACATGTTCAGGGCATCTGGTTTGCTTGAACATCCTGTGGAAATCATGGGTTATTATGGGAAACAAAGTCCTTTTTAAGAAATACACATTAAGACACATTCACATACAAGTCTGTCTTTGTTCATCTGGAACCTGGAGAAGGAGGAGCTGTGTGTGTCCCCCACCAAACAGGGTTCATGAGTTGGTCAGGGTTTTTTTTCTCTTACGGCACAGCATCCTGGACTGTTGCTCTAGTCTCTCCCCCCTTTGACCATTCCAATGATTTAGGGTTTAGAAACCTCTGAGCTGCAACAGGCATGGTGGGCACCCAAGGAGATGTCTCCGAGGTGAAGTTACACATTCCAGAAAAGTCCACCAGGTCCATGCTTGAATCTCTGGAGAAGGAATCACTACATATCCCCCCTCTTGGCGTCGTGTGGAATTGTCGCAGGTATTCCATCGGGGCCAAGATGAGTTGAGTCCTTCAGGTGGTCGTAGATGGCGCATGGCTCCTGGTGATGAGAGTCACTCATACACTGACTGGTGTATTCTAACATCCCCCACCCCCCCATTCACCTGAGAGAGAGTGAGTCAGTAGAATGACCCCCGGGGGTCGCATGCATTTAGCTAATATCACCTAGACCGAGGTTGATGGAAACTAGATTCGCGAGGGAAGTGTCGTTAGGTGGGTGAAGTTGAACCCGGTTCACCTAACATTGTTTGTGGCGAAGTTTGGAGTTCGGACTTGAATAAGGGTAAGTTGAGAGGAACTGATGAGACGACGTGAGGAAAATTGTTGGATTTATCCTTCTCAAATTCACTTTATTTCATTTCTTGAACTAGGCATAAGACAGCTTCATAGTGAATGGAATAAGTGTGGCTTAACTGATGAGGAAAATGTTTTTTTCAAAAAGAAGGAGAAGAAAGAAGAAGAAGAAGAAGAAACATGCAATAATCAAGATCGACACGCCTATGAACACAACTATCACAGAGACTCGATATGTCCTTTTGGTGAGAGAGATAATAGTTGACCTTTGAACTTGTATCAAGGTGGAGCCATATTCTGCTTTTGGAGGAGCGCTTACATCATGAGTGTTGGAATTTGTATGGGGTCCTCCTCTAGGTTGAAGAGAACTCCTTCTACATTAAGTCTTCTTGAGTGTTCTTTAGTTTTGGTTTGAACACCTAACAGCCATTAAACGAGTCCTTGAGATCTTTTATTGTTCGGGAAGTTAGAATGAAGCTGACGCTTACTATGGAAATTAGCAGGGTATTGGCTCCCGACCAAACACGAGTTAAAGGGGTAACCAGGTTTCTTATGGTGGTGTCGAGGTCTTGAAAGGCAGAATTGATAGGGGCCAGGTAAATGGTTTGTTCATGTTGTGTGTGTTGAACGAAACGAAACATTAGAATATTTCAGTCTTGACTCCCTAGACAGTGATTTGACGTTAATTTTAACCGTAAAGCTTACTCTCATGCATTCATCACACATTGGCCACTTTATCTTAACAGTAACAGCAACCAAACCGCAACCAAACAACACGGATATGACACAGGTGTAAATTCAACAACTTATCATTTTTATACAGTCTGTAGTTAGGCTCGATGCGGGTTTTCGTATCAGCCTATCCTAGTCATTATCCAGTGTTAGTTTTTTGTTTTTGTTTTTTTTGGAGATGTTGGGGTGTAGTGCCGTTTAATTTGGTTTCGGTGAGCCCAGTTGCAAGAAGATTCATTGCTTCTGGTAGATTGGACCAGGGGTCCCACCCAATCGGTTTGCAGGTCTGACCATGGGAATGTGACTCCCCTGTTTCTGATTAGGTTGAGTCGGCTGGAACTGACAGCATGTTAAGCACCCTTTTATGTAGTCAGCTACATCTTGATGCATGCATGGCCAGTAGGCTACCTGCTGTAGTGCATCAACGGTTGCTTTGACACCCCTGTGACCTGTGCATGGTGCAACATGTGCATATGCTAGCATTACCCCCCTTAGGCTCAGTGGAACTGCAAGTCTTGGCATGGCATGTTCATCTGAGACATAAACCAGCAAGCCATCAACCATGCGCAGTTTGTTTTTGACCGTGAGCCAGTGGGACAGTTCCCTGTCCGGCGGGCCACTATTGGGTTTGGGGACGTCATTGTCATGGTCAGCCGTGACGCTGCGAATGAGAGATGACAGGGTGGGATCTTGGTTCTGCCGATTTACCAGATCTGAGTTTTGAAAAACCTGGTCGCATGCCAAATGTAAAGATGTGTTACATTGTGTGGGAGTACTTCTGGATTGTTGGCGAGTTGCGGCCAACATGGCTGACATGGACTCTGTGTGGATCCGAGCAGGTCGAACGCTCCATGGCTTCCCGTGGAGAGCACCTTCAATGGCCAAAGTATCTGTGAGGTCATTATACTTTCTGTCTCGGCCGGGAATGCGTGAGTGACCCCGTACCTTCTTCCAATGCACTCGCATGTCATGGGTGCTGACTGGGTGATCACAGACAGTGAACAAGTCTTTGTGTTTCACTGGCTTGTGGTTGGCCGTTTGGAAACCGTTGTGTTCCCGGCCTGGAAGGTGGTAGAGAACGGTGTCAACGTTTGAGTTTGAGGGTGTTCGTGGGTTGCTGCGCGGGTCGTGTCTCGCTGAGTCACCCCCCTTTGCTACTGTATAGCAAGAAGGGTGTGAGTCATGCTCTAGCGGCAGAGGTTGACGAACTTGGGCCCAGATTTTAAGACGTTGGAAATCTATAATTGGCTCAAACCTGTTAAGTAGTGAGTAGAGTAAATCTTTGCCGATAAGCAGAGGGATGTTGTTATGTGGTGACACATAGACCGGGTGGACTACAGTCATGGGTCCAATGGTCCAGTGTATTAGCGTTAAGGTGTTCAACTGCGTGCCAACGGTGGAGAATGCCCAGACATCATGGACATGGTAGTGATGTCTGCTGCCGTGTCAACGAGGGCTTCACAGTGAAGCAGATCTTCGAGAGTCGTGGCAAGGTAAAACTTGCGAGCCACCCCCCTTTCTGTCAACTCACCCAAAAGCTGTTGTGTGGGTTGAGCTGGGTGTTCGACCCACGAGTTTTCACCCAAGGGTGGCGAGTCCTGATCATAGTTGACGACTAGGACTGCTGGGTTTGGTGGGTTTGAGGTTAGGTTCTTGTCTGCCGGTGGTGTGGCTTGACTCTCAGTTGCCTCCAGGCCTAGTCTGGAGGGAGGCTTCTTTGGATTTTGTTCCTTGTACCACTGGGCGAACAGCTTGTACATCTGTTCCTCCTCAGGACTGGGATTTTTCTGATTGTCATTTTTCTTATGACAACAGTTAGCCTGGGAGTATGCTTGAGTGGAGGGGACCGGTTTTACGTGGCCATCTCCATGGTTAGCGTGACGACGCCAAGCGTTTCCAGGGTGTGGGGGTTTGTGGAAACCAGCTTGGTTCTTCATGGTACACGGTGGCGCTGTGGAGTCGTCTGACCGTGCATTCCGTGAGAAGAATGTCTTACGGGCCTGACGAGGACTCGCTTTGCGCTCTGGTTGTCGGTGTGTCAGTGACAAAGGTTTTACTTCTGGCGGGAATACTGGTACATCCCCTTCAAGTTCCATGTGGGAACTTTGGACACCCAGTGGCAGCAGTGAAGGTGGTTCACCATTTTTCCAGTTGCCCAGCATCTGTTTTGCGAAGCCTTTATCGGCTAGGTCACGCAACTGAAAGCTATTCATAGTGCGGGGGCAGGCTGTCACTCCAAGGTGGTGGCTTGTGCCAGGATGAAGATTTCGGAGGAACAGGGCTTTGAAGTTGAGGTCTTCTTCCATATTTTGCTCATTTTTGTCACCGAAGAATGCTTGTCGGAGTCGGTGATAGTATTGAGCTGGTGGCTCATTTCTGCCTTGTTTGACAGCGATAGCTGACAACAGACCTAGTGAGGGTTCGGGGCTGGAGTATTCTCTCAGCATCATTTTGGTGAGGGTGTCAAAATCATTTTGGACAGCTGGTGGCTGCCTGTCAATGAAGTTGCCTACCTCCCTTCTGGATGTGATTTTGAGGAGGTAGATTTTGTCTGGGGTGGTTGCCTCTGGGAACCGCTGAAGGTGATATTCGATGTCCCTCAGATATGACCTGGTCTCTGTATTACCTCCAGGTTCGGGCTCAAACCGAGGTATGTTGCGAGCCAGTTTGTTTAGTACATTTGTGGTCAGGCCCTGTGCCGGGGCTTTGTCAGGTGGGGCTGCGGCTGCATAACCTCCCTGGTGAGGAGGGTTATTAGGCCAGTGAAGGGAAGCAGAGTCATAGTTTGGTTGTGATCTGCTGCCTTCTGGGTGAGCGGTCCACTGAGAAAAGGGATTGAGAGATTTAAAGGTGCTTGGTTGTTCCTTGGAATCTCTGAGCAGAGACCCTGGCTTAGACGGGGGCTCGTGGGCCGCGTCTCCAGCTCTTTGGGTTTGCTCTACTGTGTTTTGCAGCTCGTTCTTTGTCCTGCTAAGGTCTTCTTGGAGCTGACTTACATGGTCCTCAAAGGACTTTACGTGGCGGAGGAGGTGGTAGTCCTTTTCTACTTCTTCCTCCTTTTCCGCCGTAATTGAGTCGACCTGACTTTGGAGGGACTGGACCTTTTCATTGGCTTGTTGTAACAACTGCCTGGTTTTATCATGTTCGTCCAGAAGTCGAAGGTAGAGCTCTGTTTGTCGAGGTGCTTGTTTCCTTAATGCTTCTGACAAGGTCTCCACTTCTGCAAGTGCATCAGACAGTTCTTTCTGACAAAAGGATAATCTTGCCTCCACCCGCTTGAGTTCATTCTGAGAGGTCAGTGACTCAGCCAGGGCATCTAGGAGGTCTTGCGTTTGTTGATCTCTGACAGCCTCATGGTCAGTTAGATCTTGTCTCAGTTGAGACACCTCTTGAGTAAGCTCTAGGTTGTCTTGTTTCAGCTTACTAAGTTCTGTGGTGTTTGACTGAGATTCAACCATGTCGAGTCTCTCTGTTAAGAGGGACTCCCTTTGTCTCAGCAGGGCTAGGTCCTGTTGTCCACGCTCCCATTGTCGTTCCCTGTTTTCAATTTCTTTGTCTTTAATTTTTAATTGTGCCACCAAGTTCAGGGTCATGCAACTTAGGGCTTTAACCAGGGATTTATCTTTGGGATCCGTGGACTCCAATTGGCTCATGAGCTGAGCGATATTATCATTGATAGCGTCAGGTTGATCTGCTGCCAGGGTTGTGCTATAACCTGGGCATATCTTATCAGTGATTGTGGCGAGCAGGTGCTCTAACGAATCCAGGTTTTCGTAGTCGACCGGGGATTCTCTGCTTTCAGCCATTTAAACGTTTGTTTTGTTTTATTGCTGAATTCCTTAATTTACGCTTGTAAGCTAGTTAAAATGTTAAAGGAAAACTTATCAGCGAATTGTTCTTAAGTTATTGAAAACCAACTTAAATTATTGGGATGTTAAAAGTAACGGTTTAAGTAATTGCTATTGTTATTACTCAGGTTGTTGAGATAACCAGGGGATCACTTTAGGTGCGTTACTTTTAGCGGATTTGATTTCTAAAATTTCAATGTTAATTTAAAATTTGTTTGAATCAAATCTCAAATTGTTTAATTGTTTCTACTAATAACTCTTTAAGTTATTTAAGTGAGTAACAAGTTTTTTGTTTTGTTTTTTTTTTCAAATTCAATAGTTGGTTTGTCAACTTGGATGCAAGATTTAATTGTGTGGGCTATTTATGGACTGGTTGAATTATTTAATTAATAAGTAATTATTAATTAAAAAGGCAAGGTTTGTTTCTATTGTCGATGTTTCTAATTGAGTAGTGAGACAGCTATTCAATAAAAATATTAAAAAGTGTATCTGTGTATAAATTTGTAATCTTAATTCTTAATTAAAATTATTTTTATACACAAGTGGGGTTGGAATTACTAGGTTTGTAATTTTAAATCCAAACTGTAGTTTGACTTTGGGTTGGTGACAACAGGTGAAGCGTGTAAGCTGGACAGGTAGAGAAAGACTGTGGAGCAAGAATCTGCAAACACTGAAAAAAAAAAAAAAATAGACAAAGCTTTTTTTTTTTTAAAACACACTGCACAATGGACAGGCAGCACCACAAGCATCAGTTTCATCATCAATTTGTGTGCAAAGCAAAACAAACAACACAAGCTAATCGTGGCAGATTAGCATTACCAGCTATTGCAGCTGCAGACTGTAACACCGCTAGTGGTGGCCTCGCAAGTAGCACAGCACAAACAAGGCACGGAGGCCCCAACTGTCAACTTAAACAAGTTGGCACTGTAACAAAATAAGCCAAAGACTAAAGTTATCCAACCTCAGTACCTTAGCATCTGACGTGGTAACTAAACAATAGCTTTCACCGCAGTTAGGCTATCAGTAGAAGTGAGCATCACACGCCTTAGCATTAGCAACAACAAATAGCCTTCAACAGTGTTAAACCTATTGTCAATGGCAGGCTAGCTGTTAGCCGGCTAGCCTAGCAACAGTTGCTATGCTGACGTCACTTCCTTTAATGAGGCGGGACTTCCTGTCCGCCCTCCAGTGGGGTACAATTACTACAGAGACGTGCGCTTCTTTCACTGGGAAGAAGAAGCTGCGACCACGCATGCGCGAAAGTCTTATGAGGTCAAAATCTCTGCTCTACACACAGCAATAAATAAGTGAATGAGGCGGGACTTTCTGTCCGCCCTCCAGTGAGGTGGAATGACTCCAGAGGAGCGCGCTTCTTTCACTGGGAAAAAGAAGCTGCGACCACGCATGCGCAAAAGTCTTATGAGATCAAAATCTCTGCTCTACACACAGCAATAAATAAGTGAATGAGGCGGGACTTTCTGTCCGCCCTCCAGTGATGTGGAATGACTCCAGAGGAGCGCGCTTCTTCCACAGGGAAAAAGAAGCCGCGACCACGTCTTATGAGATCAAAATCTCTGCTCTATGCACAGCAATACAAGAATAGGTCAATTACGCTCACCACACCCAACACAAGCTCACGTCAATTGATCACTATTGTTCCCGTAGGCAGAAACTCGTGCGCCGGGCAAATGTAAGACTCCCGTCGTGTTGGAACAACGTTTTAATAACTGGTTAGCTACGCCAATTATTAAAGTTGGAGTTGGACGTGAAGGTTCACTGTTGGTTAGACGCTCGTAACTCGGTCGTGATTTCCGTCCGCAGGCCTGATGAATTAATGCTCCGCGTTTGTCACTAGAGCAAACACATGTATATTCTCTCGATAAGACTTGTAGTCTTTTTTTTTTTTTTTTTTTTCGAGGCAGTAGGTACCATCAAAGTAATTTCAGTGCTTTTGAAGCACAGACAAAGTGGTTTAAACGCGTTATTAATTTTGTTCTTATTTTTATTTATTTATTTTTCTTAATAATGTCTCAGCGCAGGCTGGGCACACGCTTTGAAGAGAGTGAGAGGGAAGAAACGGGGTGAAGCAAGGGGGGGGAACACTCTACCTTTATGGAATGGTTTACAATCAAAATTTAGCAATTAATCAGCCTCACACGGGGCACCAATAAGGCTGTAGTGAAAGTGAAGGATTGTCTGGTCACGGACGCCTGCGTCTGTGACGTGGATATTATGAAAAATAATATCTCCTCGAAAGTTTGGGGCACCACCTGAAATATAGTTTCCAGGAGACTATTTAGCTCTCTTGATTAACACTTAATTAATTAATTAACCGTGGTAACTTAATTAACTATTAGCGTAATCAATCTATTTATCTGAAGTCACTACTCGTGATGTAATGTCCTTTACTGATCAGAGGCTCTTAGATTGATTATAATACACTCCAAAGTAATGTGATCAAGACCAACGTAATTTTATAGATTTATTTAGGAATAAAAGAACAGAAAGAAACAGGAAAGATGCAAAGGAGAATGAGATGATCCCGACAATATCGCGATGGAAGCGTAAACCAGTTATGAATCAATGTCAATACCGTATCAGACACGTGTGTAACTGATGGGAAAGTTCAGACGTTCTAGTCTAACTGTCAACCTCAGGCAAGTAATAACATTACTAAACCCCAACACACCACTCTGTGCAGAGATGACAAGCAGCGGCTTACTTTGGCGATGAGTGGAGGGATGAATGGGATGGAGGGATGGATGAGAGGGTGATGAGTAGATGCAGAAGGTCGGTCAGGAGGTGAGAGAGGAGGCAGGCGGCTTTGGAAGGAGGCGTCCTGGTTCTCAGCGTGGTGGCTTGGAGGTGATGAGGACACGCAGCTTCAGGCGTCGATGGCACTCTCGGATCGTCTTCCGGACCGCCGTGGATCTTTCGTCGCAGACGGGGTGATCGTAGCTGGCAGAGAGCGGCGTAGGACCGAAGGCGTATCTTTCTCTCGTGCCAGGTGATTCACCGGTCTGAACAACCTTCTAGAGTGGTCGCCTTAATGACACACTCCAGGCAGCGGAAGGTTGTTGGAAGTTGGACTCGCGTGCTCGTCACGGCCGCCGGCTGTGATCACATGGTGTGACTGGGCCGTTCCTGAAGGAAGCTCTGGCTTGGCAGACCGCTGGAGGACGAGGGTGATGTGCAACTTTGAAAAAGTTCCTCAATCACTCTCACACTTGGATGGGCAGCGAGTGGAACGCTGGCACGGCTTCAAGGGTGGAGGAGAAGCAAGAGTCTTTGCAGGAAACTTGAGCAGGAACCGTCGCGGAAGTTGGTTGTAGTTGGTTGTAAGAGGTGAAGTATCCAGAGGAAGCGGCAGAAGGAGGGGAAAGAGGGCAACCGAGGGCAACAGAGGGACAGAGGGGAACAGAGCAGAGAGGGGAACAGAGGGCTGAACAGAGGGTCACAGAGGGCTGAACAGAGGGGAACAGAGCGCACAGAGGGCAGAACCTCTGTAGACTGGGTCTTTTGAACTCTCATGAAGAGTCTCCTTGTCCAGTTTTGATTGGTTGAAGGAGTTCCATCACCTATTGCTGATTGGACGAGGGTTTCCAAGCCTGGCCTCCCTCCTCCTCCTCCAACGGGGTCGTAAATTCCAGTCTTGAGATGGGAGATTTTGACCCCCCCGGTACCAGAGTTTTATTTGACAATAAAACATTACCTGAGTTGTAAAGTTGCTCGCAATCTGTCAAAACTTTCCCATCTCAATTTAAGCATTCAGACGACACCAAACATGACCATTCTAGCACATTCTCCTCTATAATGATCAATATAACAATCGACCATTCATGTCAAGTTTACCATCACATGTTCAGGGCATCTGGTTTGCTTGAACATCCTGTGGAAATCATGGGTTATTATGGGAAACAAAGTCCTTTTTAAGAAATACACATTAAGACACATTCACATACAAGTCTGTCTTTGTTCATCTGGAACCTGGAGAAGGAGGAGCTGTGTGTGTCCCCCACCAAACAGGGTTCATGAGTTGGTCAGGTTTTTTTTTCTCTTACGGCACAGCATCCTGGACTGTTGCTCTAGTCTCTCCCCCCTTTGACCATTCCAATGATTTATGGTCCTTATCGGAGGGTTCAGAAACCTCTGAGCTGCAACAGGCATGGTGGGCACCCAAGGAGATGTCTCCGAGTTGAAGTTACACATTCCAGAAAAGTCCACCAGGTCCATGCTTGAATCTCTGGAGAAGGAATCACTACAGTGATATAATAGCGATACAAACGTCCTATAACTTGTCATGTAACACAATGTAGGAGGGACTGAACATTCATTGAATGAACATTCATTTATACTTGATGCTATCCCTAGTCAGACAAGTAGTGTAGAAATATCCAAAGTATGTCAACCCTTAATTTTATTTTATTTTATTTTATTTTACTTATTTTTTGCCTTACCAGTGGCTTAAATGTGTATATTACAAGCCGTGCTTTTCACTGATTTAAATGTGTCTTTATTCTGTATTTTCAGGTGAAAACAGCCAAATGCGGGAGCAGTACGGTGCAACATGTTCGTTTTGTAGTGTGCATTTTGTGTTTAGCATTTTTTAAAAAGTAACTTGTGACTATTCAAAACCAGGCAACTAGTGTAGAAATAATTGAATGTTTTAACTCTTTAAAAGTTGCACCAAAGGATAAAAATAAATATCACAGTTGTTAGGTATTATCAGGATTAATCAACCAGTTATGCATGCATTACGCAATTACTCCAGCATCATATGTGGTATTTAGATCAGATCCAGAGACTAACCTGCTTCTAGCTGAGGTGAAACTATGAATGTACGAATTGAGAATTATAAAAAAAAAAGTAACCCGAGTCGAAATCGAAATGTGTTGAAATTAAATCTTTCCATTTAAAAAAAACTGTGTTTCTATTGTTCATTTTCACAAAATTTTAATGCTGAAGTAAAGCTTGTGAACAAATTCAGATATTGTATTTTCATATTTCTTCACAAGTTACAGGTGTATTCTAAGTTTTTATTTATCAACTGTGTCTCAAATTTTAAAACTTTTTCAGTGTTTTTAAAAACGAACAACTGGCAATCATTAAACTGGTTGACATTGTAGGTTCGTGAACCTGTTTTTGTCTTGTCTGTTTTGTCTGTGTTCGCAAGTTACCATAAAAGAATAGTTTTGGTAGGCAAGCTGTTCATGTTATAAAATCTAATCGCAGCACTGAAGCCTGTAAGTACATTTTTCCTTCTAATTCAAACTTTTCTCCATCCATTAGATTCTCAAATATCTGTTTCACTGTTAAAAACTCCTAATTGTCAGTACAAGAAATTGAATTGTTTGTAAAAACAACAAATTTCTTTCAGCAGTTTTCTTTCAGCACTCACTCACACACACACACACACACACACACTCGTGCATCAAATTTAAGACTTTCCATTCTCACTATAAGACAACAAGCCATTTTAGCATGTGCGAGCAGCATGTTCCCAATCTTCTTAATCTTTTCATTCACCTGACACTGTCTGCTTACACAAATTGTACTAGTAATCCTGAACTAAAGCCTGACATTTTTGTACAACCATCTACGATATGGTAAATAAATGAATATTATTAGAAATGTTATTAGAAACTAGATATAGTTTTATATAATTTTGACAAACTTTTTTCATTTGTTCAGCCATTTTTCAAATTTGAAAAAAAATAAAAGATGTATAACTTTTGAGATGTCAAGAACTTTTTATTTTTCGCTACCGGTCACAACCCCACTTTTGCATGAAATAGTATGAAATATAATTTTTTTTTTTTTACAAGTAAAGCTTTTTACTACTCACTGTCAATTCTAACTGACAAACAACAAATCACAGGGTTGACATTGTAGTTTCTGACATACTTTCAGTTTTTTCATTTTTAATCGTCCTAGACCTACATTTTCTTTACATATCTTCAAGCTAAAGAGTATATTATCTTTTATTTGTTTACATTCACAAGGTGTACGAATTGCGTGGAAGCATTTTTTTTTTTTTTTTTTACGTTAGTAGTCTCTCAATGAGGCGCTGAATCCTGCAGAAGGCTTTTATTCCTTTTTATGAACTTGCATCTACCTATCCATCCATCAGTCAGTTAAGTTTTAAAGTGTAACTGCATAAGACGGAATATGCACACAGAAAATATTAGAACAAATAAATACGAGAATATACTTCAAAGAACAACTCTGTTCATTGAGAAGGGAGAGAATAGAAACTCCATAGAAAGAACATCTGAGAAAAACAACAACAACAACAACAACAAGAAAAACAATATAACAAAACTAACAAAGATTTTTGAAAGCAACAGTGTGATTATATCTCATTTTTCACTCAAATTAAATTTTTAACTGAGTGAATGTCTGCAAACACATGAAAGCATGTTTGTGAACATGACAACGCTTGGTGATCCAATATCCAATCCTATGGGAAGATGTCCCGGATCATACTCAGGTCTTCGTTCAACATATACAGCCAATGACTAGTTTCTCGCCCCTAAAATCAGCCTCGATGCACTTTTTAAAAACGGTGGCAAAATTCGCTGTTCTGCCCATAAGAGGGGGAAAGTGATAGAATGAGATTAAGATTTGTCTTTTTTTTCTTGAACAATTACAGTAATTGAGTGTGTCATTCTCCCTTAAATCGGTTGCTATCATTTAGCGTAAATGTCGCGAGCCGCCCAAAATGTCGAGGGTGACCACGGTGATGAATACAATCTTGAATCTTGAGCACAGAGTGCCCCTTGTTTGTCCCGCAGTGGGGAAATGTTGGACTTGTTGGATCTACGCATACGTAGGTAAATGCGGAATTGATGAACATCTCATAAACATCTCATACGAGAACTTTAAACGGAAGGAAGGAAGACATATTGGATATGAAGTTCTATGAAGCTTTTCCACTGGACCTTTAGAGTCAAAGCGTAGACTGACATTCATGTTTGCATGTTACTACAGTACTTTTTGGGTTTTATTTTGTAATTATGTATGTATTGTTTCTGTTGGTTGGGGAGAAACTCTTGAAAGTGCTGCAATTTCTGGGACCACGTTGAAATTTTCAAACGTTACTGTCAACGTTTGCGTCAAAAGGATACTTCTGCAAGGAATCTCAATTAATTCCAAAAGCAAACGGATACCTACAATATCCTTGAACAAAATCTGAAATTTTGAAAGAGTTAAATGTAATGCTGTTGTAATATATTCTCACTATGATGTGGTTTAAACATAAATGATGCAATAGTTATCTCCTGCAAAAGATAATGATGATGATGATAAAAGTTGAAAATTAAAAGTTGAATGCAGGCAAATATTTATGTTGAATGTTTGTGAGTAGCTTGTAAAATCTTCGATGTATGACTTCATTTTACCCTTTCCTCACTAATAGCCATCACAAATTGGCGACCTCCATCTTGATCTGAGATGCACCCTCAATTCAGACATATGTGACTCTGCTTGTCTGCCTGTGTAGCAGTCTCTAAACCATACATCATGGCAGGTCCTTTGTATTGTATTGTTTGTAAAGAACAAGTACAACAATACGTGGTATCCTCAGTTTAGACAGAACGTGGGTGATTCAACAAGTTACACATGTTCAATGGTGCTCATTCAGAGAACCAATGATTGAGACCTAACAGATATTTCTTGTTGATGCCAGTGAGGAGAGAGTGACTGTACGTCTCGCAGAAGAATATAAACGCATTAATTGATAATCTGAGGATCAAAAAACTTGAACAATGACCCATCTTTCAGGATGGCCTCAAATTTTCATCCACGATCTAACAGTCATGTGTAAAGGGTTCCCGGGTTGTTTGTGGTGACATTGGATGACTTGTTTTGACATAATTCACCTGATGGGCTGCCTGAGACCCGTCAACACAGCATTGTCAGGGATAAAAAGAACATCACTTTAAAAAACAGATCAGTTACTAAAAAAACTCTGGGTCGTGTACACTAAGAGGCGATTGTTTTCAGACGCACAACCAAACCTTTTGGGTTCTGAGTTTTGAGTGGATGAGGGGTCATTATGGAAGAAATTCATTTCGATCCTCGTTTGAAAACACCATTTTCATGTCTAGTGGTGGGACCATCAGGGTCAGGAAAGACCCATTTTGTAAAATGTATACTTGAACATGTGAACATGTTATGGATGATGCCAATGTAAATATTGTATGGATTTATACTTCTTTTTAACCGATGTACAGTGAATTGCAAAAGATGAATAAAAATATCAAATTCATTGAAGGTTTACCTGAATCTTTTGAAAATGAAGATGTATTTCCTTCTGATAGAAAACATTTGATTATTCTTGACGATGTTTTTTGGTGATTTTTGAAGCTTCTGAAAACCCTCAGGTTGTTCGCATTTTTACACAGTACAGACATCATAAAAATATGAGTGTTATAATGCTGACGCAAAACTCATTTCATCGTGGTAAATATAGTCGCAGTATTAGTCTGAATAGCAATTACTTTGTACTGTTTAAGAATCCTCGCGATAAAATGCAGGTAAAAGTTCTTGCTCAACAGGTTTACCCGTCTCAGAGAGCTTTCTTTCTAGAAAGCTTTGAAGATGCTACAGCTGACGCACACGGGTACTTAATTGTTGATCTAACACCCTCATGTCCAGAACGCTACAGACTAAGGACCGGGATACTTCCTCATCAACGTCACATGGTGTACATACCAAAAACGTCTGCTTAAGTTATGTCAGCGCGTACAAAAAGAAACACGGGTTTACTTAAGGAACTATACCATGCTCCGTCAAAGAAACGTAAAGACATTTTGATGCGTAGTTCTCGGGACTTTATTCAAGCTCTCGGTGAGATCGCCCTGAATGTTTTGAAGGGGAATGTACCATTGTCACAGGCTCAGTTCAAAAAACTGAAAAAACAGAAGAAAAACATCAGACTCTTGGCTAATAAAAAGGCATGCGTGAAGCGTAAACGAAGGATTCTTAAAAAGCAATCGGTAGGATTCATTTTGCCATTGCTAGCGGCTGCCGTTCCAATCATTGGAAATCTAATAGGAGGACTTGTAAAGAAGTAAAACACCATGAAGACTGTCCAGAAAATGTATCTCGTCTCTCCTCAGCAAATTAACCAGTTATCACGTCCAACCTCCGACATCCGTGAAACTGCCGAAGATGAATTAAATGGCAAGATGAGGTCCATTCTAAATGATTCTCAGTTAAACCCGTATGAGAAGATTAAAAAGTACGATGCTCTATTGCAAAGATATTTAACCTTTGCAAAACAGGATCAGAGAGACCAAAGGAGAGTAACTCCGGCTTTACAACGAGACGGAGTCAGCGATCATCCACACGACTCTGACAGTCGTGTCGAAAGTGTTCTAAAAACACCCTCTGTAACAGATGACTTGGGTAAGGATATTCTAAATAGCCTTCCGGCAAAAGCTCGAAGAAATGCTGAATACATTATCCAGAGGATATCCAAAAACGGTGATGGTTGGAATATGAATGGCGAATTTATGTATGAAGGAAATGCTGTAAAAGGCTCTCATGTGATTGATTTATTCAAGTACCTTTCCCTACCGTATAAGAAAACAAGTTCTTCATTACCTGAGGGCTGGTCCGAGTTTCTCGTCACATTATTAAAGCTAAACATCCCTCTCACACTGCTGTCCAATCCTGAAGCGAGGCCTCAATATCAGAGACTTAAATCGAATTCTATCTCGCGAAAGAAAAGTATAGCTGAGAGCTGGTCTCCCGACCCAAAGGATCCTAAAGCGTGTAGTGACCAAAGGGAAGAAATTGTCTCCAACACCTTGATGGGTTTCCTGAATAATTGTCTTGTACACGGTTATTGTCATTTCATCAATAAAATGTTTTATTGAATTATTATGTGATTACAGATTTTTCTTTTAAACACACGTACAAACAAAATAAGATTAGTCACACGTTACAATAGTCTTTAAAATACAGAAGAGAACCGTTTTGTTGTTTCCACGGACAGTGTGCACATCTTTTTAGACATTTTTGATGTCCATTCACAAAGTTGTATACCATGAGGTCGTTTTTTAAGGTATCGTCGCTGTATAGACTTAATACTTCTTCCATAGACAGCCCTCTAGCACGATGACAGAGGTAGAAGACGCAATGATGACCACATACAAACGTTAGAGCGTGCTGTAGTTGGCCATTGTTGTACTTGATGTCGCTTGAATGTTTCTTGAGAAACTTTAAAATATTTTCAGGGTAATGTGAAAAGTACGGCCCCATTCCAAATGAGTCAAAGAAAGTTGTTCTACCGTCTTCTTTGAGAGTTAAAGCCAACCAGTGCTCTCCTGGTTTATGTGCCGGATGTGTGTTGACGACGAAATATGCAGGCGGTCTGAGGGGTTGAGTGAATTGAGGCAACTCATCCGACGGCCATACACCGTAAAATGTGTCGCCCAAGAGACCTCTCAGCAGCCTCTGTAACTGGAGACTATCCATAACTTTTTTCAATAATAGTCCACCAGCACTTGTCTTTTTGCATCAATCTCCAGAATGGAATCGTAACAAGCGTACACAATCAGTGTTACGGTGTTCGGTAAGGGTACTCTGAATCTCATCTCCAGTCTTAAATTCCCTTTTGAGACAGGGGAGAGAGCGTCGTTGTCGTCGGCTGGATTGAGATTAAACGCAAACAATGAATAACCGCCTTAAAACCTTCGCGGTCAATGCTTAGCGGTAGATCCTTCAAATGTCTTCCTGTAGCTAGAATCATGTTATAAAACTCTCTGACCGCCATACTGTTATTAAACTGAGGTTGAAAAGCTTTAGCGGGGATCTGTCGGCCGTCCTGACAGAGGGCTAGATATTCAGTGTTGTAATGATGAAAATTGAACGGGGAGAGATCTCTCCTACCGGTAAATGCCTCGTGATGTACCAACCCTAAAACCACGTATTTAGGTATTGAACCCAGAAATAAATTCTCCTGGGTACATATTCTTGAGTTTTCAGGAATGGAGTATGTTTTTACGTTGACTCGTGAGAGCGGGAAGAGAGCATTTCCTTTTAACAAACTCGCTGCATGACCTATTCTCACAGCTGGCGAAACAGTGACTTTCTTCACAAACAGAGAGGCGCCGAGGATTTTCAGACGAAAGGTGGAGTCGTGGGGTCCGGTCAGGCAGAAGGCATCGTTCGCCATGGTGAGTTTAATTCTTAAATCGACCGAGTTTAATAACAGTCTCTCGCAGAAAAATATGTCGCTGTGGAGAGGACCGAGAAGGTGTACTTCTCTGGATCTGCTCGTGAGCTCTGCCCCTTTATTAAGGCCTGCGTTGGGTCCGTTTACAGTGACGATCGAGTCAACTGACCCAGGTAAAAAAGACCGGCGCTAAACTGTGTTTTAAGAGTGTCGCCGGAAAAGTTGAGAAGTGTTTCAATCATAGCTCTGTACGGGTGAGTGGAACTGGACTGCGAAATCATCCGATCCCCCAGAACCACATCGCACTGATCAAAGATTGTGTTTAGAGGATAATTGATGAGACCGACTGCTGCGTCGTTAGCCAGCGGTGTGCCATCGGCGTTAGTAATTCTTGCACGCACGTGTAGAAGGGTGTCGTTTAGGTCTAGATACTTTTCGCTGTCTCCCGGTATAAAAAACTCAATCGGTCCTCCTTCGCGGATAGCGGCTACTGGAGCAATTTCAGTGTAAATTTTGTCCTCGATGGAAAGCTGCGTCACCGGCGCCGTGAATAAATCCAGTTCTGCTAATGTGCATTCAGCAGATTTCTGGTGTAGGAGCGCCATGTTACTGTATATAAGGTTTTTTAAAATATATCGGAGCTCCCTCTGGACTTCCTCTTGGCCCGTTTGCTTCTGTCAACTGGCTTCTTTCTTTTTTTGTTTGTATGTTTATTAGAGCTCTGTGTTACACGGCGACCTGGAGGGCGTCTCTTTGTCCTTCGTGATAAGACGGCTATACCGCCTGACCCTTCCTGTCTCTGTTGATCGCTCATTCCTCTCACGGTACGGGTGAACATATCCGAGGCTATGTTACCCACCGCTTATTTGAGATGGGGTTTCGCTATGGCAATACCTCTTTTCAACAGAGGTGATACAAACCGAAACATTTTTGAGAAGAGGGAACCGATGCCTCGTCCGTACATAACCGGGGCACCGTAGAACCCGGGTAGATCTCCACCCACCTGTTTTTCATAATATTGTACAAATCTGTGCGGGTCGTCTCTTAAGCCTGCATGTACCATTGTGTTTGTTTATGACGGGTCTACACAGGGGGTTATCTCTCTCCGGCGTTGTGATGATGAATGGATTTCCAGACGACGATACGAGGGTTATATAATATCCTCTCAAGTAACAGGTCTAAAGTGTAGAGTCACCACCACTTTTCCAAAGGTAAAATTGAGTGGTTTGTTAAGATCTGATTTAATTTGTACCTGAATATTTTCAATATGGTTCTTGGCAACCGGTAAATAGTAGCAGGGTTAAAATGTTGTGTGATTATATCTGAGTAACTACCCTTGATTTCCACCGTTCTTAAAAGCGGTGCATATGCATCCCCTACAAGCTGCGGTCTTACAACGTCGCTGTAACAGTAAAGATGGTAAAACCCCGCTTTTAAATCAACTGGATGGGGCGCTCTGAACTCGCAAAAATTGATCCAATGACCAGGCTCTACACCTAACATGTAAGCTAAAGGCGAGTTAAAAAGCACTAAGTTCTGACCGTCTCCTTGAAGATCAATTTTTTGCCGTGCACCGTCAAACAGGAAGCGTATATTGTTATTGGTTTTTTTAAAGGTTTGCTCCAACTCGGTTGTAATCTGATTAATAGAGCTGTAATATCCACCCTTGAACTTCAGTTTAGAAATATCTGTTCCTGCAGTTTTGAAATGTCGATCAACCCCTCGTGATTCGTCTTTTTTCCTCTGAGGTGAGGCGCTGGCGTCAGGATCCGGAGCCCGAAGTCTCGCCATGGCTCTATGAAATTCATCTTTATGCCGCCTCGACGTGTTAGCATCTGAATCTGATCCTCTTGGGGGAGCCGTGTTTGTGTTGGAATCAGGTCCTCTAGGGTTCGGTTTCCAGTAAAATAACGCGGCATCCTCCGGAATATTATGCCATGTGTGAGGGTATGTAATCTCCGTCAAAGCCACCTCCCATTTCCCGTTTAAATCAATATGTTGTGCTAAATCAACGCGGAAAGTACCGATCGAGTTGTCTTTAAAAACTTTTGCACTGGCGTTTGATGGTAAAGTCACATAGAAGCCAGTGTTCTTTGAGTTGTACATGATGATATGACGTCTGGTGTAAAGAAGGATCGTCTTATATATTTTTTATATCTGAAGCTTTTACCCAACTGTTGAATTTTTCAGGCCAGTTCTTCCACTGGACAAAGACCTGTCTCTCTCCTTTAACGCAGCGTTCCTTGAGAATCTTTTCTACGTGAAATACTTTATCCTTAACGAGTTGTACTTTTTGTAATTCTTGATCATAAAATGACCCCTGGATGGGTTCGCCGTCGAAATCTTTCAATTTATACACAGACGGGTTGCGGTGAATACATTCAGTTATCGTAAATATCTCGTCTGTAAAACTCTGCTCATACTTTTTGTCAAATACACCTCGTAGTTTTGATATCCTAACATGATCGCCCTCCTTAAATTTCGGCTTCTGTCGACCTTTCGACGGTCTAATGTAAAGATTGTCAAACACTTGCAGAGTATTTTCTTTAGTTACTTCCATCGGTGTCATTTTTATACTACTGTGATAGCTGTGATTATAACTCTTTATTAGATCCTGTAAAACTTCGATGTAACGTAGAGTGTTTTTAGCTGTAAAATATCTCCACATCCGATTTTTAAGAGTGCGGTTAAATCTCTCAACCACAGAGGCCTTAAAGTCACTCGCTGTTGAAAAATGAATAATTCTCTTCCTTTCCATCAAAGCCCGGAAACTCTTGCTAAAAAATGCTTTCCCATCATCCGTCTGTAGCTTTGCAGGCGTCCCGCTCTCATCCAGCACTGATTCAAACGCCTTCATTGTCTCAATCGCAGTCTTTCTTTTTAAAACGCGTACATAGGCCTTCTTTGAAAATACATCTACAACGGTCAACAAGTAATTTTGATCGTCGTTATATCTAGCCAACGCCTGCATGTCGCATAGGTCGGCCTGGAATTGTTGAAGCGGCCTGTGAACAAATACTCTGTTTCTCGGAAAGTTTACTCTGGCCGGTTTATGCAGGGTGTAAGCATCCTGTTTTGATAAAAAATCTTTAATAGATTTAGAACTGACTGGTTTTCCAGTCTCAACCTGCACCCCTTGACGAAGGCGATCCGCGCCTCCGTAGCTCCCGGGGTGAAGAGGATTGTAATAAACTCTTTTAATGATGTGTTTCACCGACATGTTAAATGAGAAATGAATGAGCCGAGATCCGAATATGCTTCTTAATGTTTTTTTATTAAACAGGTTATGTCAGGATTCGATCGTAAAGTTATACAAAGACAGTAAAAGCAAAAAAAAAAAAAATAAATATCACATACGAGGGTATCTCGTGTTTGTGACATTGCCCAGGACCGGCGTTCTATTCCAGATTCTACTTGCTGATTCCAGACGTTCAATTAGAAGATCCTCTGGCTCGTGTTTGATGTATTCGTTCCAGACGCTTGATTTTGGAGACCTCATTTCGAGCAAGACTGTCTCAGCCGTAACCTTGGTTCTCATTTTCTCCGGTTGTACGTCATTCAGGGTCAAGTAGTGTTGTATAGCAGGCAGAAAGTTGTTGTTACAGAGTCTCTTCATCAACGGGTAGAAGTTAAGGCTGTAGAAATCATCCTCCATCTCTTCAAGACAGCTGTGTTGTACTTGGCTCGGATGGTCTACTTGGCAGCCGTAGCAGATCTCCCTCCAATATCTGCGCATGATTTTACCTAGTAGATGAAATACAACTGTCTTTACAGCTTTCAGGAAGAAACCGCTTATCCATCCATCCGTTTCATCATTAGCTGCTGGTTCTTGGTCTTGAGAAGCTGAGGATGAAGCAGGCGGATGCACGCAGACAGTTCCGTTCTCGGGACAGGAGGTTGTTGCTCTCCCTACAGGTTCCTCTTCATCATCCACGTCTTCCATTTCACTTGCATCAGAGTCGTCTGTGTCGTCTTTGATGGTCAATGAAGGACAGGCTCCGTCCGCCATGCCGTTGTTAGAACCCTCGTACTCATGACCATCACCTGTAACGTCTTCTACCACAGGAAGTAGACGGGTCGGCGAGGGGTTGTTCATTCCGTACCCAGCACCGCCTGTAGCAGCTCCGAGGAAGATAGTGGCAATACGTCTCGGAACACCTTCGGTCCTCATTGTTTTCCTGGATGCGTTTGTTCCACCGGATACGTCTGCAGGGTGTCGCTCTGGAAAACACCCTCTTTATAACAACCGCCAGCCAGTAGGCGGTCCAAAGGGCGGGACTAAAAGGTCAGTGCTTTTTTCAACACAAGGGTATCAACCCATAAGCGGCTATGGTAGAAGAGGCCGTCGATTTTTGGAGAAATCTCGCGGATTTTTTCACTCCAAGCATCCAAAGGTATGGTTAACAGAGTACGAAATACACCGCAATCAGAATTAAAATACTCCAGGACGAAATCTTCTTCTTCTTCACCCGTGACTCCTGTTGATACTTTATGGAGGGCTCTGAAGGACCATCGTCCTGATCCTGAGATTTTAGCCAGCCATATAGCCACGAAGGACGGCATCCTCTCCGTTCGATCAGGTTTGTTAGACACAGCTCCAGCCTTCTGACGTTGTTGTTGTTCTTCTTCTTCTTCAGCCCTTGGAAAATTTTCCGGCTTCACCTCTCTCAGAACACCCCAGTCGTTAGACGATAACACGGCCATCTCCGTATAGGCACTCAAGGTTTCGTTGTCATCCAGTTGATAAATGTACAATTCAGCTGTTTCATACTTAAACGCGTACCCCCATCTCCCTCAACGTCCGTAAGGCTCTAGAGACCACTCATCCTGCAAAGATTCCCCGGGCGGCGCCTGCGTACGCCGTAGGTACATTACAGATTTACGGGGAGCCCCAGCACCCATCCACGGGTCCTCAATAACAGTCACAGCTGTCTCGCTGATCACTGGTGATCCACGCGCCGTTGTAGGGATAGACATTGCGAGTTGGTTGTGTTTGCCGGTTCCTTGCTCCTTGCGACGGTCTGAAGGTTACATATATATACACACAGGTCGATGTTTATTCAGCGGTCAGAACCCTCCCTTTGTTATTTTCCTTCCTGTTATAAAACAAGGAATGATAGGGTTAATTATTACCCTTCCTGTCATAAAACAAGGGGGAGGGTTATAATTTTAATTCCCTGTTGATATAAAAAAGGGGGAGGGGTATTATTTTAATTTATTTTTATATAAAAAGGGGAGGGGTTATTATTTTAATTTCTTTTTATATAAAAAAGGGGAGGGGTTATTATTTGAATTTCTTTTTTATATAAAAAGGGGGAGGGGGTGGTTTTATTACCTCCGGAAGGGGAGGTGTTTTATTATCTCCAGGGCCATAAATCAAACAATTTTGACATTTTGGTGTATCCTTCTTCTCTCTCATGACCCTTGATGAGGAAAAGTCACAAGATTTCATGAAGAAAAAGTCAGGATAACCACTACTTTTTTCAACACAAAAACGGATATCGGTCAAATTGACCCTAAGCATAATATGAGGGTTAAAGCTTTTCTAGGTCTGCTAAGCTTTTATAACAAATTCTTGCCAAACTTGTCTACTGTGCTCTCTCCATTACACAAGTTACTGAGGAAAGATGAGAAACGGAGGTGGGAGGTTGAGCAAGAAGAGGCTTTTAAGCAGGCAAAAAAGTTACAACAAAGCGTTTAAGTGTTGGTTCATTATGATGAACAAAAAGAACTGGCACTGTCATGTGATACCTCACCTTATGGGGTGGGGGCAGTCTTGGCACATAGGCTGGAAAAGGGAGCAGAAAAGCCTATTGGATATGCCTCACGCACACTCACAGCAGCACAAAAAAACTATTCGCAGTTGGATAAAGATGGGAGTTATCAGCAGTTATTTTTTGGGTGCAGTACTTCCACAAATATTTGTGTGGATGTAAATTTGTGATTTGTACACAGACCATAAGCCCTTAATCAGTCTGTTTCATGAAGGAAAAGCTGTGCCACACATGAGTTCTCAGAGGATCATGAGATGCGCTATTCTGTTAAGAGCAAATGAATATGCCGTGGTGTACCGACGTGGACAGGACAATGCAAACGCAGATGCTCTCAGTAGACTTCCACTTCCAGAGAAAACTGGGGATCCAGACTCAGAAGACCAGGTATTGATGGTAGAGCAGGATCAGAGTTCAGTGGTCAACTCGGAAGAGCTTCGTAACCATCGTGGACCAGTGAAGACCCCGTACTCGCACCAGTCCGTGAATACATACTCAGAGGGTGGCCCTGTAACCTCGATGTTGCTTTCAGGCCATACACTATGAAGCAACAGGAGCTGAATGTACAAGATGGGTGTGTACTGTGGGGGTGCTGTGTGGTGATTCCGGAAACAGGATGTGGTCTGATGTTGAAGCAGTGGTGGTGATTGATGCACATTCAAAGTGGTTGGAGGTCTACCCTGTTTCATCAGCATCTGCAGTGGCTACTGTGAACTGCTTGAGGGCCAGTTTCAGCACTCATGGTATCCCAGAAATGATAGTGTCAGATAATGCCCAGTGTTTTGTGAGCGAACACACTAAAGAGCTTTTGGCACGCAATGGGATCACTCATGTCACATCAGCACCGTATCATCCTTCTTCTAATGGGATGGCAGAGAGAGCGATACAAACGTTCAAACAGTTGATGAAAAAAACATCCGGTGATTCTCCGGAAACCAAACTGAGTAGAGCTTTATTCAGTTATCAGATGGGGAGGAAGTTGAGGTGCATGTTGGATCTGATATACCCAAATTTGAAGACGAAAGTGGAACTGAAACTGGCAAACCAGAAAGTTCAGCATGATCAACATGCTCGGTTCAGAAGTTTTCAGACAGGTGACCGGATGTTCACAAAAAACTATGGTTATGGGTCTAAGTGGGTTCCAGGGTTAATACAGGAATGCACAGGACCAATCTCCTACACAATGGTGCTGGGAAATGGGCAAACTGCGTAGACTCGTAGACCAGGTTTTCAGTGGGAAACTGTCCATTTTAACAGGTCAGACATCCTCCGCGCCCACTGTGGAGGATGTCAAAGTGGAGAATCCACTTGGGGATGGGATCTCACTGGAGACTGAGACAAGTGAAGGGAACAGTGAAGAAGTCAGTCTAAAAAAAAAAAAAAAAAGCAGACCGACAGTGATCTGGTATGCTCACCGTCTCAAGGAAGAGTACGACCACAAAAGAACAGGAATCCCCCAGTGTATCTGAATGACAATGTTCAAAAAGTGGAATAGGAGATAAAAGTTTTGGACCAAGGTGCTTGCAATTTTCTTATTCTTTAGCGTAAAGAGGCATGTTTTTGTTTTGTTTTGTTTTGGGTTAGTCGTTTAAGTTGCATTCTATTTTATGACTGTTTTATTATTTTATTAAGTTTTAGGCTTACCCAAGTGTTTATGGTGGTTTTGGGGACATGGGTTTTGGGAGTGAAGTTGGAAGACGTGAACAGTTTGGCGAAGAGGTGTTCATCATCCGGTTTGTTGGAAGTTGGAACCGTGAATAAAACCTGCTGTGTTGATACCTCCTGTGTGTTTTCCTTTCCGCTTCGGCTATCACAGGGTGTGTCACTTCAACCCACTTGGGAGAACGAATCAAATGTCCGGACCATCATTGAGCAGTGTCACCAGGTTCGCGGACAGGACCCCAGGCGACAAGGCCCGGATTAGCGCTCGAGGCCGAGGCGCTGGAAGGAGCGAATTCAATACGAATAAAAAAATAAAAATAAAAAAAAACGCAAATACTATGCTTCAAGCAATTGTTTTATTTAAAGCAAATTTTCCACACAAACAGAAATTTCCTCCGGTCTGCTGACTGCCCGGGGAGAAGCTGCTGCCGAAGATTCCGACGTCCACGCTCGGAGCATGACAAGCGCTGAGTCACCTGCCTTTAAATCCGCTCCTGCGCTGATGCGACAAGTCTCTGCCGTGACTGCAACGAGACCTCAGTCCTACCAGAAGTTTCCGTGGTCCAGATGAGCCGCTCCGCACCTCTTCAAGTCTCAAGCTTCATCGCTTGATGTGCCAGATTCGCCGACTCCGGGTGTGCATGTGACCGGTAAGAATTTACAGGGAGACGGCGACCCTGCAGTTTACCGCATGAAGTCCGACATGCCTCGGTGCTCGACTGAAGCTAAATGGCGTTGCTCCCGTGAATAGGAGGATGTCGGCATCACTAGCTATGAAAGACCAGCGCGTCACGGCACGCGGCAATCATTCTCCCCTGACTGCGATGAGACCTCAGTCCTGCCTGAAGTTTTCATGGTCCAGACAAGGCACTCCGCTCGTCTTCAGGTCTCAAGCTTCTTCTCTTGTTGTGCCAGATGCGCCAGCTTCGGCTGCAATTTCACAATTACAGAGTCACTCACTCACGCCTCGGTAATTTCACAATCACATTTTGCGGAGTGCCCTGGCACTTCCAGTGAAGTAGAAAGGCTGGTGTAATATTCCTAGCAAAAATTATGAGCGGACCTCCGATCCTGGGGCGTCCCCTCAAAGTGTGGCTACTTCAAGCTTAGCAGGCAGTCCTCTGTCCCCCGAAATGCAGTTCACTATTCGAAATCCTAAAGCAACTGCAACACTCAAAGGATATAATGCCAAATGGGTGTGGACTGCCGTCTGTTGGGTAAACATCCACTGCTAGTCCAATTCAATCCGGACTATTCCCGGTGCAGCTCTGAAACTCCACTGGCACTAGGCCCGGACGTGGTCAGGTACGGAGCCCCCCCTGAGGAGGGACCATCCCACCCGGCGTTGACAGAGCCACTTTCGCACAGTAGAATGGCGTCTACGCTGTCGGCAACCGGCTCATAGCACTTGAGAACATCATTGCGCTCTTTATGAGCTCCATGGACAGGCTCATCCATCACAGAACCTTTCTTACTCCACCTGAGATTTTGGAGATTCAACAGTCCATCGGCGTGGTGCTCTACTCGCAGCGCTTCCTCCACACATAGCTGCTGCCCGGGAGGAACAGCCGTATAATAGCCGCGCTGATCATCGCTGCTCCTCTTGGAGAGACCAGTCGGCTGCTCTCACATCTGCTCCCTCCAAAAGCGTAGAAAGAACTTTGTATCTAAAAGTATGCATCTAAACCAAAGTCTAACTTGAATAAAAAATAAGATGCATTACTTTGGTATCGAGTCTGTTTTTTCTCTGCCCAAAATGAGGGTTTATCACCTGCCAAGTTCTCTTCCGGTTCCAGTCAGTGCGAACTCTGGCTTCATTTTTTTTTTTTTTTTTGTTTGACATTGTCTCAGGAGACCAAGCAGTATAGTAACAGACTCTCTGCCTCCTTATCCCTGACATCCTTTGGAAGTATCTGGAGCCAAGAAGTTATGTTTTTCCTCAGCTTCGGCACAATAAGAAGCGTAGGCGTAAAATAACTCTTTCCCGTCTCTCAACAGATTCCGTTTCCAACCAAAAGTCAGGAGAGTTTCAATTCTGCCATTAACTCTTCTTATTCCACAGACTCAGCAGTTTCCAGCAGGGGTCGCCAGAGGACCGCGAAAGCCACCGCGCTGCGTGCGAGACCTGCTCTGTTCTCAGCTCCCTCGTGCGATGTCTGATGGGATGTCCGTCTGTGACTCTGCAGCCCTCCAAACCTCTCAGAGGCAAGCAGGACGTTGTCATCTAGAGAGTCATCTCTTTCTGAGGATGATTGGGCCGGTACCTCGGGGCTCCATCTTAGGAGAATTGCAGTGTCAGATCCAGGTACACTGCAAGTTTGGGGTACTTCCTCTGACGGCTCAGCTGACAAAAGCGAATCTATTTTTGAAGAACCAGCCGGACCTGAAGTCCCCAGAGGAGTAGGCGCTGATCATCGACGACCCTTTCGTCTTGTACCCGCCCTGGAGGCCGGGTCCGCTCCTGTGCTCAGGCCGCCTATCATGACAGAGTATCTTCTGAATTGAAAGCGCCTGTGTCCTCACCTGCCCATATGGATCAAGAATATACTCGATCATTGACACGCCCTTCAGTTTCACAGTCAACCTCCAGGTTCTGCGACACCACGTGGACCTGAGTGAACTCAAAGAAACAACATGTCTGATGGAGGAGGACCACGCTCTCCTGTCAAAGGAAATAATCGAGCTAGTACCAATGCGATCCTCTTACACTGGCTATTACTCCAGGTACTTCCTGGAACCCAAGAAGACAGGAGAGTGGAGACCTGTTCTGGATCTCAGTCTCCTCAACCAATTTATGACCAGACAGCGGTTCCGGACTACCAGCAGACTCCTGGAGTGTGTCAGAGTGTGAGAGTGGATGACCTCCATAGATCTTGCAGACTCCTACTTCCACAACACGGTCTCCAGTGTCTTGTGCCTCGTAAATTCGCCAAGTGCGTGGAGGCGTTGCTCGAACCACTTAGAAGACAGCGTCTGCGGATTCTGACATACTTGGACTACTCGTTGATTCTAGCCAGGTCCAAACAGGAGTCATGAGCGCACACCAGCTTAGCAGAAGGGGTCTTTTTCGTAGCTGCAGAACAAATTCAACGTCTCTGAAGTGGTTTCAGAGAGTTATCAACAATTTTATGTATGTTGTTCTGAAAGACACAGGTCCCTCGTGCTGAAAACGCGTTTTCTGCACTGTTCACTCACTGCTCAGGGCTGTCTCAGAACATAAAAATTTCACCTGGCACTATATCAGAAGCTGTTATTCTAGTAGGTGCCGAACTAATTCAACATGTCTGAAGTGGTTTCAGAGTGATAACATTTTAATGTTTGTCGATTCCGAAAACGACCTTCGCTTGCGTGAAAACCCGTTTACTGCACTGTTCACACAGTGATCAGAATAGTCCCAGAGCATGAAAATATCAGCTGCAACTGTTGGAAAAAGACTCTTTTGAATATATTCCGCACTAAATCCACGTTACTGAACTATTTTCAGGGTGTAATCAACAATTTTATTTTTTTTTTGGTCGGATATCTCGCGCTGAAAACGCGTTTTCTACACCTTCACTCACTGGTCAGGGATGCCTCAGAACAAGAAAATTTCAACTGAATTTCCACCAGAAGTGGTATTTCTAGTAGTTGCAGAACTAATTCAACATGACAGAAGTGATTTCAGAGTGATAATAACATTTTTTTATTTGTCGATTCTGACAACTCGGGCCGAAAACGGGTTTTACATACTGTGCACTCGCTGGTCAACGATTCCTCAGAAGATGAAAATTTCACTTGCCACAATAAAAAAAGGCATTTCTATTGGGTGCAGAACTAATTCAACCTGACTAAAGTGATTTAACAGAGTTATGAACATTTTTATTTTTATCGGTCTTTAAACCACCATTCCTTTGGCTGACAACGTGTTTTATGCACTGTTCACTCACTGCTCAGGGATGCCTGAGAACATGAAAATGTCTCCTGCAACTATAGAAAAAACACTCTTTCTCGTAAAATTAACACTAAAGCTACATTTCTGAACTGTATTTCAGGGAGTTTTGAACTTTTTTTTTTCCTGGTCAGAAACCGAGCCTGGAGAGTTTTCTGCACAGTGCACTCACTTATCAGAATACACTCAGAACAAGAAAATATCACCTGCAACTGTTAGAAAAACACTCTTTCGAGTACATTCAACACTAAACATACATTTCTGAACTGTTTTTAAAGGGTCATAAACAATTTTATTTTTGACGGTCCGAAACCCACTTTCTCTTTGTCTGAAAACACTTTTTACGCACTGTTCACTCACTGCTAAGCGATTCCACAGAAGATGAAAATTGCAACTGCCTCTATAACATAAATGGAATTTCTACTGGGTGATGAACTAATTCAACATGTCTAAAGTGATTTCCGAGAGTTATCAACATTTTTATTTTTGTCGGTCTTTAAACCACCTTTTATTTGGCCGAAAACGCATTTTACGGACTGTTCACTCACTGCTCAGGGATACCTGAGAACATAAAAATTTCTCCTGCAACTATAGGAAAAACACGCTTTCTAATATAATTAACACTAAACCTACATTTCTGAAATATATTTCATGGGGTTATCAACTATTTTTTTCCTGGTCAGAATCCGAGCCTCTCTCGGACTGAAAACACGTTTTCTGCACTGTTCACTCACTGTTCAGGGATGCCTCTGAACATCAAAATTTCACCTGGCACTATAGCGGAAGCAATCTTTCTAGTAGGTGCCGAACAAATTCAACATGTCCGAAGTGTTTTGAGCGAGGTAACATTTTTATTTTTGTTGGTCTGAAAACCACTGTCACTCGGGCTAAAAATAAAATAGCCTCAGAACATGAAAATATCACGAGCAACTATAGGAAAAAGACTCTTTCTAGTATATACAACCCTAAACTTACATTTCTGAACTGTATTTCAGGGGGTTATGAACAATTTCATTTTGCCGGTGCGAAACCACTTTCTTTCTTGCTAAAAACTCATACCTAAGATAAAGTTATCAACATTTTTATGTTGTTCTGAAAACCACAGTCCCTCGGGCTGAAAACGTGTTTTCTGCACAATTCACTCACTGCTTAGAGGGGTTACTCGAATCATGAAAATTTCACCTGCAATTATCGGAAAAACAGTTTTTCTCGTATATTCAACACTAATCCTCTCCGAAAAGGGCACTGCGACAGGCCTACAAAGAGCCGAACCGTTCCACAATTTTCTGCTTCCAAGCCATGGGATGAGTTTGACGAAAGCCAGGCGCTGCTCTGACGTGGATCCGGAGACTCTGTTCCCAGAGTTGGATGAGTTCCGTTTGGTGGAGTCAGGCAGGTTCCCGTTTGATCTGCACCTGTGCCTCATGGCATCCGCCGCCCATCGTATCGAAGTTGAGCTCTCTCTCCGATGCCTGTTCAAGAATCATCCCACTTCACTAACGGCGTGCTGGTGTTGCATGGTGAGACAACACACGGTGCACGCCCGCATGTTGTCTGCCCACAACTGGAAGAAATCCGGACTATTCCCGCCACAGTTCTGACACTCCACTGGCACTGGGATCGCACGTGGTGCGGAACAGAGCTTACTGCCAGGTGGAGGTTTTGGATTTGCGGTGCGGCGTTCCCTTTCACTCAGCCGTCATGCGCGATGTGCGATGCATGATGCCCTCGCCCCTGGAGCTCGACCTCTCTCCTGAGGTGTGACCATCCCACCTGTGGACAGGCTCATCCATCGCAGAACCTCTCTCACTCCACCAGAAATTTCGGAGACTCAACACTCCGTCGGCGCGGTGTTCCGCTCGTGGCCCCTCCTACACACAGCCACTGCCCTTGGGGAACACCGTCGCTGGTCGAAGGGGCGGGGTGAGCACAGCCGCCCGGATCATAGGTGCCCTGATCATTGCTGCTTATCTTGGAGAGACCAGTCGGCTGCTCTCACCTCTGCTCCTTCCACAAGCGTAGGAAGAAAAAGGTATCTAAAATTATGCATCTAAAGCAAAGTCTAATTTGAATAAAAAAATAATATGCTTTACTTTGGTATCGGTTCTGTTTTGTCTCAGCCCAAAATTAGGGTTTATCACCTGCCAAGTTCTCTTCCGGTTCCAGTCAGTGCAAACTCGAGTGGCAGCTCTCTGGCTTCAAAAATTTGTTTTTGTTTGACATCGTCTCAGGAGTCCGAGCAGTATAGTAATAGTATAGTCTCTCTGCCTCATTAACCCTGATGCCAGAACTGTCCGTGTGAAGTTTCTTGAGCCAAGAAGTTTTGTTTTTCCTCAGCTTCGCCACAATAAGTAGCATGGGCGTCAAATAACTCTTTCCCATCTCTCAACAGATCCTGGTTCCATCCAAAAGTCGAGAGAGTTTCAATTCTGCCATTAACTCTTCTTATTCCTTAGACTCGCCAGTTTCCAGCAGGGGTCGCCTCTGGACAGCGAATGGACCTCTTCAGAGGATCACTTAGTAGGCACTGCATGCCGGCTCTGTTCTCAGCTCTCTCGCTCGATGTCTAATGCTCTGTCTGTCTGTGATTCTGTTCTCTGCCGCCCTCCAAACCTCTCAGAGGCAAGCAGGACATCTTCATCTAAAGACTCATCTCTTTCTGAGGATTGCTTCGCAGAGAGAACTTCAAAAGTCCTCTCTGGTTCTCTCTCTATAGATCCAACGACCCTCCACTTGGAGTGGACGCCCTGGCTCATCCAAGGTGGACAGAAGGCCTCCTATATGCCTTTCCTCCTCCTTGCCTTCTTCTTTCTCTGATGAGGAGAATTCAGCTGGAGAGAGTGAGAATGATTCTCGTGCCTCCAGAAAGCCCCAGCTCCAGCTGGTATCCGGAGATGTATCAGATGCGGATCAAAGGCCCCTGGGAGTTTCCTCCATCCAGGTCAGGGCATCTGCAAGCATCAGGAACCCCGAGGGCTCCCCCGGCTCCCCCAATACTAGGACGACCCCTCAACGTTCGGCTTCTCCATTGTTAACAATTAATCACATGCCCCCTGATGTTCAATTAACTCTTCAGAACGCTAAAGCTCTGTCAACCGTCAGAGCATACAATGCTAATTGGATATTTTTTTCCCGGTGGTGTGGAACCCAGTCAGCTTCCGCAGATTCAGCACCTCTTTCTCTAATCCTCTCTTTTCTCCAGTATCTGGTTAGCGAATGTTGTAGCAGCGCTACATTACGGGTTTTTGTAGCAGCCCTTTCGATGCTACACAATGGTCTGGACAGCCACCCCGTCGGTGAGCATGGTCAAGTGAGCCGTTTCATGAGAGGAGTGAAAAGGCTTAGACCGACCTCAAGACCTTTATGCCACGACTAGGACCTGCAGCTGGTCCTCAATTCACTCTCCAAAGCCACTTGATCAGGCCTCCCTGGTGCTACCAGCTGGGACACCAGTATCTGCTTCATTACAATGCTGTGGAGTGTGCAGCGACCCAAGATTCATCGGATTCCTGCATAACTTTCTGTTCTTTTGTTAATAAACTCATTCTTTCTTGCTCAGCTCAGACTAGAACCCTGACTGCAGCTGCTCAGTAAATGTTTTCTCTCTACTTATGGAGGATTGTTAATGCCACTTTCTGTTTCAGCCGTATATTGGCTAAAAGAAGGCAACACAGTTCCTACTGATCCAGAGTGTAAGTTACACTCTATATATGAGGGGTCGTTAATGCCACCTTCTATTTCAGCTTACGGTGGCAAAGGCGAGGCAGTAGCTCCTGCCACCCAGAGTGTAAAATTTAACCCTATGTATTACCTCATAGGTGTTCCAGAGTCCCTGGAGGTGTTCCGGACTGCGTGACTCCGCCACCTGTGCTCACACACACACTCACACAAGGTTGTGCTGCAACCTGTTCAAGTCCTGCAAACAGTCCTGCAGGAGGGGGCAGAAATTATGAGGGGTCCGCCGATCCCGGGCCGTCCCCTCAAAGCATGGCTACTTCAAGGTTAGCAGGCAGTCCTCTGCCCCTCGAGGTGCAGTTCACTATTTGAAATGCTAAAGCACCCTTAACACTCAGCTCATATAATGCTATATGGGTGTGGACTGCTGTCCTTTGGGTAAACATCCACTGCTAGTCCAGTTCATGCAGGGATCTCGAAGACTCAGACACACCTCCAGACACATGTGACCCTATTGGGATTTTCAATTGGTATTAAAGTCTCTCTCTGAAGCTGCCTTCGAGCCACTTGAAGAGGCTCCTTTGGAGCTGGTGGCTTTCAACGGAGCTCTACTCCTGGTCCTGGCCTCCATCAGGAGAGTTTGGAGAAATTTGTGCCTTGTCGAATAGACTCTTTTCCCCAAATCTCTTTGTGTCTCTTCTGAGGTCAGCAATTTTTCAGTGAATGCTTTCTGTCCTACCCCCCACCCGGAATGGCCAAAAATGCATTTTACGCATTGTTCTCTCACTGCTCAGCGATTCCTCAGAAGATGAATATTTCGAAACCCTGATCTCCCTATCACGAGACTGACACTCTACCCACTGAGTAAAGCAGCTAAATCTTTCTTCATTATCCTTCAGGGATTTGAACCCTTCACCCCTGATAACTAGACGGGGTGAAGGGGATTCGAAACGCTGAACCCCAATCACTAGACGGCCACTCTACCGACTTAACTAACCAGCCACTTCTCTATCGATTGCTCTTCAGCAATTCGAACAACTTACCCCCATTACTAGACGGACGCTCTACCCGCTGATCTAACAAGCCACTTCTCTCGATCACACTTCAGGGATTTAAAGCCCTGACCGTAAAAAGCCCTGAAGCGATGACTAGACGGACGCTCTACCCGCTGAGCTAACCAGGCACATCTGTCACCATGGCTCTTCAGGGATTAGCACCCATCAATCCCTGATCACTCGTCTGATACTCTACCCACTGAACTAAGCAGCCACTGAGCTAACCTGCCACTTCTCTCTGCATGGCCCTTCAGTGATTCAATCCCTCGACTCCCCCGATCACTATACTTTCGCTCTACCCACTGAGCAAAGCAGCTCACTCCATGGCACTTCAGGGATTGGAACCCCTGACAACACGATCACGAGACGGATGCACTATACCCAGATCTAACCAGCCACTTCTACCGCTTTGGTTCTTCAGGAATTCGAACCCCTCACGCCATGATCACTCGACAGATGCTCGACCCACTGACCTAAACTGCCACTTCTCTCTGCTTGGCTCTTCGGTGATTGGAGGGGCTGACCCCCCGATCACTAGACGGAGGCTCTACCCACTGAGCTAACCAGCCACTTCTCTCCATGGGTCTTCGGGGATTCGAACCGGTAAGCCCCCATACCCGATCACTTGACGGAAGCCCTACCCACTTCTCTCTCCTTGGCACTTCAGGGATTCGAACCCCTGACCAACCAATCACAAGATGGCCGCTCTACCCACTGAGCAGACCTGCCAGTTCTCTGGCCATGGATCTTCAGTGATTCGCACAACTTACCCCCGATCACGAGACAGACGCTCTACCTACTGAGCTAAACAGACCCCTCTCTCACCATGGCCATTTAGGCATTGAAACGCCTGACCCCCGATCACTAGACGAACACTATACACACTGAGCTAAAGAGCCACTTCTCTCTCCATGGCTCTTCAAGGATTTGAACCCCTGACGACACGATCACTAGACGGACGCACTATACCCAGAGCTAACCAGCCACTGGGCTAACAAGATTCCATCCCTCGACCACCCGATCACAATACTTTCGCTCTAGCCACAGAGGAAAGCAGCCACTTCTCACTCCGGAGCTCATCAGGGATTCAAACCCCTGACGGCATGATCACTAGAGCGATGCTCTACCCACTGGGCTTGCCAACCACTGAGCTAATAAGCGACTTGTATCTCTTTGGCTCTTCTGGAGCTAACCTGCCACTTCTCTCTTGATGGCTCTTCAGTGGCAGGTTAGCTCAGTGGCTAGAACGTTCGTCTAGTGTTCGGGGGTTTGGGGGTTGGAATCACTGAAGTGGGTCACCGGTTCGAATCCCCGAAGAGCCATTGGAAGAGATGAGATGGAAGTGGCTTGTTAGCTCAGTGGCTGGTT
Organism: Synchiropus splendidus; assembly: GCF_027744825.2. Taxonomy (NCBI): domain Eukaryota; kingdom Metazoa; phylum Chordata; class Actinopteri; order Syngnathiformes; family Callionymidae; genus Synchiropus; species Synchiropus splendidus. The sequence continues at coordinate 93,348 of NW_026527074.1, forward strand.
AGGGTAAGCGGTTCGAATCCCTTAAGTGCCATGCAGTGAGAACTGGCTGGTTAGCTCAGTGGGTAGAGCGTCTGTGTCATGGTCAGGGGGTGAGGTGTTCAAATCCCTGAAGAGCCAAAGAGATTGTAGTGGCTTGTTAGCTCTGTCGGTACAGCGTCTGTCTAGTGATCAGGCGGTCAGGCGTTCAAATCCCTGAAGGCCATGGTGAGAGTTGTGGCTGGTTAGCTCAGTGGGTAGAGCGCGCGATGGAGATGAGAACCGAGCAGGTCTGGCACGCAGCGGCAACTGTGGCAGTGGCATTCGCAGCAAACTGGCGAGTCTGAGGAATAGGAAGAGTTAATGGCAGAATTGAAACTCTGTTGACTTTTGGCTGGAAGCGGAATCTGTTGAGAGACGGAAAAGAGTTATTTGGGGCCGATGCTTGTTATTGTGTCGAAGCTGAGTAAAAACAGAATTTCTTGCCTCCAGAATCTTCCCCAGGGACAGTTCTGGCGTCAGGGATAAGGAGGCAGAGAGGCCGTTACTATTCTGCTCGGTCCCCTTAGACGATGTCAAACGAAAACAAAATTTTGAAGCCGGAGTTCGCATTTACTGGAACGGGAAGGAGAACTTGGAGAGTGACAAAGCCTAATTTTGGGCAGAGAAGAAATGGACCCGATACCAACGTAATGCATCTTGTTTTTTATTCAAGTTAGACTTTGGTTTCGATGCTTACTTTTAGAAATAAAGTTTTCTTCCTACGCTTTTGGAGGGAGCAGAGGTGAGAGCAGCCGACAGGTCTTTCCATAAGGAACAGCAATGATCACCGCGGCTATGATCCGGACGGCTGGGCTCACTCCGCCCCTTCGACCAGCGACGGTGTTCACCCCGGGCGGTGGCAGTGAGTGGAGGAGGGGCCGCGCACCACGCCGACGGACTGTTGAATCTCCAAAATCTCTCGTCGATTGAGAGAGGTTCTGCGATTGATGAGATTGATGGGTGGCGGATGACATGAGGCACGGGTGGAGATCAAGCGGGAACCTGCCATCCACCTCATAGCAGCGCCTGGGTTTTGTCAAACTCATCCCATGGCTTCGAAGCAGGAAATGTGGAAAGGTTCGGCTGCTAGTAGGCCGGTCGCAGCGCCTTATTCGTAGAGGTTTAGTGTTCAATATACTACAAAGAGTGTTTTTCCAATCGCTGTAGGTGATGTTTTCATGTTCTGAGGCTATTCTGATGAGCGAGTGAACAGTGCACAAAACACGTTTTCAGCCCGAGTGAGGGTGGTTTTCTGATTGACCTGAGCCTGAGATAAGTTCGGTTTCAGAAGGCCAAACATAAAAATGTGGATAACGTTCAAAAACGAGTTCAGATAGCTGAGATTTGAAGTGCAACTACTAGAAAGACAATTTCTGCTATAGTGGGAGGTGAAAATGTCATGTTCTGAAGCTTCCCTGAGAAGTTGTGGCACAATGCAGAAAACGCGTTTTCAACCTGAGATAAGGCGGGTTTCGGAACACCAAACTTAAAAATGTTGACAACGCACAAAAAACACTTCGGACAGCTTAGATTTGATGTGCAACTACTAGAAAGACAATTTCTGCTATAGTAGGAGGTGCAAATGTCATGTTCTGAAGCTTCCCTGAGAAGTTGTTGCACAATCTAGCAAACGCGTCTTCAGCCTGAGATCAGGTGGGTTTCGGAACGCTAAATATAAAGATGTTGATAACTTTTGGAAAACACTTCAGACCGCTTAGATTTGATGTGCAACTACGAGATAGAAAGTTTCTGCTATAGCGGGATGTGAAAATTTTATGTTTTGATTCTTCGCTGAGAAGTTGTGGCACAATGCAGAAAATGCGTTTTCAGCCTGAGATAAGGTGGGTTTCGGAACGCCAAACATAAAAATGTGGATAACTTTCAAAAAACACTTCAGACAGCTTAACAACAGGTATTATGCAGGTATTATGCTTGACTCTTTCTCAGACACTGAAACAGAGTCTGTGATAATCGGTTAATTTGCAGGGGAGACGTGAGTTCTTTCCCACACGATTGAATCTTCAAAAGAGACAATTTGAAGGCAGACCTCATTGTCTTTCAGACAACGTTGTTTAGGCCGAGTTCACACCCAGGCCGCCCCACCTGTAGACCTTCCTTTTCAAATTGTGCCATTTGGTGGAGGGTCAGTTCACACCTCTTAGCTACCTAGCAGACACTGGGCTCTTCCTCCCTATTGTTTTGAAGTATTCAAATCAACAAAGGCGTCACCTAGGCCCTGCCCACACAAACGGAGTATTTAGGTGACCCTGATTCAGACCGCATTTTACACCAGTTCAGGGGTAACCTTTGCTGTTGACCAGACCTTCCAGAACCTCAGCCACCTCTCCAAACGACTCCAGACTTGGCATGGACGCCTCTTCCTCTGCACATCGTAGGTGAATATTTATCTGTCTATCTATCTATCTGTCTATCTATCTATCTATCTATATCTATACAGTATACAGTACATATATGTATATACATATATGTATATCTATGTATCTACATTTACATATATAAGTATAATAAAAACGTTACGCCATGTTTATCACGTACCATGTCTCTTTTCATTGACAGATGTCGTCACTCATCTGTGTGACGTTCATTTAACGCAGAGTGATACAGGTAAAAAGATTTCATTATTCGAGCAGCTAATGCGACCAACTTTTGAAGACGGTGGCGTACACGCGGATCCGACGGCGGTGCTCCCTTCAATAGATACCAGTCTAGCCACGGATGCTTATAGGTGAATATAAAAAGCTATTATAAAAACTTTGTCATGTTGGTTTATCATATTCATCTCTACTTTTATAGGAATTATTACCCATCTGGGTGATGTTCATTTAACACAGAGTGATACAGGTAAATATATTTAATCAATTATAAGCTGCTCTTAATATCTCATGATATTATGTACTAGATGTATTGTCTCTTCTAATATTAGATTCGAGTCAGCCGATAACCTTCTGGTGGCGATAGAAGGACCTCTGGAGCTGGAACAAACAGAGATTTTATTATTTTAAAGTTACATGATGCTGTTTCAAGTCAGACGATAAAATATAGAAACATTCTATTTTCATCAGTCGTTGCTTGACTGAGTCATGCTTTTCGAAAAAAATCTAGTCACACTAAAGGTAAAAAAACGACTACTTTTTGTTTGTACTGTACCCTGTAATTTAGGGGTAAAACAATCAAACGTGCAAGCAGTACAAAATTACTTCATCATTAGCTGTGACATTTAGATCAGACCAGACTGAGCAACACGACGTTTGAGCCTTCGAGAAGTTACTACTCAACACTAATACATACATACTGAACACAAGCACAAAATGTACTGTAACACACAACAAAGTTAACACACACACACAGCGACACGCAAACACTGTGGCAAAAATGAGGGAAAGTGAGAATAAGTTACAAGAACTGTTCTTCACTCTGCTTCTTTTCAATCCCTGTATCATGCAAGATGAAATGACTGAATGTGTTCCTGCAATGTAACAATTGTGAAGTAATGCGATATAATAGCTATACAAACGTCCTATAACTTGTCATGTAACACATCTACAATGTAGGAGGGACAGAACATTCATTGAATGAACATTCATTTATACTTGATGCTATCGCTAGTCAGACAAGTAGTGTAGAAATATCCAAAGTATGTTAACCCTTAATTTTATTTTATTTTATTTTATTTTGCCTTACGAGTGGCTAAAATGTGTATATTACAAGCCATGCTTTTCATTGATTTAAATGTGTCTTTATTCTGTATTTTCAGGTGAAAATAGCCAAATGCGGGAGCAGTACGGTGCGACATGTTAGTTTTGTAGTGTGCATTTTGTGTTCGGGGGTCGGGTCGCGGAGGCAGCATTCGGAGCAGGGAAGCCCAAACTTCCCGGTCCGCACAAACCTCCTCCAGCTCATCCCGGGGGATCCCGAGGCGTTCCCAGGCCAGACCGGAGACATAATATCTCCAGCGAGTCCTGGGTCTTCCCCGGGGTCTCCTCCTGGTAGAACATGCCCGGAACACCTCCCCAGGGAGGCGTCCAGGGGGCATCCGGATCAGATGCCCGAGCCACCTCAACTGGTTCCTCTCCATGTGGAGGAGCAGCGGCTCCACCCCGAGTTCCTCCCGGATGACCGAACTCCTCACCCTATCTCTAAGGGTGCGCCCAGCCGGAGGAAACTCAATGACGCAATTACTCCAACATCATATGTGATATTTAGATCAGATCCAGAGACTAACATGCTTCGAGCTGAGGTGAAACTATGAATGTATGAATTGAGAATTATAAAAAAGTAACCCGAGTCGAAATCGAAATGTGTTTAAATTAAATCTTTCCATTTTAAAAAACAGTGTTTCTGTTGTTCATTTTCACAAAATTTTAATGCTGAAGTAAGGCATGTGAACAAATTCAGATATTGTATTTTCATATTTTTTCACAAGTTACAGGTGTATTCTCAGTTATTATTTATCAACTGTGTCTCAAATGTTAAAACTTTTTTTTTCAGTGTTTTAAAAACAAACAACTGGCAAATTAAACTGGTTGACATTGTAGGTTCGTGAACCTGTTTTTGTCTTGTCTGTTTTGTCTGTGTTCGCAAGTTACCATAAAAGAATAGTTTTGGTAGGCTGGTTGTTCATCTTATAAAATCTAACCGACGCACTGAAGCCTGTAAGTACATTTTTCCTTTTACTTCAAGCTTTTCTCCATCCATTAGAATCTCAAATATCTGTTTCACTGTTAAAAACTTCTAATTGTCAGTACCAGAAATTGAATTGTTTGAAAAAACAACAAATAAAGTTTTTTTCAGCACACACACACACACACACACACACACACGTGCATCAAATTTAAGACATACCATTCTCACTATAAGACAACAAGCCATTTTAGTATGTACGAGCATGTTGGCATGTTCCCAATCTTCTTAATCTTTTCATTTACCTGAAACTGTCTGCTTACACAAATTGTATTACTAATCCTGAACTAAAGCCTGACGTTTTTGTACAACCATCTACGATAGGATAAATAGATGAATATTATTAGAAACTAGATATAGTTTATTTAAAAATTTTAACAAACTTTTTTCATTTGTTCAGCCATTTGTCAAATTTGAAAAAATAAAAGATGTATAACTTTTGAGATGTCAAGAACTTTTTATTTTCGCTACCGGTCACAAACCCCGCTTTTTTCACGAAATAGTATGAAATATATATATAAATATATATTTTTTTTTACAAGTAAAGCTTTTTTACTAATCACTGCCAATTCTAACTGACAAACAACAAATCACAGGGTTGACATTGTAGTTTCTGACATATATTCAGTTTTTCATTTTTAATCGTCCTAGACCTACATTTTCTTTACATATCTTCAAGCTGAATAGTGTTTTATCTTCTATTTGTTTACATTCACAAGGTGTACGGATTGCGCGGAAGCATTTTTTTTTTTTTTTTTTTTACGCTAGTAGTCTCTCAATGAGGCACTGAATCCTGCAGAAGGCTTTTATTCCTTTTTATGAACTTGCATCTACCTATCTATCCATCAGTCAGTTAAGTTTTAAAGTGTAAATGCATACGACGGAATATGCACATAGAAAATATCAGAAAAAGTAAATATGAGAATCTACTTCAAAGAACAACTTTGTTCATAGTGAAGGGAAAGAATAGAAACTCCATAGAAAGAACACCTGAGAAACATCAACAACAACAAAAAAAAAAACAATCTAACAAAGCTAACAAAAATTTTTGAAAGCAACAGTGTCATTATGTCTCATTTTTCACTCAAATTGAATTTTAACCGAGTGAATGTCTGCAAACGCATGAAAGCATGTTTGTGAACACATCCTGATAACGCTTGGTGACCCAATATCCAATCCTATGGGAAGATGTCCCGGATCATACTCAGGCCGCCTTCGTTCAACGTATACAGCCAATGACTAGTACCTCGCTCCTAAAATAAGCCTCGATGCACTTTTTTTAAAAACGGTGGCAAAATTCGCCGTTCTGCCCATAAGAGGGCGAAAGTGATAGAATGAGATTAAGATTTAAAATGAGAAGACCCAAAATGTCGAGGGTGACTACGGTGATTAATACAATCTTGAATCTTGAGCACAGAGTGTCCCTTATTTGTCCCACAGAGGGGAAATGTTGGACTTGTTGGATCTACGCATCCGTAGGTAAATGCGGAATTGATGAACATATCACTTACAACTCCGAGACAATGCTTGTTATTGGTTTGGGTGTGTTCTTCTTGGTAGAATTTGTATGAACATCTTATAAACACCTCATCAACAACTCATACGAGAACTTTAAACGGAAGGAAGGAACACATATTGGATATGAAGTTCTATGAGGCTTTTCCACTGGACCTTTGGAGTCAAAGTGTAGACTGAGGTTCATGTTTGCATGTTACTACAGTACTTTTTGGGTTTTATTTTGTAATGATGTATTGTTTCTGTTGGTTGGGGAGAAACTCTTGAAGGTGCTGCAATTTCCAGGACCATGTTACGATTTTCAAACGTTACTGTCAACATTTGCGTCAAAAGGATACTTCTGCAAGGAATCTCAATTAATTCCAAAAGCAAATGGATACCGACAATATCCTTGAACAAAATCAGAAATTTTGAAAGAGCTAAATCTAATGCTGTTGTAATATATTCTCACTATGATGTGCTTTAAACATAAATGATGGAATAGTTATCTCCTGCAAAAGATAGAAATGATAAAAGTTGAAAATTAAAAGTTGAATGCAGGCAAATATTTATGTTGAATGTTTGTGAGTAGCTTGTAAAATCTTTGATGTATGACTTCATTTTACCCTTTCCTCACTAGTAGCCATCACAAATCGGCGACCTCCATCTTGATCTTAGATGCTCACTCCGCCTATGAAAACCAGGCCATCAATTCAGACACATGTGACTCTGCTTGTCTGCCTGTGTAGCAGTCTCTCAACCATACATCATGGCAGGTCCCTTGTCTTGTATTGTTTCTAAATAACAAGTACAACAATACATGGTATCCTCAGTTTAGACCTAGAACCTGGGCGATTCAACAAGTTACACGTGTTCAAAGGTGCTCATTCAGAGAAACAATGATTGAGTTCTGGACCAGCAGGAGACCTTACAGATATTTCTTGTTGATGCCAGTGAGGGGAGAGTAACCGTACGTCTCGCAGAAGAATATTAACACATTAATTGATAATCTGAGGATCAAAAAACTTGAACAATGATCCCTCTTTCAGGATGGCCTCAAACTTTTCATCCACAATCTAACAGTCATGTGTAAAGGGTTCCCCCATTGTTTGTGGTGACACTGGATGACTTGTTTTTACAGTATTCTCCTGACGGCGTGCTTGAGACCCGTCAACACAACATTGTCAGGGATAAAAAAGAACATCACTTTAAAAAACAGATCAGTTACGAAAAAACTCCGGGTCGTGTACGATAAGAGGCGCTTGTTTTCGGACGGCACAACCAAACCTTTCGGGTTTTGCACTGAGTTGCAAAAGATGAATAAAAATATCAAATTCATTGAAGGTTTACCTGAATCTTTTGAAAATGAAGATGTATTTCCTACTGATAGAAAACATTTGATTATTCTTGACGATGTTATTTTTGAAGCTTCTGAAAACCCAGAGGTTGTCGGTGTTTTTACGCAGTACAGACATCATAAAAATATGAGTGTTATAATGCTGACGCAAAACTTATTTCATCGTGGTGAATATAGTCGTATTATTAGTCTGAATAGCAATTACTTTGTATTGTTTAAGAATCCTCGAGATAAAATGCAGATAAAAGTTCTTGCTCAACAGATTTACCCGTCTCAAAGAGCTTTCTTTCTAGAAAGCTTTGAAGATGCTACAGCCGACGCTCGCGGGTTCTTAATTGTTGATCTAACACCCTCATGTCCAGAACGCTACAGACTAAGGACTGGGATACTTCCTCACGAGCGTCACACTGTGTACATACCAAAAACGTCTGCTTAAGTTATGTCAGCGCGTATAAAAAGAAACGCTGGTTTACTTAAGGAACTATACCACGCTCCGTCAAAGAAACGTAAAGACATTTTAATGCGTAGTTCTCGGGACTTTATTCAAGCTCTTTGCGAGATCGCCCTGAATGTTTTGAAGGGGAATGTACCATTGTCGCAAGCTCAGTTAAAAAAACTGAAAAATCAGAAGAAAAACATCAGACTCTTGGCTAAAAAAAAAGCGTGCGTGAAGCGTAAACGAAGGATTCTTAAAAAGCAATCGGGTGGATTCCTGTTGCCGTTGCTAGCGGCTGCCGTTCCAATCATTGGAAATCTAATAGGAGGACTTGTAAAGAAGTAAAACGCCATGAAGACTGTCCAGAAAATGTATCTCGTCTCTCCTCAGCAAATTAACCAGTTATCACGCCCATCCTCTGACATCCGTGAAACAGCCGAAGATGAATTGAATGAGAAGATGAGGACCGTTCTAAATGATTCTCAGTTAAACTCGTATGAGAAGATTAAACAGTATGATGGTCTATTGCAGAGATATTTAACCTTTACAAAACAGGATCAGAGAGACCAAAGGAGAGTAACTCTGACTTTACAACGAGACGGAGATCATCGCCACGACTCTGACAGTCGCGACCAAAGCGTTCTAAAAACACCCTCTGTAACGGACGTCGTGGGTAAGGATATTCTAAACAGCCTTCCGTCAAAAGCTCGAAGAAATGCTGAATACATTATCCAGAGGATATCCAAAAACGGCGACGGTTCGAATATGAATGGTGAATTTATGTATGAAGGAAATGCTGTAAAAGGCTCTCATGTGATTGATATATTCAAGTACCTTTCCCTACCGTATAAGAAAACAAGTTCTTCATTACCTGAGGGATGGTCCGAGTTTCTCGTCACATTATTAAAGCTAAACATCCCTCTCACCCTGCTGTCCAATCCTGAAGCGCGGCCTCAATATCAGAGACTTAAATCGAATTCTACCTCACGAAAGAAAAGTATAGCCGAGGGCTGGTCTCCCGACCCAAAGGACTCTAAAGTGACACCTCGACGACGCTTGACGCGTGTAGCGACCAAAAGGAAGAAATTGTCTCTAACACCTCGATGGGTTTCATGAATAATTACCTTGTACACGGTTATTGCCTTTTCATCAATAAAATGTTTTATTGAATTACTATAAGATTACAGATTTTCTTTTCAACACACGTACAAACAAAATAAGATTAGTCACACGTTACAATAGTCATTAAAATACAGAAGAGAACAGTTTTGTTGTTTCCACGGACAGTGGGCGCATCTTTTTAGACATTGTTGATGACCTTTCACAAAGTTGTATACCATGAGGTCATTTGTTAAGGTATCGTCGCTTTATAGACTTAATACTTCTTCGATAGACAACCCTCTAGCTACAAACGATATGACCACATACAAACGATAGGGGGTGCTGTCGTTGACCATTGTTGTACTTGATGTCGACTGAATGTTTTTTGAGAAACTTTAAAATATTTTCAGGGTAATGTGCAAAGTAGGGTCCCATTCCAAATGAGTCAAAGAAAGTTGTTCTACCGTCTTCTTCGAGAGTTAAAACCAGTGCTCTCCTGGTTTATGTGCCGGATGTGTGTTGACGATGAAATATGCAGGCAGTCTGAGGGGTTGTGTCAATTGAGGCAACCTGTCCGACGGCCATACACCGTAAAATGTGTCGCCCAAGAGACCTCTCAGCAGCCTCTGTAACTGGAGACTATCCATAACTTTTATAATAATAGTCCACCAGCACTTGTCTTTTTGCATCAATCTCCAGAATGGAATCGTAACAAGCGTACACAATCAGTGTTACGGTGTTCGGTAAGGGTACTCTGAATCTCATCTCCAGTCTTAAATTCCCATTTGAGAGAGGAGAGAGAGCGTAGTTGTCGTCGGCTGGATTGAGATTAAATGCAAACAACGAATAACCGCTGCTAAAACCTTCGCGGTCAATGCTTAGAGGCAGATCCTTCAAATGTCTTCCTGTAGCTAGAATCATGTTATAAAACTCTCTGACCGCCATACCGTTATTAAACTGAGGTTGAAAAGCTTTAGCGGGGATCTGTTGGCCGTCCTGACAGAGGGCTAGATATTCAGTGTTGTAATGATGAAAATTGAACGGGGAGAGATCTCTCCTACCGGTAAATGCCTCGTGATGTACCAACCCTAAAACCACGTATTTAGGTATTGAACCCAGAAATAAATTCTCCTGGGTGCATATTCTTGAGTTTTCTGGAATGGAGTATGTTTTTACATTGACTCGTGAGAGCGGGAAGAGAGCATTTCCTTTTAACACACCCGCTGCATGACTTATTCTCACAGCTGGCGAAACAGCGACTTTCTTCACAAACAGAGAGGCGCCGAGGATTTTCAGACGAAAGGTGGAGTCGCGGGGTCCATTCAGGCAGAAGGCATCATTCGCTCTGGTGAGTTTAATTCTTAAATCGACAGAGTTTAATAACAGTCTCTCGCAGAAAAATATGTCGCCGTGGAGAGGACCGAGAAGATGTACTTCTCTGGATCTGCTCGTGAACTCGGCCCTCTTATTAAGACCTGCGTTGGGACCGTTTACAGTGATGATCGAGTCAACTGACCCAGTTGTGTCTTGGTAAAAAAGACCGGCGCTAAACTGTGTTTTAAGAGTGTCGCCTGAAAAGTTGAGAAGTGTTTCAATCATAGCTCTGTACGGATGTGTGGAACTGGATTGTGAAATCATCCGATCGCCCAGAACCACATTGCACTGGTCAAAGATTGTGTTTAGAGGGTAATTGATGAGACCGACCGCTGCATCGTTAGCCAGCGGTGTGCCATCGGCGTTAGTAATTCTTGCACGCACGTGTAGAAGGGTGTCGTTTAGGTCTAGATACTTTTCACCGTCTCCCGGTATAAAAAACTCAATAGGTCCTCCTTCACTGATAGCGGCTACTGGTGCAATTTCAGTGTAAATTTTGTCTTTGATGGAAAGTTGCGTCATCGGGGGCGTGAATAAATCCAGTTCTGCCAATGTGCATTCAGCAGATTTCTGGTGTAGGAGTGCCATGTTACTGTATATAAGGTTTTTTAAAATATATCAGAGCTCCCTCTGGACTTCCTCTTGGACCGTTTGCTTCTGTCAACAGACTTCTTTCTTTTTTTGTTTGTACGTTTATTAGAGCTCTGTGTTACACATCGTCCTGGAGGGCGTCTCTTTGTCCTCCGCGATAAGACGGCTGTACCTCCTGACCCTTTCTGTCTCTGTTGATCGCTCATTCCTCTCAAGGTACGGGTGAACATATCCGTAGCTATGTTACCCACCGCTGATTTGAGATGTTGTTTCGCGATGGCAATACCTCTTTTCAAGAGCGGTGAATCAAACCGAAACATTTTCGAGAGGAGGGAACCGATGCCACGTTCGTACATAACAGGGGCACCGTAGAAACCGGGTAGATCTCCGCCCACCTGTTTTTCATAATATTGTACAAATCTGTGAGGGTCGTCTCTTAAGCCTGCATGAACCATTGTGTTTGTTTACGACTTGGCCTGCAAAGACTGGTTATCTCTCTCCGGCGTTGTGATGGTGAATGAATTTCCACATGACGATACAAGGGTTATATAATATCCTCTCAAGTAACAGGTCTAAAGTATAGAGTCACCACGACCTTTCCAAAGGTAAAATTGACGGGTTTGTTAAGATTAGATTTAATTTGTATCTGAATATTTTCAATATGGTTCTTGGCCACCGGTAAATAGTAAGCAGGGTTAAAATGTTGTGTGATTATATCTGAGTAGCTACCCTTGATTTCTACAGTTCTTAAAAGCGGTGCATATGCATCCCCTACAAGCTGCGGTCTTACAACGTCGCTGTAACAGTAGAGATGGTAAAACCCCACTTTTAAATCAACTGGATGGGGCGCTCTGTAGTCGCAAAAATTTATCCAATTACCAGGCTCTACACCTAGCATGTAAGCCAAAGGCGAGTTAAAAAGCACTAGGTTCTGCCCGTCTCCTTGAAGATCAATTTTTTGCCGTGCACTGTTAAACAGGAAGCGTATGTCGTTATTGGTTTTTTTAAAGGTTTGCTCCAACTCGGTTGTAATCTGATTAATAGAGCTGTAATATCCTCCCTTAAACTTCAGTTTGGAAATATCTGTTCCCGCCGTTTTGAAATGTCGATCAACCCCTTGTGATTCGTCTTTTTTCCTCTGAGCAGAGGCGCTGGCATCGGGATCTGGAGCCCTAAGACGAGCCATGGCTCTATGAAATTCATCTTTATACCGTTGTGTTGTGTTAGCCTCCGAATCTGATCCTCTAGGGGGAGCCGTGTTTGTGTTGGAATCAAGTACTCTATGGTTCGGTTTCCAGGAAAATGATGCTGTATCCTCTGGAATATTATGCCACGTGTGAGGGTATGTAATCTCCGTCAAAGCGACCTCCCATTTTCCGTTTAAATCGATATGTTGTGCTAAATCAACGTGGAAAGTACCAATGGAGTTGTCTTTAAAAACATTTGCGCTGGCGTTTGATGGTAAAGTCACATAGAAGCCTGCGTTCTTTGAGTCGTACATGGTGATATGATGCCTGGTGTAAAGAAGGACCTTCTTATATATTTTTTATATCCGAAGCTTTTACCCAGCTGTTGAATTTTTCAGGCCAGTTCTTCCACTGGACAAAGACCTGCCTCTCTCCTTTAACGCAGCGTTCCATGAGAATCTTTTCAACGTGAAATACTTTATCCTTTACGAGTTGTACTTTTTGTAATTCTTGATCATAAAATGACCCCTGGATGGTCTCGCCGTCGAAATCTTTCAATTTATACACAGGCGGGGTGCGATGAATACATTCAGTTATCGTAAATATCTCATCTGTAAAACTCTGCTCATACTTTTTGTCAAATACACCTCGTAGTTTTGATATCCTAACATGATCGCCCTCCTTAAATTTTGCCTTCTGCAGATCTTTCGATGGTCTAATGTAAAGATTGCAGAGTATTTTCTTTAGTTACTTCCATCGGTGTCATTTTTATACTACTGTGATAGCTGTGATTATAACTCTTTACTAGATCCTGTAAAACCTCGATGTAACGTAATGTGTTTTTAGCCGTGAAATATCTCCACATCCGACTTTTAAGAGTGAGGTTAAATCTCTCAACCACAGAGGCCTTAACGTCACTCGCTGTTGAAAAATGATTAATACCCTTCCTTTCCATCAAAGCCCTGAAACTCTTGTTAAAAAAATCTTTCCCATCATCCGTCTGTAGCTTTGCAGGCGTCCCGCACTCCTCCAGCACTGTTTTGAACACCTTCATTCTCTCGATCGGAGTCTTTCTTTTTAAAACGCGTACATAGGCCCTCTTTGAAAATACATCTATAACGGTCAACAAGTAATTTTGATCGTCGTTATATCTAGCCAATGCCTGCATGTCGCATAGGTCGGCCTGGAATTGTTGAAGAGGCCTGTGAACAAATACTCTGTATCTCGGAAAGTTTACTCTGGCTGGTTTATGCAGGGTGTAGGCATCCTGTTTTGATAAAAAAATCTTTAATAGATTTAGAACTGACTGGTTTTCCAGTCTCAACCTGCACCCCTGGACGAAGGCGACTCACACCTCCGTAGCTCCCGGGGTGAAGAGGATTGTAATAAACTCTTTTAATGATGTGTTTCACCGTCATGTTAAACGAGAAATGAATGAGCTGAGATCCAAATATACTTCTTAATGTTTTTTATTCCACAGGTTATGTAAGGATTCAAACGTAATGTTATACAAAGACAGTAAAAGAGTAAAAAAAAATAAACATCACATACGAGGGAATCTCGTGTTTGTGACATCGCCCAGGGCCGGCGTTCTATTCCAGATTCTACTTGCTGATTCCAGACGTTCAATTAGAAGATCCTCAGGCTCATGTTTGATGTATTCATTCCAGACAGTTGATTTTCGACACCTCATTTCGAGCAAGACTGTCTCAGCCGTAGCCTTCGTTCTCATTTTCCCCGGTTGTACGTCATTCAGGGTCAAGTAGTGTTGTACAGCAGGCAGAAAGTTCTTGTTACAGAGTCTCTTCATCAACGGGTGGAAATTAAGGCGGTAGAAATCATCCTCCATCTCTTCAAGACAGCTGTGTTGTAGTTGGCTGGGATGGTCTACTTGGCAACCGTAGCAGATCTCCCTCCAATACCTGCGTATGGTTTTACCTAGTAGATGAAATACAACTGTCTTTAAAGCTTTCAAGAAGAAACCGCTTATCCATCCATCCGTGTCATCATTAGCTGCTGGTTCTTGGTCTTGAGAAGCAGTGGATAAAGCAGGCGGATGCACGTCGACAGTTTCGTTCCCGGGGCAGGCGGTTGCTGCCTTCCCTACAGGTTCCTCCTCATCATCCACATCTTGCATTTCAGTTGCAACAGAGTCGTCTGTGTCGTCTTTGACGTCCAATGAAGGACGGGCTCCGTCTGTCGTGTCGTTGTTAGAACCCTCGTACTTATGACCATCAGCCGCAACGTGTTCTACCGCAGGAAGTAGAGGTGACGGCGAGGAGTTGTTCATCCCGTACCCGGGGCCGCCTGTAGCAGCTCCGAGGAAGGTAGTGACGATACGTCTCGGAACACCTTCTGGCCTCATCGTTGTCTTGGACGGTCTTGTTCCAACAGGTACGTCTGCATGGTGTTGCTCTGGAAAAAATCCTCTTTATAACAGCCATCAACAAGTAGGCGGTCCAGGGTGGGGCGGTCCTAAAAGGCCAGTGCTTTTTTCAACACAAGGGCATCATTCCATAAGCGGCTATGGTAGAAGAGACCGTCGATTTTTGGAGAAATCTCCTGGATTGTCTCACTCCAAGCATCCATCGGTATGGTTAACAGAGTACGAAAAACACCACAATCGGAATTAATATACTCCAGGACGAAATCTTCTTCTTCTTCACCTGTGACTCCTGTTGATACTTTATGGATGGCCCTGAAGGACCAACGTCCTGATCCTAACATTTGAATCACATCGTCTTTTGCACCTGCACGTCACTAACATGCTGGTGCTTGACCTCGGCTTGCTTGCACCGTCACTTGAAATTACTGCATTTAATAAAAACAAGAGAAAAGAAACGCCCTTTAAACTTGACTGTAGCTTGCTGAATAAACGCATCCAACATCCGCACTGGTGGATGCATTTAGACAATCATCAGCAGGTCATTTGGTCGATGCTGAGCCAGGATAATTAATAATTTAGCGATAACTTCCTTGGAGAAACATCTCACCCGTCCAGCTGGAGTTGCTGTCCTGGCAGCTGCCTCACTGTCCAGCTCATATTTGATGTCACAGCAGTGTTTCTGTGAATGAAGATGCACTGCCAGTGTCCAGCTGAATCAGGTGTAACTGGATCACACGTCACCATCTTTGTATCTGCGGCCAATTTAAGCGCAGAAAAACAAGGCGTTTGACAAATTTTATTGATGGTAAAGGCATAAAGGGAAATTTTAGGCGTGTTTTCCTTCTCCCATAGCTATTAATAGTAATATTGAAATGTTTATTTTTATCTTTGCTGAAGGGGACCCCACATATGACCTTGAAATGAATAAGGATCGGGCATGCGCATGATGTAACTTACTGAAATTCAGTGACCGTTTTCTCCCACCAACTTTCATCTATTTGAAAACCTGATTCCCTGTTGTATGCTCCTCTCGTTTTTGACCTCAATCTCATGAATATATTTCAGAAACAATTCTCTTCTAGGGCTGAGTAGATTGTTGCTGAGTCAGGAGGTAGAGAAGGAAACCTGTGAAAGTTTTTATTTTTTTATTTATTTTAGACAAAATATATGATTTGATATTGTTTTGAGAGACTATTGTACGAGCGTGACAAGCATTTCTCCAAGTAAGAGGGAGGAAACACACGATTCTCTTTTTGGGCCAGAATTCTGAGTGGCTGAATTATATTTACAGCGCTTCTGAAATTGGGAGCAAACTTTAATAGCATGGAACGTAACCTTGGGATTCTTGACATTGGTAGGTCTTTTCATAGGCAGTGAGGAATATACCGGAGCATTAATAGAGGATGAGCATGAAAACATTTCCAGTTTGGACTAAGGTAAACATCAGTAAGACAGCAGATTTTATGAATATAAGAGGCTCAATAATAAAACTGTTTTGAATTTACACTTATGGAGTAACGATCTGCTGACCCGAGGAGACTTCCCACTCCAAACAAAATCACTTGCTGTAGTTTATCAATGATTTTTTTTTTTTTCTTTTTAAATTTCTCCACCTCTGAAGGTCAGATTTGACTAGAGTCGTGCGTGAAGGTAAAGGTAGAGGATTTATTGTCAATTCTGCCATATGCATTACATATCAAGGATTGAAATGTGCAGCCACATGAACGCAGAGAGATTTAAAACAAGATTCTTTAAATCAAAGTGCAGGTTCTTGAAGCCTACCCCTTTTAATTGGATGACATATGCTTTTCTCATTTTTGACCCTATATCCTGAAAACATGAATAATAATTCACTATTGTTATGAATGATGCCTTTAAACCCTAGAGATGAGCTCTGTGTGACTCTGCTAAAGACTTAATGCCCAAGTGGTTTCCATAATACCTCTTATGAAGACCCTCCAATATTTATAACGTACAGAACATTAAGAATCACCCGTTATAATGTACTTAAATATGTAATAATAATGTATATGTAATAATGTATAATCAAAAAACATGTTTTATTAGTGCATAATTTACATTTTCCCTTTGGTTTCCTTGTTTATACATTCTGTTTATAATATGCTAATGATAATGCTAATAACAGACATATGTAGATCGTAGTTATGAGAACACAGAAGTGTAAGAGCTGTTGCCACGAAAGAGCATTACAAGGGTACTGTGCTATAAAACGGTTATTATTCATGATGCTAATGTCGAATCAGCGTAGCATTTTTGTGTGGTCATCTTTGCTAAGTATGGAAGTCAAAAGTCGTGGGACAACCTGGGAGTAAGTTCAGGTGGTCATGGAAAAGTGGACAGGAAGTTAATATACTGTAGGATTTCACAGCTTCTATTGACTGAATTGACTGATCTGCATCTTGTGACATTTATGAGACATTTATCTGAGAAACTTAAGGGAAATCAAACATATGCAGTGGCAGGAAGTAGCAATGAAAGCAATCGTGAAGCTATTTAGTGAAATCTCGCAGAAAAGCATTTCCTCCTCCCAGAGGCTCTTTGACTGTGTGTGTGATTGCAATGGCAATGATCTTGAATCCACTTCGTGGGGACTGTCTTTCCTTATTTTATACTGAACAACAAGCACGGCTCTATTTACTGTTTCGTTCAAATGAAACACAACATACCAGGGCCCATCACTGTGTTCTGAAACCTCCTTTGAGTTGGGTCTGTTTCAAGCACTGAGTCAATAAGCGTCATGCAATCTTGAGCTGCGTTTTTAATGTGTGCAGTTTTGGCGCGTGTTGCTCGCTCGGTGCCCAGAGAGTACAGAGAGCTGCAGATGGTAACAGGCAGGGAGGTGGGAAACCTTGTCTCTCTTGCACCTCAGACTGTGCTGAAACCTGATTTGTAAACATGCTCACAGGAACCATCTGCCGCTGAGTTCATGTTTTCCTCTGCATTTTTTGATTTGGGATTCTATAAATAGACAGAGAGATGAAGGAGACCACTATATGTCAAATCTGTATGATTGATGGTCCCCCGGGAGTAATAAAACCCTCCCCTTCCGGAAGTAATAAACCCCACCCCTTTTTATATCAAAAAGAAATTAAAATAATTACCCTCCCCATTTTTATATCAACAGGAAATTAAAATAATGAAGGTCCAAGGGGTAGCTTCACCCTTGTGTGATGCAGGGGGTGGGGGTCAGCTACATCCTCACAGACGCAAGGGTCAGGCAGGGTCAGCGGGAGGGTGGGTGTGTGATGAGACACCGGGAGGATTACCTTAGGGGTGTGGGTAAAAAAAAAGGGGTAAAACAAAAAGAAAGAAATACTTTTAGTTTTCAGCATTAGTCAATGTTTGAACTGTTTCTGCATTGCAGGCTAAATAATCAAAACACATTAGTAGCTACAATATTATTTCGGGTTTAAACATTTTAGAAGTTATTTAACATCTTATGAAGAAGTTTTTCATTCTTGAAATATTTCTTAAAGATAAAACAGTAGAAAGAAAACACTTCTTAGTCTTCACTAATAGTTCAAACGACGCAGCTACCCAACTCATGCACCATTTTTCAAAATGCGTTTAAACAGATAATTTGTACTTGTTTGAGAAATACTTTTAGTTTTCAGAATAGAACAAAAGAAAGAAATACTTTTAGTTTTCAGAAAATAAGGTTGAGTGAACAAGGATAAAACAAAAGAAAGAAATACTTTTAGTTTTCAGAAAATAAGGTTGAGTGAACAAGGATAAAACAAAAGAAAGAAATACTTTAGTTTTCAGCATTAGTTCAAATAACACAGCTATTCAACTCATATGAGTTTCTGTTGAATCAGTCTATTTAATTTTACACCCTGTGTGAGTTTTAAACGATGCAATTTTACTTACTCAGGAAATACTTAAAAAAGGGGTAAACAGCGGTGTGACAACAGGCATTATGCCTGACTCTTTCTCAGACACCGAAACATACCACATTTTACATCAGTTCCGGGGTAACCTTCGCTGTTGACCAGACCTTCCAGAACTTCATCCTCCTTTCCAAAAGGACTCCAGACTACCCATGGATGCCTCTTCCTCTGCACGTCGTAGGTGAATATTTATCTATCTATCCATCTATCTATATCTATACAGTATACATATAAGTATATACATATATGTGTATCTATGTATTTACATTTACATATATAAGTATAATAAAAACGTTACGCCATGTTTATCACGTACCATGTCTCTTTTCATTGACAGACGTCGTCACTCATCTGTGTGACGTTCATTTAACGCAGAGTGATACTGGTAAAAATATTGAATTATTTTATAATTCGTTGTTAATATCTCTATTATGTGTTACAACAGCCGCACTTCTATTTTTCAGATATTATCGCCTCCGCGAATAACTTCCCGGAGACGCTGATCGGCGCTGAGGAGCTTGAGCGGTTAATGCGTGTAACTTTTGAAGACGGAGATGCCCGTGCGGATCTGTCGGCTGTGAATCCGAGAGCGAGTCTTCAAGTCAGCGGCACCGAGGCTCAGAACACGCCGTGTATTATAATAATCGACAGCGAGGACGAGTTCGTCCGGGGCCGAGTACAGGAAATCGATCGAAGGGGAGTAACCAACGCTCTCTGAGCCGTAAGCGACGGTTAATTCGGCACGGAAGACAGGACCGGCGCGAGTCATTGGTGAGAAGGAGACAGCGATTCTAATCATAATTACGATAACTAGGTAAAGAATAGCGGTATTTATTAAGTGTATATACATGCGTATGTGTGTGTGTGTGTGTGTGTGTGTGTGTGTGTGTGTGTGTGTGTGTGTGTGTGTGTGTGTGTGTGTGTGTGTGTGTGTGTGTGTGTGTGTGTGCATGAAAAGGTCACCCGGAACCCGGAAATCAGACACGACCGGGAAGTCATCCGGACCCTGTGGATGCTGATCATTCATTGAACGGGTCGCTCCAACTGTTCAACGGTGAGAGCAAAACATTCAATTCAATAAAAAAAAGTATTTTAACCACAGTCTGTCGATGTATTTTATATTTAACTACCTATGTTTTTTGTTTTATTCAACGCCTGTGCGTATGAAAACAGACGATCAGTCAGAGGTCGAAGGAGTAGGGCACCCGCTCGTTGATTCTTTAACTCACCAGATGCCTCAGCTGATACACTAGAGGTCGTGATTTTACTAACTGTAATGTGCTTTAACCATGGCGGCCACTAGAGGTCGTGATTTTACTAACTGTAATGTGCTTTAACGACGGCGGCCACTAGAGGTCGTGATTTTACTAACTGTAATGTGCTTTAACGACGGCGGCCACTAGAGGTCGTGATTTTACTAACTGTAATGTGCTTTAACGACGGCGGCCACTAGAGGTCGTGATTTTACTAATTGTAATGTGCTTTAACGACGGCGGCCACTAGAGGTCGTGATTTTACTTTTTTATATTTAACTACCTATGTTTTTTGTTTTATTCAACGCCTGTGCGTATGAAAACAGACGATCAGTCAGAGGTCGAAGGAGTAGGGCACCCGCTCGTTGATTCTTTAACTCACCAGACGCCTCAGCTGATAGGAGGTGGGAAAAAACATTTTGGAGTGATAGTTTACGTTTCACTGCTGTATTTATTTATTTATTTTTTCACATGAAAACAGATACAAAGACAACGAGCACGCCACACCTTCTACCTGTCGCTTCAACACCAACACCAACACCAACGTTTGGTAAGATACGAAGGTCGTGATTTTACTAATTGTAATGTGCTTTAACGACGGCGGCCACTAGAGGTCGTGATTTTACTAATTGTAATGTGCTTTAACGACGGCGGCCACTAGAGGTCGTGATTTTACTAACTGTAATGTGCTTTAACGACGGCGACCACTAGAGGTCGTGATTTTACTAATTGTAATGTGGTTTGACGACGGCGTCCACTAGAGGTCGTGATTTTACTAACTGTAATGTGGTTTAACGACGGCGGCCGCTAGAGGTCGTGATTTTACTAATTGTAATGTGCTTTAACGACGGCGGCCACTAGAGGTCGTGATTTTACGAACTGTAATGTGGTTTAACGACGGCGTCCACTAGAGGTCGTGATTTTACTTATTGTAAAGTGGTTTAATGAGAGTATACACTAGTGATTTACTATTTGTTTTTACGCTTTAAATGTTGATCCTTAGTAGATCCCTACATTTACACTCTGTTTATATTAATATCATATTAACTGCTATCCGAGGTCTTGCTTCTAGATTGTATTTACATTTGTGTTGTTGTCGGTATTCTGTTTCAGCTCTCCCCTCTGGGTCTTGGCCTTTGTGGGAGACATCGACGCCGGTTTCCTCAGTACCTCTGGATCTACTATCCGGACCGTTCCCTGCTGAAGACTCGACGTCGGCATCTGGGCTATCCGCACCTCCACAGCCACCGTCGCCGACACCATCAGCACAGCCAGCAACCACAGACAAGCCGCGGACATCGCCCCGGATACCAAAACAAAAAGAAAGAAATACTTGTGTGTGTGTGTGTGTGTGTGCATGAAAAGATCACCCGGAACCCGGAAATCAGACACGACCGGGAAGTCATCCGGACCCTGTGGATGCTGATCATTCATTGAACGGGTCGCTCCAACTGTTCAACGGTGAGAGCAAAACATTCAGTTCAGGGGGCGCTACTGAGCAGGCTATGGCGTAAGTCGTGTTTTTCCTCGGCTCCTCCACTTTGCATATTTAGATAAAATACATATCTCCAACATTTAATACAATACAAAAAAGAGGCAGACAAGATGGTCAAAGGCAAGAAAAAGTTGCCCGCTGAGTCGGACGTGCACTTGAGAGATGAAGAGGAGCGCCACTCTGACGAGCTAGCCAGCGTTAGCTCACAGGGCTCGCCGGCTCATGAGGCCACGTCGCAAAATACTTCGTCATCTATACTTGAAACAATTAGACAGATGGACAAAAAGATGGACAACAGATTCGATGGATTGATGTTGTCACTCAATGCCGTAAAAGCAGCGTTATCTGAAAACTCAGCCCGAATAACCGGACTGGAGGGCGCTCGGGACGACCACGAGACACGCATTGCTGACTTGGAGGGAACTTGTGAACGGCTGACGTCGCTTAACCGGAGCTTGAACACGAAACTCTGTGATTTAGAGGCGCGATCGAGGAGACAGAACATAAAAATAATGGGAATCCCGGAAAAGGCAGAAAACGGCTCCCCGACGGCGTTTGTCACAGAACTATTACTGAAGATCCTGGGAACGGACAACTTTCCTCACGGGATTAAGATTGACCGAGCGCATCGCGTGGGCCGACTGTCCAGCAAACCTCGCATCATTATCGCGAAACTACACCACGACCCAGTGAAAGAGCGAGTGCTGCAAATAGCTCGGTCCAAAACGCCGCTGAGTTACGAGGGACATCGGATCAGCATCTTCCCGGACCTGCCTGCAGAAGTGATCAAAGACCGAAAGGAATTCGATGGAATCCGACGAGTTTTGAGACAAGCTGGACTAAGACACGGATTTCTTTTTCCGGCTCGTTTAATTCTCACGCACCACGGTGACACCAAGATATTTAACTCCAGCACTGAGGCCGAGGAGTATGTCGATAAGCACATTCAGCCACGACAGACATCGACGGAGAGCACTTCTGCGACATGTCAGCAATGAAGAGCGGTAGAATATAAAGTGGACAGTTTAAGTTGGTAATACTGGCGTGAGTATCTCTTCGCATACGTGTGTGTCACGAAATTTAATTTGACGAGTTATAATAATCGTGATATTGCCTGTTCTGAGTTTTATAATGCTGTTTCGTTGGGTCGGTTCCAGATACATTGTTCTATCCTTGTTTATAACCAGTAATGCCACGTTGCTGCATTTATGCTGCCTTTTCTTTATTTTATTTTATTTTATTTTTTTCTTTGGCCTCTCGTTCTTTATTTATTAATTTTTTTTAACTTCATGTACCATCTAAAGAACTTGATAATTCATGAAAATAACATGAATATTGGAGACTACGCTAATAGATATTTAATAGAAGTGGAGAGGCTTGAGTTCTGTATTTGTTAGTTGTTACTCTTGACTTTAGAGAGCTGCAGTCAGGCTGAATCCAATGTGTCTTCTAAAATGGGTGTTTGATATGTTCTGGGGAGGGAGAAGTTGGGGAATTCTGTGTGTTTTTTTCTTTTTTTTTCATTGAGATGTTGCACTAATAGGATGTCTTTATTGATCAAGATCAACATTTTGACACGGAAACTTTTGTGTTGACATGACGAGACCAGATGTAGTTTCAGCCACAAAGAACAATATAAATATATGCTCCTGGAATGTCAAAGGTTTAAACAACCCAACAAAAAGAGCCAAAGTATTTTCCCACATACAATCCTTACGCAGTGACATCGTTTTTCTCCAAGAAACCCATATAGTACACAAAGATTTCTTGAAGTTACAACATAGATGGAACGGTCATATTTTCCAATCCACATTCTCGGCCAAATCCCGCGGTGTAGCAATACTAATTGGTAAGGATATTCCCTTTCAGCATATTTCAACACAAAATGACTCAAATGGCCGCTACCTAATCATAACCGGAAGGATTCTAGCATTACATGTAACTCTACTCAACATTTATGCCCCAAATTTTGATAATCCAGGATTTTTCCGAGGTGTGTTCAATAATATTTTAGATATATCATCAACTAATCTGATAGTTGGTGGGGATTTCAACTGTGTACTTGACACTAACATGGACAGATCCTCAACTCGTCAGAGCAAACCATCGGACTCCACCATTGTATTAAATAATATAATGAAAACATATAACCTAGTTGATATATGGAGGGCACATCACCCGGATGGGAGAGACTACTCATTCTTCTCTCCTGTCCATAAAACATATACAAGAATTGACTTCTTCCTCATTGATGGCAAATTGATGACTGAAGTTGCCTCATCCAAATATGGAAACATATTAATCTCAGACCATAGTCCAGTAATCATCAATATAGATGTGGGCTGGAAACGGGCACCTTACACTTGGCGCTTTAACCCCAATCTGCTTAATGATGAAACATTTGTGGAGAGATGTTCAGGCAGTATTCGTGATTATTTAGAATTTAATGACACAGGCAGCGTCTCAGACTCAGTAATATGGGAGGCCTTCAAGGCAGTGACGAGAGGTGTCATAATAGCATACGAAGCCATGCAAAAGAAAGTGAAAACAGCTCGACTCACGGAAATAGACCGGGAACTAAAACAAGCTGAAAAGCAGTACAGAGAGACAGTATCATGTGAAAATTTAAAAAGGGTTGCTAGATTAAAACAAGAATATAACAGTATTCTTTCCAAACACGTTAGCACTCTCTTGCTGAAAATAAAACACAAGCAATTTGAACTGGGCGACAAGCCTAGCTCACTACTGGCTCGACAGCTTAGAGGTGCACAGGCCAGCCGAGCAATCCATAAAATCAAATGTTCTGCAGGATACCTGATCACTGATCATCATAAGATTAATGAATGTTTTAAAAAGTATTATGCACAGTTATATTCCTCCCAACATGATAGGACTGATCAGGACATTCTTAGTTTTTTGCAGTCCCAATTTCTTCCAAAATTAGATGCTCACAGACAATGTCAACTAAATGCTGAACTAACCCTACAAGAGGTTCTTACAGCTATAAAGCAATTCCCAAATGTTAAGGCAGCAGGTCCAGATGGCTTTGGTATAGAATTTTATAAAACATTTGCAGATGATTTAGCACCCCTTCTTCTTAGAATGTACAAGGAGTCAATTAAGAATAAAAAACTACCAGAATCACTCTATAGGGCCAATATTTCACTCGTACTAAAAAAAGATAAAGACAACACTGACATGTCATCGTATCGACCAATATCATTGCTGAACTGCGACTTCAAAATATTCACAAAGATATTAGCCAATAGATTAAATGAGCACATCTCCACGCTTATACATCCAGATCAAGTGGGGTTTATCCCTGGACGGTTCTCATTTTTTAATGTGCGCAGACTGATGAATATAGTATATCACAAATGGGATAAGCAGTCAAAAGCTGCAGTTCTTGCTCTCGATGTCCAAAAAGCGTTCGACCAGATAGAGTGGAGGTTTATGCGGATGGTGATCAAGGAGTTTGGCCTGGGTAGCAACTTTGCCTCATGGGTAGAAATGCTCTATCTTTGCCCGGTAGCATCAATCATCACTAACTCACAGAAATCTCCCCCTTTTATCCTTGAGCGTGGAGTAAGACAAGGGTGCCCCCTCAGCCCTCTTCTGTTCGCTTTATGTATAGAACCTTTAGCTGCCAGCATCAGAAACACACCGGAAATCGTTCCGATACACCTCGGCAATATAAATCATAATATCTCCCTGTATGCTGATGATGTTGTTTTGTTCCTTTCTCAGGCAGAGCAAGCAATGCCAGTCCTGTTAAATCTCATAAAAAACTTTGGGAAGTTTTCAGGATATACCATCAACTGGCAGAAATCTGAATTTATGCCTTTGGGAAGTGGATTAAACAAAGAGTTTATAAAAAATCTTCCATTTAAAATATCAACGCAAATACAATATCTTGGCACCTCAATTACCAAAGATCCAAATCTTTTATTCAAAAATAATTATGTTAATTTAGTGGATAAACTGAAAAATGATATTGAATACTGGCGGACACTTCCAGTATCAATGATCGGAAGAATTGCAGCAATAAAAATGATTTCACTGCCAAGATTTCTATACATATTTCAAAATATACCTATATTTTTACCTAAAACATTCTTTAAAAAAATTGACTCAATAATTCTTCCCTTCATTTGGGGCTATAAAACCCACAGAATTGGGAAAAAACATCTATGCAAAGCAAGGCATTTGGGAGGCCTCGGACTCCCAATATTTCAGCATTACTACTGGGCCGCAATATGTCGTGCGCTGACTTACTGGCAGAAAGCATTTCCTGAAGCTCCAACGCATTTAACCCCATCGTGGCTGGCCATTGAACAAAACATTAAAGGAACTTCCCTCCCAGCTTTGCTGTATGCTCCAAAGGGGAATACAGGCTCTTCCAAAAAATATGGTTTCATTATCGAAAACTCTTTGAAGATATGGCAGCAAATAAAGAAAACCCTGGATGTAAAGCAATTCAACCGAGCCGCCCCCATTTGTTATAATCATGCATTCCCTTCCTCACTCTCAGATCCTGTGTTTCTGATTTGGAAAAGTAAAGGACTGGTTAACATTCGGGACTTATATGTTGATAATATATTCTCATCATTCACCCAGCTCCAAGATAGATTCTCACTTCCGGCATCGCACTTCTTCAGATATTTACAAATCAGAAATTATGTTAAAACTCACATAACTAATTTTGAAACCGATGATCCGCCTCACTGCATAGAGTCACTGATGATGAGCAAGCCGGATGCAAAACGCCTGGTCTCTCGCTTTGTCAATGCATTTTCAGAACAGCCAGATACGTCGACACAACATCAAAGAACATCATGGGCAACTGAAATAGGCGTAGAGATATCAGATGAGACCTGGCTGAAGTGTCTGCAGGCTATACACACATGCTCAATAAATTCCAGACATCAATTAATCCAATTTAAAGTTATTCATAGATTGCATTACTCTCGGGTCAGATTACATTCGTTTTACCCAGATTCCTCCCCAAGATGTATTAAGTGTCATCAGAGTGATGGTACACTGACCCACATGTTTTGGTCCTGCACAAAACTGAGGAATTTTTGGACCCGTATTTTTCAAATTCATTCTGAGATTTTCAGATGCAATATAGAACCTGATCCTAAAGCTGCAATCTTAGGCTGGTCAGAACAACTTGCAGACCTAGGCCGTCTTAAGACCCGTGCATTTTGGTACGGAAGTATTATTGCGAAGAAAAATATATTGATGATGTGGAACAAGGAAGCAGCACCATCAGTTGACTTATGGCTAATTGACATGGCTAATCTGTTGCATATAGAAGAAATAAGATTTGAAAGACTTGGGAAAATTAGGACGTTTAAGAAAGTGTGGCAACCTTTTTTTGATTACCTTTCATCCCAGTAAAAACATCTGTGTAACTCGTCTAGATGTCTGTCATAGATGATCGTCAAAGAATAAATAGATCACTTAATCTAAAGTGCAGCAACTTTTTTTATTTTTTATTTTTTATTTTTGGGTGGTTGTTTTTGTCTTTGTTTTTTGTTTCTCATGTTTTCATTGTTGTCCTGTGGTATATATATACAGATGTGTATTATAATTTGTGGTTTGTCAGTTATATAAACGTATACTAGAGACCACACTCGAGTGAATTATATACTGCAATGTGATTTGTGTTTTCTATTATGTAAAATGTAAAATAAAATATTACAAAAAAAAAAAAAAAAACATTCAGTTCAATAAAAAAAAAGTATTTTAACCACAGTCTGTCGATGTATTTTATATTTAACTACCTATGTTTTTTGTTTTATTCAACGCCTGTGCGTATGAAAACAGACGATCAGTCAGAGGTCGAAGGAGTAGGGCACCCGCTCGTTGATTCTTTAACTCACCAGATGCCTCAGCTGATAGGAGGTGGGAAAAAACATTTTGGAGTGATAGTTTACGTTTCACTGCTGTATTTATTTATTTATTTTTTCACATGAAAACAGATACAAAGACAACGAGCACGCCACACCTTCTACCTGTCGCTTCAACACCAACACCAACACCAACGTTTGGTAAGATACGAATCTCAATTTTTTTCAACACATCTCTACCGTTCAGTATCAGTTGAATGGTTGTATGTTCGCTATTGTGTGTGTGTGTGTGTGTGTGTGTGTGTGCGCGTACGTGCGTGCCTGCGTGTGTGTGTGCGTGTGTGTGTGTTTTATCTGTAATGCGGTTTGTCTATGTTCTTTTCTATGGCTATGTGCTTTTAGACGGTGTCATTTTACTATTGAAGGTGTTTGAGTAACTGTTGCTGCTAAGCGTCATTGTGATTTTACTACTATGCTTTAACGACGACGGACACTAGAGGTCGCGATTACTATTTCACACTATGCTTTAACGATGGCGACCACTAGAGGTCGGGATTACTAATTTACACTATGCTTTAACGACGGCGGCCACTAGAGGACGTGATTTTACTAATTGTAATGTGCTTTAACGGCGGCGGCCGCTAGAAGTCGTGATTTTACTAACTGTAATGTGCTTTAACGACGCGGGCCGCTAGAGGTCGTGATTTTACTAACTGTAATGTGCTTTAATGACGGCGGCCACTAGAGGTCGTGATTTTACTAACTGTAATGTGCTTTAACGACGGCGGCCACTAGAGGTCGTGATTTTACTAATTGTAATGTGCTTTAACGACGGCGGCCACTAGAGGTCGTGATTTTACTAGTTGTAATGTGCTTTAACGACGGCGGCCACTAGAGGTCGTGATTTTACTAATTGTAATGTGCTTTAACGACGGCGGCCACTAGAGGTCGCGATTTTACTAACTGTAATGTGGTTTAACGACGGCGTCCACTAGAGGTCGTGATTTTAATTATTGTAAAGTGGTTTAATGAGAGTATACACTAGTGATTTACTATTTGTTTTTACGCTTTAAATGTTGATCCTTAGTAGATCCCTACATTTACACTCTGTTTATATTAATATCATATTAACTGCTATCCGAGGTCTTGCTTCTAGATTGTATTTACATTTGTGTTGTTGTCGGTATTCTGTTTCAGCTCTCCCCTCTGGGTCTTGGCCTTTGTGGGAGACATCGACGCCGGTTTCCTCAGTACCTCTGGATCTACTATCCGGACCGTTCCCTGCTGAAGACTCGACGTCGGCATCTGGGCTATCCGCACCTCCACAGCCACCGTCGCCGACACCATCAGCACAGCCAGCAACCACAGACAAGCCGCGGACATCGCCCCGGATACCAAAACAAAAAGAAAGAAATACTTGTGTGTGTGTGTGTGTGTGTGCATGAAAAGATCACCCGGAACCCGGAAATCAGACACGACCGGGAAGTCATCCGGACCCTGTGGATGCTGATCATTCATTGAACGGGTCGCTCCAACTGTTCAACGGTGAGAGCAAAACATTCAGTTCAATAAAAAAAAAGTATTTTAACCACAGTCTGTCGATGTATTTTATATTTAACTACCTATGTTTTTTGTTTTATTCAACGCCTGTGCGTATGAAAACAGACGATCAGTCAGAGGTCGAAGGAGTAGGGCACCCGCTCGTTGATTCTTTAACTCACCAGATGCCTCAGCTGATAGGAGGTGGGAAAAAACATTTTGGAGTGATAGTTTACGTTTCACTGCTGTATTTATTTATTTATTTTTTCACATGAAAACAGATACAAAGACAACGAGCACGCCACACCTTCTACCTGTCGCTTCAACACCAACACCAACACCAACGTTTGGTAAGATACGAATCTCAATTTTTTTCAACACATCTCTACCGTTCAGTATCAGTTGAATGGTTGTATGTTCGCTATTGTGTGTGTGTGTGTGTGTGTGTGCGCGTACGTGCGTACATGCGTGCGTGCGTGCGTGCGTGTGTGTGTGTTTTATCTGTAATGCGGTTTGTCTATGTTCCGGCTATGTGCTTTTAGACGGTGTCATTTTACTATTGAAGGTGTTTGAGTAACTGTTGCTGCTAAGCGTCATTGTGATTTTACTACTATGCTTTAACGACGACGGACACTAGAGGTCGCGATTGCTATTTCACACTGTGCCTTAACGACGGCGACCACTAGAGGTCGGGATTACTATTTTACACTATGCTTTAACGACGGCGGCCACTAGAGGTCGTGATTTTACTAACTGTAATGTGCTTTAACGACGGCGGCCACTAGAGGTCGTGATTTTACTAACTGTAATGTGCTTTAACGACGGCGGCCACTAGAGGTCGTGATTTTACTAATTGTAATGTGCTTTAACGACGGCGGCCGCTAGAGGTCGTGATTTTACTAACTGTAATGTGGTTTAACGACGTCGGCCGCTAGAGGTCGTGATTTTACTAACTGCAATGTGCTTTAACGACGGCGGCCGCTAGAGGTCGTGATTTTACTAATTGTAATGTGCTTTAACGACGGCGGCCACTAGAGGTCGTGATTTTACTAACTGTAATGTGCATTAACGACGGCGGCCACTAGAGGTCGTGATTTTACTAATTGTAATGTGCTTTAACGACGGCGTCCACTAGAGGTCGTGATTTTACTAACTGTAATGTGGTTTAACGACGGCGGTCACTAGAGGTCGCGATTTTACTAATTGTAATGTGCTTTAACAACGGCGGCCACTAGAGGTCGCGATTTTACTAACTGTAATGTGGTTTAACGACGGCGTCCACTAGAGGTCGTGATTTTAATTATTGTAAAGTGGTTTAATGAGAGTATACACTAGTGATTTACTATTTGTTTTTACGCTTTAAATGTTGATCCTTAGTAGATCCCTACATTTACACTCTGTTTACATTAATATCATATTAACTGCTATCCGAGGTCTTGCTTCTAGATTGTATTTACATTTGTGTTGTTGTCGGTATTCTGTTTCAGCTCTCCCCTCTGGGTCTTGGCCTTTGTGGGAGACATCGACGCCGGTTTCCTCAGTACCTCTGGATCTACTATCCGGACCGTTCCCTGCTGAAGACTCGACGTCGGCATCTGGGCTATCCGCACCTCCACAGCCACCGTCGCCGACACCATCAGCACCGCCAGCAACCCCAGACAAGCCGCGGACATCGCCCCGGATACCAAAACAAAAAGAAAGAAATACTTGTGTGTGTGTGTGTGTGTGTGCGCGTACGTGCGTGCGTGCGTGTGTGTGTGCGTGTGTGTGTGTTTTATCTGTAATGCGGTTTGTCTATGTTCCGGCTATGTGCTTTTAGACGGTGTCATTTTACTATTGAAGGTGTTTGAGTAACTGTTGCTGCTAAGCGTCATTGTGATTTTACTACTATGCTTTAACGACGACGGACACTAGAGGTCGCGATTACTATTTCACACTATGCTTTAACGATGGCGACCACTAGAGGTCGGGATTACTATTTTACACTATGCTTTAACGACGGCGGCAACTAGAGGTCGTGATTTTACTAACTGTAATGTGCTTTAACGACGGCGGCCACGAGAGGACGTGATTTTACTAATTGTAATGTGCTTTAACGACGGCGGCCACTAGAGGACGTGATTTTACTAATTGTAATGTGCTTTAACGACGGCGGCCGCTAGAGGTCGTGATTTTACTAACTGTAATGTGGTTTAACGACGTCGGCCGCTAGAGGTCGTGATTTTACTAACTGCAAAGTGCTTTAACGACGGCGGCCGCTAGAGGTCGTGATTTTACTAATTGTAATGTGCTTTAACGACGGCGGCCACTAGAGGTCGTGATTTTACTAACTGTAATGTGCATTAACGACGGCGGCCACTAGAGGTCGTGATTTTACTAATTGTAATGTGCTTTAACGACGGCGTCCACTAGAGGTCGTGATTTTACTAACTGTAATGTGGTTTAACGACGGCGGTCACTAGAGGTCGCGATTTTACTAATTGTAATGTGCTTTAACAACGGCGGCCACTAGAGGTCACGATTTTACTAACTGTAATGTGGTTTAACGACGGCGTCCACTAGAGGTCGTGATTTTACTTATTGTAAAGTGGTTTAATGAGAGTATACACTAGTGATTTACTATTTGTTTTTACGCTTTAAATGTTGATCCTTAGTAGATCCCTACATTTACACTCTGTTTACATTAATATCATATTAACTGCTATCCGAGGTCTTGCTTCTAGATTGTATTTACATTTGTGTTGTTGTCGGTATTCTGTTTCAGCTCTCCCCTCTGGGTCTTGGCCTTTGTGGGAGACATCGACGCCGGTTTCCTCAGTACCTCTGGATCTACTATCCGGACCGTTCCCTGCTGAAGACTCGACGTCGGCATCTGGGCTATCCGCACCTCCACAGCCACCGTCGCCGACACCATCAGCACCGCCAGCAACCCCAGACAAGCCGCGGACATCGCCCCGGATACCAAAACAAAAAGAAAGAAATACTTGTGTGTGTGTGTGTGTGTGTGCGCGTACGTGCGTGCGTGCGTGTGTGTGTGCGTGTGTGTGTGTTTTATCTGTAATGCGGTTTGTCTATGTTCCGGCTATGTGCTTTTAGACGGTGTCATTTTACTATTGAAGGTGTTTGAGTAACTGTTGCTGCTAAGCGTCATTGTGATTTTACTACTATGCTTTAACGACGACGGACACTAGAGGTCGCGATTACTATTTCACACTATGCTTTAACGATGGCGACCACTAGAGGTCGGGATTACTAATTTACACTATGCTTTAACGACGGCGGCCACTAGAGGTCGTGATTTTACTAACTGTAATGTGCTTTAACGACGGCGGCCACTAGAGGTCGTGATTTTACTAATTGTAATGTGCTTTAACGACGGCGGCCGCTAGAGGTCGTGATTTTACTAACTGTAATTAGCTTTAACGACGCCGGCCGCTGGAGGTCGTGATTTTACTAATTGTAATGTGCTTTAACGACGGCGGCCACTAGAGGTCGTGATTTTACTAACTGTAATGTGCTTTAACGACGGCGGCCACTAGAGGTCGTGATTTTACTAATTGTAATGTGCTTTAACGACAGCGGCCGCTAGAGGTCGTGATTTTACTAACTGTAATGTGGTTTAACGACGGCGTCCACTAGAGGTCGTGATTTTACTAACTGTAATGTGGTTTAACGACGTCGGCCGCTAGAGGTCGTGATTTTACTAATTGTAATGTGCTTTAACGACGGCGGCCACTAGAGGTCGTGATTTTACCAATTGAAATGTGCTTTAACGACGGCGTCCACTAGAGGTCGTGATTTTACTAATTGTAATGTGGTTTAACGACGGCGTCCACTAGAGGTCGTGATTTTACTAATTGTAATGTGCTTTAACGACAGCGGCCGCTAGAGGTCGTGATTTTACTAACTGTAATGTGCTTTAACGACGGCGGCCGCTAGAGGTCGTGATTTTACCAACTGTAATGTGCTTTAACGACGGCGGCCACTAGAGGTCGTAATTTTACTAATTGTAATGTGCTTTAACGACGGCGGCCACTAGAGGTCGTGATTTTATTAACTGTTATGTGGTTTAATGACAGTATACACTAGTGATTTACTATTTGTTTTTACGCTTTAAATGTTGATCCTTAGTAGATCCCTACATTTACACTTTGTTTATATTAATATCATATTAACTGCTATCCGAGGTCTTGCTTCTAGATTGTATTTACATTTGTATTGTTGTCGGTATTCTTTTTCAGCTCTCCCCTCTGGGTCTTGGCCTTTGTGGGAGACATCGACGCCGGTTTCCTCAGTACCTCTGGATCTACTATCCGGACCGTTCCCTGCTGAAGACTCGACGTCGGCATCTGGGCTATCCGCACCTCCACAGCCACCGTCGCCGACACCATCAGCACCGCCAGCAACCACAGACAAGCCGCGGACATCGCCCCGGATACCAAAACAAAAAGAAAGAAATACTTGTGTGTGTGTGTGTGTGTGTGCATGAAAAGATCACCCGGAACCCGGAAATCAGACACGACCGGGAAGTCATCCGGACCCTGTGGATGCTGATCATTCATTGAACGGGTCGCTCCAACTGTTCAACGGTGAGAGCAAAACATTCAGTTCAATAAAAAAAAAGTATTTTAACCACAGTCTGTCGATGTATTTTATATTTAACTACCTATGTTTTTTGTTTTATTCAACGCCTGTGCGTATGAAAACAGACGATCAGTCAGAGGTCGAAGGAGTAGGGCACCCGCTCGTTGATTCTTTAACTCACCAGACGCCTCAGCTGATAGGAGGTGGGAAAAAACATTTTGGAGTGATAGTTTACGTTTCACTGCTGTATTTATTTATTTATTTTTTCACATGAAAACAGATACAAAGACAACGAGCACGCCACACCTTCTACCTGTCGCTTCAACACCAACACCAACGTTTGGTAAGATACGAATCTCAATTTTTTTCAACACATCTCTACCGTTCAGTATCAGTTGAATGGTTGTATGTTCGCTATTGTGTGTGTGTGTGTGTGCGCGTACGTGCGTACGTGCGTGCGTGCGTGCGTGTGTGTGTGTGTGTGCGTGTGTGTGTGTTTTATCTGTAATGCGGTTTGTCTATGTTCCGGCTATGTGCTTTTAGACGGTGTCATTTTACTATTGAAGGTGTTTGAGTAACTGTTGCTGCTAAGCGTCATTGTGATTTTACTACTATGCTTTAACGACGACGGACACTAGAGGTCGCGATTACTATTTCACACTATGCCTTAACGACGGCGACCACTAGAGGTCGGGATTACTATTTTACACTATGCTTTAACGACGGCGGCCAATAGAGGTCGTGATTTTACTAACTGTAATGTGCTTTAACGACGGCGGCCACTAGAGGTCGTGATTTTACTAATTGTAATGTGCTTTAACGACGGCGGCCGCTAGAGGTCGTGATTTTACTAACTGTAATGTGCTTTAACGACGGCGGCCACTAGAGGTCGTGATTTTACTAACTGTAATGTGCTTTAACGACGGCGGCCACTAGAGGTCGTGATTTTACTAACTGTAATGTGCTTTAACGACGGCGGCCGCTAGAGGTCGTGATTTTACTAATTGTAATGTGGTTTAACGACGGCATCCATTAGAGGTCGTGATTTTCCTAACTGTAATGTGGTTTAACGACGGCGGCCACTAGAGGTCGTGATTTTACTTATTGTAAAGTGGTTTAATGAGAGTATACACTAGTGATTTACTATTTGTTTTTACGCTTTAAATGTTGATCCTTAGTAGATCCCTACATTTACACTCTGTTTATATTAATATCATATTAACTGCTATCCGAGGTCTTGCTTCTAGATTGTATTTACATTTGTGTTTTTGTCGGTATTCTGTTTCAGTTCTCCCCTCTGGGTCTTGGCCTTTGTGGGAGACATCGACGCCGGTTTCCTCAGTACCTCTGGATCTACTATCCAGACCGTTCCCTGCTGAAGACTCGACGTCGGCATCTGGGCTATCCGCACCTCCACAGCCACCGTCGCCGACACCATCAGCACCGCCAGCAACCACAGACAAGCCGCGGACATCGCCCCGGATACCAAAACAAAAAGAAAGAAATACTTTTAGTTTTCAGCATTAGTCAATGTTTGAACTGTTTCTGCATTGTAGGCTAAATAATCAAAACACGTTAGTAGCTACAATATTATTTCGGGTTTAAACATTTTTGAAGTTATTTAACATCTTATGAAGAAGTTTTTCATTCTTGAAATATTTCTTAAAGATAAAACAGTAGAAAGAAAACACTTTTTAGTCTTCACTAATAGTTCAAACGACACAGCTACCCAACTCATGCACCATTTTTTCAAAATGCTTTTAAACAGATAATTTGAACTTGTTTGAGAAATACTTTTAGTTTTCAGAATAGAACAAAAGAAAGAAATACTTTTAGTTTTCAGAAAACAAGGTTGAGTGAACAATGATGAAACAAAAAAGAAAGAAATACTTTAGTTTTCAGCATTAGTTCAAATGACACAGCTATTCAACTCACATGAGTTTCTGTTGAATCAGTCTATTTAATTTTACACCCTGTGTGAGTTTGAAACGATGCATTTTTAGAGTCTGTGATAACCAGTTAATTTGCTGCGGAGACGCGAGTTCTTTCCTGGACGGTTGAATCTTCAAAAGAGACAGTCTGAAGGCGGACCTCATTGTCTTCAGACAACATTGTTTAGGCTGTAGGAAATACACTTCTGTACCTTCCACGTGTTCGTTTTCTCGTGAGAATGACAACCAAAAACACCCCAACTTAAAATCCAAAAGAATTTACACCCTGACAGAGGCGTCTAATTACCCTAACAGAGCTCTGGGCCCGCAACTACACCTGGCTTTGCCTCAGCTCCGATGGTGTAGAGTGACAAAGACTATCTCAGGCCCTGACCCCTTTTATTACACATTTCAGTTCATTTTGGGGGTGCAGTCTCCACTGATTGATCCTGGTCTTCTTACGGTCCAGGTCGTCATGGGTCAAATTCCAGATCTTGTGCCGTCTCCACCACATCTGGAAACACCTTTAGAATATTCATACATCTGTCTTTAATTGGCGACAATGGCAGAGCGGATGACCCAAGCCATTCTTTTTTTGGCATCCTGCTTCTGTCACCATGTCCGTTCTCCATCTGATTATTTGTTTTACTTCGCCGCGGTTCATACCTCTGAGCTACCTAGCAGACATTGATCCTGGTCTTCTTATGGTCCAGGTCGTCATGGGTCAAATTCCAGATCTTGTGCTGTCTCCACCACATCTGGAAACACCTTTAGAATATTTATACATCTGTCTTTAATTGGCGACAATGGCAGAGTGGGTGACCCGATCCAAATCAACAAAGACGTCACCGAGGACCTACCCACACGGACGGAGTATTTAGGTGACCCGATTCAGACCACATTTTACATCAGTTCCGGGGTAACCTTCGCTGTTGACCAGACCTTCCAGAACTTCATCCTCCTTTCCAAAAGGACTCCAGACTACCCATGGATGCCTCTTCCTCTGCACGTCGTAGGTGAATATTTATCTGTTTATCTATCCATCTATCTATATCTATACAGTATACATATAAGTATATACATATATGTGTATCTATGTATTTACATTTACATATATAAGTATAATAAAAACGTTACGCCATGTTTATCACGTACCATGTCTCTTTTCATTGACAGACGTCGTCACTCATCTGTGTGACGTTCATTTAACGCAGAGTGATACTGGTAAAAATATTGAATTATTTTATAATTCGTTGTTAATATCTCTATTATGTGTTACAACAGCCGCACTTCTATTTTTCAGATATTATCGCCTCCGCGAATAACTTCCCAGAGACGCTGATCGGCGCTGAGGAGCTTGAGCGGTTAATGCGTGTAACTTTTGAAGACGGAGATGCCCGTGCGGATCTGTCGGCTGTGAATCCGAGAGCGAGTCTTCAAGACAGCGGCACCGAGGCTCAGAACACGCCGTGTATTATAATAATCGACAGCGAGGACGAGTTCGTCCGGGGCCGAGTACAGGAAATCGACTGAAGGGGAGTAACCAACGCTCTCTGAGCCGTAAGCGACGGTATAATTCGGCACGGAAGACAGGACCGGCGCGAGTCATTGGTGAGAAGGAGACAGCGATTCTAATCATAATTACGATAACTAGGTAAAGAACAGCGGTATTTATTAAGTGTATATACATGCGTATGTGTGTGTGTGCGTGTGTGTGTGTGTGTGTGTGTGTGTGTGTGTGTGTGTGTGTGTGTGTGTGCATGAAAAGATCACCCGGAACCCGGAAATCAGACACGACCGGGAAGTCATCCGGACCCTGTGGATGCGGATCATTCATTGGACGGGTCGCTCCAACTGTTCGACGGTGAGAGCAAAACAAAAAAAGTATTTTAACCACATTCTGTTGATGTGTTTTATATTTAACTACCTATGTTTTTGTTTTATTCAACACCTGTGCGTATGAAAACAGACAGCCAGTCAGAGGTCGAAGGAGTAGGGCGCCCGCTCGTGGATTCTTTCACTCACCAGACGCCTCAGCTGATAGGAGGCGGGAAAAAACATTTGGAGTGATAGTTTACGTTTCACTGCTGTATTTATTTATTTATTTTTTCACATGAAAACAGATACAAAGGCAACGAGCACGCCACACCTTCTGCCTGTCGCTTCAACGCCACCACCACCGTTTGGTAAGATGTAAATCTCCAATTTTTTTTCAACACATCTCTACCGTTCAGTATCAGCTGAATGGCTGTATGTTCGCTATTATGTGTGTGTGTGTGTGTGTGTGTGTGTGTGTGTGTGTGTGTGTGTGTGTGTGTGTGTGTGTGTGTGTGTGTGTGTGGTTTAATGATGTGTCTGCAATTCGTTGTGTAAGAGCATCAAGGTGCCTGTTATCTGTAATGTGGTTTATCTATGTTCCGGCTTTATGCTTTTAGATAGCGTAATTTTATTATTGAAGGTGTTTGGGTAACTGTTACTGCTAAACAACATTGTGATTTTACTACTATGCTTTAACGGCGCCGGCCACTAGAGGTCGTGATTACTATTTACACTATGCTTTAACGACGTTGACCACTAGAGGTCATGATTACTATTTGCACTATGCTTTAACGTCACCGGTCGCTAGAGGTCGCAATTACTATTAACACTATGCTTTAACGACGGCGGTCACTAGAGGTCGCGATTGCTATTTAAACTGTGCTTTAACGATGATGACCACTAGAGGTAATTGTAATGTGCTTTAATACATATACACTATGTATTATACTATATAATATATATATATATATATATATATATATATATATATATATATATATATATATATATATATATATATATATATATATATATATATATAGTATTCTTATACACTAATGATTCGTGATTTGCTATTTGTTTTTATGCTTTAAATGACGGTCCTGAGTAGGTCCATACATTGAGTTTTTTATTTATTTATTTTTAACGCTCTTTAGGATATGCTTCTGTTGTGATGATGGTTTTGTCCATGAGTATTGATATGTATGCTACACGTGTTGTTGTTTTATTATAGCCATCGCTAGAAAACAACACGGCTCAACACCGGTTATATGATTACGTAATTTTGTTTTTCCGCAGGTCGTATTTTTTCATATTGTACTAGGGTTATTTTCATACTACTCTGTTTATATTAATATCATATTAACTGCTATCCGAGGTCTTGCTTCTAGATTGTATTTACATTTGTATTGTTGTCAAAATTCTGTTTCAGCTCTCCCTCCTGGGTCTTGGCCTTTGTGGGAGACATCGACGCTGGTTTCCGCAGTACCTCTGGATCTACTATCCGGACCGTTCCCTGCTGAAGACTCGACGTCGGCATCTGGGCAATCCGCACCTCCACAGCCACCGTCGCCGCCACCATCAGCACCGCCAGCAACCACAGACAACCCGCGGATAGCACCCCGGACACCAACGTCGACTTGCGCCGCATCACCCCCTGACCAAACCCTGCCTCTACCCCCTGCCCCCGAGCGCTCTGTCACATCTACCCAAGACAGACCCCACGCTCCAGTGTCGCCGACCCTATTAGCGTTCCATGATGCAACGGCTGTAAAACAACAGCTTGAATTCAGAGTACGTACGCTTGAACGTCGTCTTCATCAGAGTGAAATACAGAGTCGTCGTCTAGCACGTCAAGCGCGTCAAGCACGTAAATACCGCCGTTCGGCGAGAAATATACGTGAAGGTAAGATTAACAACCATTTCAACGAGTAATCAGCAGGGATGCATATGTCTTAAATATTATGATAATCGTTACAGAACTCATCTTTAAGGACGTCACGAATAAAGCGCTGGTGTCTGAAGTTCTGAGACTCCTAAAACAACAAGGACCTGGTGGTAACAGACGTCGTGGACTGATCTGACTGAAGTTCGACCCCAGTAAGGTCCATTTGGATCCTCATTATTTAAAAGCAGTGCTGGGTGATTACGGTTTGAGGTTGCTGTTGCACTGCGGGTGATTGTGTTTTGAGGTCGCTGTTGCATCGCGGGTGATTGTGTTTTGAGGTCGCTGTTGCATCGCGGGTGATTGTGTTTTGAGACTGTTGTTTTGTTTATTAAATGTTTTTTAATTATTATTTTATTGTTATTGTTATTATTGTTATTACGCTATGGCCAACCATGATGGTTTTCCTTCCGGTTCTGACCCTGAATCCACACACAACCAGGACACTACACCACACCTCATTGACCAGAGTGCTTCACCAACACGTATGTTTCTGTCTCACTTGTTTGACAACGTGTCTGAGGAGGATGTAGTGCAGGTCTATGATCCGAGTATAAATGAAAACATGGAGTCAATTTTTTTCGGCGAGAGAGAGGATAACCGAATTTTAAATATGGTTCCTGCATCATCTCGTGAGGGTAGGGCTGATACCTCTTTAGACAATGGCGATTGGTTAGAAAGGTTTGTTGATAATCTGCAGACGACTGATTCAGGGACAACTGCTCTTGACCCTCTGGTCGATGTGTCTGACTCTTACTGTAGTGATGACAATGTTGATGATGACGGTGATTCGCTTCAGGAAGGATGTTGTATTAGAGGTACCGGTATTGAATCAGAAGTCATAGAGCCTTTTAACACCGATAGGATAAGAAGGGTGCTAACACATCCTGCTGTACCGGATACCGGATTTAGTTACTTTCCACAGAGGTTGGATGCAACAGGTCAGGGAGTTGGCTGATGAAGCGCAGAGACTGGCAGATCGAGAGGATGTGGTTCAGCTTGAAGTGGTAGGTGAAGATGTTCAAGAACACGTTAATGTTGTGGTTGAAGGCGACGGTGGAAATATCTACCCTGCTTTTGAGGACCTCCTTAGCAACACAGTGCAATCTGACAGAGTCATCGCTATGGGTAAGAGAATTGAATTAACGGTCCAAATTGTACATATCCCTCGAGGAGGCGCGAAACGCAAGCTCGAGAAGACGCTGGATGCCAAAATTTTTGTTAAAAAAAGACGACATCTCTATGTAGTTGGTGGTGATGGAACCAAGCAGCTTTGCGTCGCAATCAGCCTTTCTTGTCTCCTTAATCCTAACCGTGCGTATCAAGATTGTGTTGAGTTGGGGAGGGAATTATTAAACAAAGCTGGTTTAGATTCTCAAACACCTATCATATTCACAGATATACCCCTGTTTGAACGGATAGTGAGGCGTAAAATTGTTGTGTTTGATAAAACGACAGCAAACCAGCCATTAGCGCATTATGCCACCGGTTTTGCTGATGGTTCGGAGCCCTTATTCTTGTTTCTACTTCAGGGACACTATTACGGGGTGAAGAACCCTAAAGGTTTGTTAGGAACATGTTACTTTTGCGTCAGCTGTCATAAGGGGTATGAAGATAAATCAAAACACATATGCAAAGCTCACTGTAGCGTTTGTCACGATCCTGTTTGCCCTACAGAGGTCCCAGACCCGGTAACTTGTGACGACTGTCGCAGGGTTTGTCACAACCCAGCAAAGAGACAGGTGGCTAAGGCTTGTCTTAATAGCCTTTGGGGAAAGTTTTGTCAGAGAGTGAACATGTCTCAGGTTTCTGTAGTGTCAGACCCCAACGAGTTTTTCAGTTTCATGTTTTCAGGGAAATACGAGGTCAGCTACTTTAACGTGCTGGATGAGAAAAAAGTTGTGATCCAGTGGCGTTACAATGGTCTCTACCCTCCTGGTAAAAGCAGCAATGTTTTTATCGGAGCTTTTACCACTGCTTATGCTCGTCTGAAGTTGTACAGTTACATGAAGAAATTGCAGGAGAATGTTCTCTACGTTGACGCAGACAGCTTGATATATGTTGTGAAAGACGGCGAGACACCTTTAAAATTAGGTAACTATCTCGGTGATCTGACTGATGAACTCGATGGGGATAGCATCGAGGACATTGTTTCGGCGGGTCCTAAGACGTATGCTTATAGGACCAAAGGACAGAAGATGGTTGTGATGAAAGTTAAAGGTATCACGCAAACAAAAGAATCTTGTCAGCGGATAAACTTTGACTCCGTCAGAGATCTTGTAGAGGGCTATTTGCAGAATTCACCTGATGGGGTGCTTGAGACCCGGCA
Organism: Synchiropus splendidus; assembly: GCF_027744825.2. NCBI lineage: Eukaryota > Metazoa > Chordata > Actinopteri > Syngnathiformes > Callionymidae > Synchiropus > Synchiropus splendidus. Next base: position 134,653 of record NW_026527074.1, read on the forward strand.
ATGCAACATTGTGAGGGATAAAAAGAACATCGCAGTAAAAAACAGATCAGTTATTAAAAAACTCCGAGTCGTGTACGATAAGAGGCGATTGTTTTCGGACGGCACAACCAAACCTTTCGGGTTCTGATTTTTGAGTGGATGAGGGGTCATTATGGAAGGAATTAATTTCGATCCGCGTTTGAAAACACCATTTTCATGTCTAGTGGTGGGACCGTCGGGGTCAGGAAAGACCCATTTTGTAAAATGTATACTTGAAAATTGTGAACATGTTATGGATGATGTCAATATAAATATTGTATGGATTTATACTTCTTTTCAACCTATGTACAGTGAATTGCAAAAGATGAATAAAAATATCAAATTCATTGGAGGTTTACCTGAATCTTTTGAAAATGAAGATGTATTTCCTTCTGATAGAAAACATTTGATTATTCTTGACGACGATTTTTGAAGCGTCTGAAAGCCCAGAGGTTGTTCGCATTTTTACGCAGTATAGACATCATAAAAATATGAGTGTTATATTGCTGACGCAAAACTTATTTCATCGCGGTAAATATAGTCGTGCTATTAGTCTGAATAGCAATTACTCTGTATTGTTTACCCGTCTCAAAGAGCTTTCTTTCTAGAAAGCTTTGAAGATGCTACAGCTGACGTTCACGGGTACTTAATCGTTGATCTAACACCCTCCTGTCCAGAACGCTGCAGACTAAGGACTGGGATACTACCTCATCAGCGTCACACTGTGTACACACCAAAAACGTCTGCTTGAGTTATGTCAGCGCGTATAAAAAGAAACGCTGGTTTACTTAAGGAACTATACCATGCTCCGTACCAAGAAACGAGTAAAGACATTTTGACACGTAGTTCCCGGGACTTCATTCAAGCTCTCGGTGAGATCGCCCTGAATGTTTTGAAGGGGAATGTACCATTGTCGCAGGCTCAGTTAAAAAAACTGAAAAAACAGAAGAAAAACATCAGACTCTTGGCTAATAAAAAAGCGTGCTTGAAGCGTAAACAAAGGATTCTTAAAAAGCAATCGGGTGGATTCCTGTTGCCGTTGCTAGCGGCTGCCGTTCCAATAATTGGAAATCTAATATGAGGACTTGTAAAGAAGTAAAACGCTATGAAGACTGTCCAGAAAGTGTATCTCGTCTCTCCTCGACAAATTAACCAGTTATCACGTCCAACCTCTGACATCCGTGAAACTGCCAAAGATGAATTGAATGAGAAGATGAGGACCATTCTAAATGATTCTCAGTTAAACTCGTATGAGAAGATTAAAAACTACGATGCTCTATTGCAGAGATATTTAACCTTTACTAAACAGGATCAGAGAGACCAAAGGAGAGTAACTCTGACTTTACAACGAGACGGAGTCAGCGATCATCCCCTCGACTCTGACAGACGTGTCGAAAGCGTTCTAAAATCACCCTCTGTAACAGATGACCTGGGTAAGGATATTCTAAATAGCCTTCCGTCAAAAGCTCGAAGAAATGCTGAACACATTATCCGGAGGATATCCAAAAACGGCGACGGTTGGAATATGAATGGTGAATTTATGTATGAAGGAAATGCTGTAAAAGGCTCTCATGTGATCGATATATTCAAGTACCTTTCCCTACCGTATGAGAAAACAAGTTCTTCATTACCTGAGGGATGGTCCGAGTTTCTCGTCACATTATTAAAGCTAAACATCCCTCTCACCCTGCTGTCCAATCCTGAAGCGAATCGAATTCTATCTCGTGATAGAGGATTCTTTCAATTTCAGGACTGAAGCTATTCACTATTGTAAAAACGATGTTGACATTCTGGCCAGAGGATGCATGATATTTAGAGACAAGTTTTTTAAAGAAACAGGTGTTGATGCACTCTCGTCCATAACAATCGCCTCTGCGTGTATGGCTGTTGTCAGGACCAACTTTTTAAAACCAGACACATTAGCCATGTCCCAACAATTATATAACGAGCGGTAACAAGAGGTTCTCAGATGCTTCCATCCAGTGGCTGCACAATCACACAGACAGGGCATTTTCATACAACATGCCTTGAACCGTGGGGAGATGGTGTTTGGCCAGTATTTTGTTGACGGTTATCCTGAAGTTGACGGTGTTACGCAGGTCTGGGAGTTTAACGGATGTTTATTCCACGGTTGTCCTTCATGTGTTGACCCTCATGCAGTTTTTCCGTTAAGAGGTAGACCATACGGTGAATACTACTCTGCTACGATGGAGAGAGAGCAGGCGTTAAAGTCTGATCATGGGGTGCGTCTTTTTACCATCTGGGAACACGAATGGCATTCGCTTCGACAGTCGTTTGATGATCTCAGAGATTTTCTCTTAGATTTTGACACCCCTGAGCCTCTCAACCCTCGTAATGCCCTCTACGGCGATAGAACCAGCGCTTTAAAGCTGCGTTACACGGCCAAGCCTGATGAAAAAGTTTATTACGCTGATGTCACCTCTCTGTATCCTTACGTCAACAGCACGTGCTCCTACCTCCTAGGTCACCCCCGAATAATTCACGAAGACTTCGGGGATTCCAGACAGTACTTCGGTCTTATCAAGGCGGTTGTCTATCCTCCTCGGGGTTTATATGTACCTGTTTTACCCTACAGAGGACCGGGGGTAAATTACACTTCACGTTATGCAGTATCTGTTCAAGTCGTAATGTTCAAGGCAGTGACTGTACGCATAATGATGACGAACTTGTTTTGACAGGGGTCTGGGTCACGGTTGAGTTCAACAAGGCTCTGGACAAGGGATACAAGGTGGCCAAGATTATCAAAGTATGGCATTTTGATAGATCTAGCAATTGTATTTTCGCAGGTTACATCCGTACATTCCTGAAGGACAAGCAGGAGGCTTCTGGTTACCCTGCTGAGGCCGTTGATCAGGAAAGCCGTGACAAATACATTGAGGATTATCAAGCCCATCAGGGGATTTTGCTTTGCGCTGATAAGATTTGTCACAACCCAGCAAAGAGACAGGTGGCTAAGGCTTGAATTAATAGCCTGTGGGGCAAGTTTTATCAGAAAGAGAACATGTCTCAGGTTTCTGTAGTGTCAGACCCCAACGAGTTTTTCAGTTTCTTGTTTTCAGGGAAATACGAGGTCAGCTACTTTAACGTGCTGGATGACAAAAAAAGTTGTGATCCAGTGGCGTTTCAAGGGTCTCTACCCTCCCGGTTAATGCAGCAATGTTTTTATCAGAGCTTTTACCACTACTTATGCTCGTCTGACGTTGTACAGTTACATGGAGAAATTGCAGGAGAATGTTCTCTATGTTGACACAGACAGCTTGATATATGTGGTGAAAGACGGCAAGACGCCTTTAAAATTAGGTAACTATCTCGGTGATCTGACTGATGAACTCGACGGGGATAGCATCAAGGACTTTGTTTCGGCGGGTCCTAGGTCGTAAGCTTATAGGAACAAAGGACAGAAGAAGGTTGTGATTAAAATTAAAGGTATCACGCAAACAAAAGAATCTTGTGAGCGGATAAACTTTGACTCCGTCTGTAGAGGGCTATTTGCAGAATTCACCTGATGGGGTGCTTGAGACCTGCCAACACAACATTGAGAGGGATAAAAAGAACATCGCAGTAAAAAACAGATCAGTTATTAAAAAACTCCGGGTCGTGTACGATAAGAGGCGATTATTTTCGGATGGGACAACCAAACCTTTCGGGTTCTGAGTTTTGGGTGGATGAGGGGTCATTATCGAAGAAATTAATTTCGATCCACATTTGAAAACACCATTTTCATGTCTAGTGGTGGGACCATCAGGGTCAGGAAAGACCCATTTTGTAAAATGTATACTTGAAAATTGTGTGGACTTGAAAAAAATGTAATGGATGATGTCAATGTAAATATTGTACGGATTTATACTTCTTTTCAACCTTTGTACAGTGAATTGCAAAAGATGAATAAAAATATCAAATTCATTGAAGGTTTACCTGAATCTTTTGAAAATGAAGATCTATTTCCTTCTGATAGAAAACATTTGATTATTCTTGACAATGTTATTTTTGAAACCTCTGAAAACCCTGAGGCATTTTTACACAGTAGAGACATCATAAAAATATGAGTGTTATAATGCTTACGCAAAACTTATTTCATCGTGGTAAATATAGTCGTACTATTAGTCTGAATATCAATTACTTTGTATTGTTTAAGAATCCTCGCGATAAAATGTAGATAAAAGTTGTTGCTCAACAGGTTTACCCGTCTCAAAGAGCTTTCTTTCTAGAAATCTTTGAAGATGTTACAGCTGGCGCTCACGGGTACTTAATCGTTGATCTAACACCCTCCTGTCCAGAACGCTGCAGACTAAGGACTGGGATACTACCTCATCAGCGTCACACTGTGTACACACCAAAAACGTCTGCTTGAGTTATGTCAGCGCGTATAAAAAGAAACGCGGGTTTACTTAAGGAACTATAGCATGCTCCTTCAAAGAAACGTAAAGACATTTTGATGCATAGTTCTCGGGACTTTATTCAAGCTCTCGGTGAGATCGCCCTGAATGTTTTGAAGGGGACTGTACCACTGTCGCAGGCTCAGTTCAAAAAACTGAAAAAACAGAAGAAAAACATCAGACTCTTGGCTAATAAAAAAGTGTGCGTGAAGCGTGAAGGATTCTTAAAAAGCTGTTGCCGTTGCTATCGGCAGCTGTTCCAATAGGACGACTTGTAAAGAAGTAAAACACGATGAAAACTGTCCAGAAAATGTATCTCGTCTTTCCTCAGCAAATTATCCAGTTATGACGTCCAACCACCGACATCCGTGAAACTGCCCAAGATGAATTGAATGAGAAGATGAGGACCATTCTAAATGATTCTCAGTCTAACTCGTATGAGAAGATAAAAAAGTATAATGCTCGATTGCAGAGATATTTAACCTTTACTAAAGAGGATCAGAGAGACCAAAGGAGAGTAACTCTGACTTTACAATGAGATGGAGTCAGCGATCATCCCCACGACTCTGACAGTCGTGTCGAAAGTGTTCTAAAAACACCCACTGTAACAGATGACTTGGGTAAGGATATTCTAAATAGCCTTCCGTCAAAAGCTCGAAGAAATGCTGAATACATTATCCAGAGGATATCCAAAGACGGTGGTGGTTGGAATATGAATGGTGAATTTATGTATGAAGGAAGTGCTGTAAAAGGCTCTCATGTGATCGATATATTCAAGTACCTTTCCCTACCGTATAAGAAAACAAGTTCTTCGTTACCTGAGGGATGGTCCGAGTTTCTCGTCACATTATTAAAGCTAAAATGCCTCTCACACTGCTGTCCAATCCTGAATCGAGGGCTCAATATCAGAGACTTAAATCGAATTCTATCTTACGAAAGAAAAGTATAGCTGAGAGCTGGTCTCCCGACCCAAAGGACCCTAAAGTGACACCTCAACGACGCTTGACGCGTGTAGTGACCAAAGGGAAGAAATTGTCTCTAACACCTCGATGGGTTTCCTGAATAATTGTCTTGTACACAGTTATTGTCTTTTCATCAAAGAAATGTTTTATTGAATTACTATGAGATTACAGATTTTTTTTAAATACACACACGCACAATAAGATTAGTCACACGTTACAATAGTCTTTAAAATACAGAAGAGAACAGTTTTGTTGTTTCCATGGACAGTGTGCACATCTTTTTAGACATTGTTGATGTCCTTTCACAAAGTTGTATAGCATGAGGTCGTTTTTTAAGTTATCGTCACTGTATAGACTTAATACTTCTCCGATAGACAGCCCTCTAGCACGATGACAGAGGTAGAAGACGCAATGATGACCACATACAAACGATAGAGGGTGCTTTAGTTGACCATTGTTGTACTTGATGACCTCTGAATGTTTCTTGAGGAACTTTAAAATATTTTCAGGGTAATGTGCAAAGTAGGGCCCCATTCCAAACGAGTCAAAGAAAGTTGTTCTCCCGTCTTCTTTGAGAGTTAAAGCCAGCCAGTGCACTTCTGGTTTATGTGCCGGATGTGTGTTGACGATGAAATATGCAGGCAGTCTGAGGGGTTGTGTCAATTGAGGCAACTTATCCGACGGCCACACACCGTAAAATGTGTCGCCCATGAGACCTCTCAGCAGCCTCTGTAACTGGAGACTATCCATAACTTTTATAATAATAGTCCACCAGCACTTGTCTTTTTGCATCAATCTCCAGAATGGAATCATAACAAGCGTACACAATCAGTGTTAGGGTGTTTGGTGAAGCAACTCTGAATCTCATCTCCAGTCTTAAATTCCCTTTTGAGACAGCTGAGAGAGCGTCGTTGTCATCGGCTGGATTGAGATTAAATGCAAACAGCGAATATCCGCTGTTAAAACCTTCGCGGTCAATGCTTAGATACTTCAAATGTCTTCCTGTAGCTAGAATCATGTTATAAAACTCTTTGACCGCCATACCGTTGTTAAACTGAGGTTGAAAAGCTTTAGCGGGGATCTGTTGGCCGTCCTGACAGAGGGCTAGATATTCATGTTGAACGGGCAGAGATCTTTCCTACCGGAAAATGCCTCATGACGCACCATCCCTAAAACCACGGATTTAGGTCTTGAACCCAGAAATAAACTCTCCTGGGTACATATTCTCGAGTTCTCTGGAATGTTTTTACGTTGACTCGTGAGAGGGGGTAGAGAGCATTTCCTTTTAACAAACCCGCTGCATGACGTATTCTCACAGCTGGCGAAACAGTGACTTTCTTCACAAACAGAGAGGTGCCAAGGATTTTCAGACGAAAGGTGGAGTTGCGAGGTCCGGTCAGGCAGAAGGCATCATTCGCCCTGGTGAGTTTAATTCTTAAATCGACCGAGTTTAATAACAGTCTCTCACAGAAAAATATGTCGCTGTGCAGAGGACTGAGAAGATGTACTTCTCTGGACCTGCTCGTGAACTCAGCCCTGAAAAGCCTGAAAAGTTGAGAAGTGTTTCGATCATAGCTCTGTACGGGTGAGTGGAACTGGACTGCGAAATCATCCGATCCCCCAGAACCACATCGCACTGGTCAAAGATTGTGTTTAGAGGATAATTGATGAGACCGACTGCTGCGTCGTTAGCCAGCGGTGTGCCATCGGCGTTAGTAATTCTTGCACGCACGAGTAGAAGGGTGTCGTTTAGGTCTAGATACTTTTCGCCGTCTCCTGGTATAAAAAACTCAATCGCTGATCGCGGCTACTGGAGCAATTTCAGTGTAAATTTTGTCCTCGATGGAAAGCCGTGTCATCGGCGGCGTGAATAAATCCAGTTCTGCCAATGTGCATTCAGCAGATTTCTGGTGTAGGAGTGCCATGTTACTGTATATAAGGTTTTTTAAAGTATATCAGAGCTCCCTCTGGACTTCCTCTTGGCCCGTTTGCTTCTGTCAACTGACTTCTTTCTTTTTTTGTTTGTACGTTTATTAGAGCTCTGTGTTACATGTCGTCCTGGAGGGCGTCTCTTTGTTCTTCGTGATAAGACAGCTATACCTCCTGACCCTTCCTGTCTCTGTTGATCGCTCATTCCTCTCATGGTACAGGTGAACATATCTGTGGCTATGTTACCCACTGCTGATTTGAGATGGGGTTTCGCTATGGCGATACCTCTTTTCAACAAAGGTGATATAAACCGAAACATTTTTGAGAAGAGGGAACCGATGCCTCGTCCGTACATAACCGGGGCACCGTCAAAACCGGGTAGCTCTCCGCCCACCTGTTTTTCATAATATTGTACAACTCTGTGCGGGTCGTCTCTTAAGCCTGCATGAACCATTGTGTTTGTTTTTGACTTGGTCTGCAAAGGCTGGTTATCCCTTTGGTGTTGTGGTGATCAATGAATTTCCAGACGTCGATGCAAGGGCTATATAATATCCTCTCAAGTAACAGGTCTAAAGTGTAGAGTCAACACCACCTTTCCAAATGTAAAATTGACTGGTTTGTTAAGATCTGGTTTAATTTGTGTCTGAATATTTTCAATATGGTTCTTGGCAACCGGTAAATAGTAAGCAGGGTTAAAATGCTGTGTGATTATATCTGAGTAACTACCCTTGATTTCCACCGTTCTTAAAAGCGGTGCATATGCATCCTCTACAAGCTGCGGTCTTACAACGTCAGTAGAGATGGTAAAACCCCACTTTTAAATCAACAGGATGGGGCGCTCTGAACTCGCAATAAATGATGCAATTAGCAGGATCTACACCTAACATGTAAGCCAAAGGCGAGTTAAAAAGCACTAGGTTCTGACTGTCTCCTTGAAGATCAATGTTTTGCCGTGCACGGTCAAACAGGAAGCGTATATTCTCATTGTTTTTTTTTTAAAGTTTGCTCCATCTCGGTTGTAATCTGATTAAGTGAGCTGTAATATCCAACCGTCTTTTTTCCTCTGAGCTGAGGCGCTGGCGTCAGGATCCGGAGCCCAAAGTCTCGCCATGGCTCTATGAAATTCATCTTTATGAAGCCGCGACGTGTTACCATCTGAATCTGATCCTCTCGGAGCAGCCGTGTTGGTGTTGGAGTCAGCTCCTCTATGGTTTGGTTTCCAGTAAAATGACGACGTATCCTCTGGAATATTATGCCACGTGTGAGGGTATGTAATCTCCGTCAAAGCAACCTCCCATTTTCCGTTTAAATCGATATGTTGTGCTAAATGCGGAAAGTACCAATTGAGTTGTCTTTAAAAACTTTTGCACTGGCGTTTGATGGTAAAGTCACATAGAAGCCCCATTCTTTGAGCCCTACATGATGATATGATGCCTGGTGTCAAGGAGGATCGTCTTATATATATTTTACATCTGAAGCTTTTACCCAGCTGTTGAATTTTTCAGGCCAGTTCTTCCACTGGACAAAGACTTGTCTCTCTCCTTTAACGGCGCGTTCCTTGAGAATCTTTTCAACGTGAAATACGTTATCCTTTACGAGTTGTACTTTTTGTAATTCTTGATCATAAAATGACCCCTGGATGGGTTTGCCATCGAAATCTTTCAATTTATACACAGGCGGGTTGCGATGAATACATTCAGTTATTGTAAATATCTCATCTGTAAAACTCTGCTCGTACTTTTTGTCAAATACACCTCGTAGTTTTGATATCCTAACATGATCGCCCTCCATAAATTTGGCTTCTGCCGACCTTTTGACGGTCTAATGTAAAGATTGTCAAACACCAATCTAAAGAAATTTCGACAGGAGGCAAAATTTATTTACTTACTTCCATCGGTGTCATTTTTATACGACTGTGATAGCTGTGATTATAACTCTTTACTAGATCCTGTAAAACCTCGATGTAACGTTTGTGTAATGTAATGTTTTTAGCTGTAAAATATCTCCACATCAGATTTTTAAGAGTGCGGTTAAATCTCTTTACCACAGGGGCCTTAACGTCACTCGCTGTTGAAAAATTTCCATCAAAGCCCGGAAACTCTTCTTAAAAAAATTATTTACCGTCATCCGTCTGTAGCTTTGCAGGCGTCTCGCTCTCCTCCAGCACTGATTCGAACGCCTTCACTGTCTCAATCGCAGTCTTTCTTTTTAAAACGCGTACATAGGCCTTTTTTGAAAATACATCGATAACGGTCAACAAGTAATTTTGATCGTCGTTATATCTAGCCAATGCCTGCATGTCTTCTGTTCATCACTTTTATGGACAGAATTTCTAGGCGTAGCCAGGGGTTGGAGGGGATCCGGTTCGGGAACCACAGAATTTCATCTCTGCTATTTGCGGACGATGTTGTTCTGCTGGCCTCATCGGACCGGGACCTTCAGCATGCACTGGGGGGGTTTGCAGCCGAGTGTGAAGCGGCCGGGATGAGGATCAGCACCTCCAAGTCTGAGGCCATGGTTCTCGACCGGAATAAGGTGGTTTGCTTTCTCCGGGTTGGTGGAGAGTTCTTGCCCCAAGTGGTGGAATTTAAGTATCTCGGGGTCTTGTTCTCGAGTGAGGCAAAAGGGGAGTGTGAGATTGATAAACGGGTCGATGCAGCGGCAGCAGTGATGCGGTCGCTGTATCGGACCGTCGTGGTGAAGAGGGAGCTGAGTCGCAAGAGGAAGCTCTCGATTTACCGATCGATCTACGTTCCCACCCTCACCTATGGTCACGAGCTTTGGGTAATGACCGAAAGGATGAGATCGCGGATACAACCGGCTGAAATGAGTTTCCTCCGCCCGGTGGCTGGGCGCACCCTTAGAGATAGGTTCGGTCATCCGGGAGGAGCTCGGGGTGGAGCCGCTGCTCCTCCACATCGAGAGGAACCAGTTGAAATGGCTCGGGCATCTGATCCTGGACGCTTCCCTGGGGAGGTGTTCGGGGCATGTCCTACCGGGAGGCGAAGGCGATCCACCCCTCCATAGCTCCCGGGGTGAAGAGGATTGTAATAAACTCTTTTAATGATGTGTTTCACCGACATGTTAAACGAGAAATGAATGAGCTGAGATCCGAATATGCTTCTTAATGTTTTTTATTCAACAGGTTATGTCAGCATTCGAACGTAATGCTATACGAAGATATAAGATATAAAAAGATATTAAATATATATACATATATACACATTAAAAAAAAAAAAAAATAAAAAAATAAAATATATATATATATATATATATATATATATATATATATATATATATATATATATATATATATATATATATATATATATATATATATATATATATATATATATATATGCATATCAGCAAATAGTCCTTGAGGAGGAATCAAGGAAGTTTGTGAGTGTCAGCACTCACAAAGGTCTTTTTACATATACACGTCTGCCTTTTGGAGTAAACTCCAGTCCTGCTATTTTCCAACGCACCATGGAGAATGTACTTCAAGGTATGGCAAATGTGGCAGTGTATTTAGAGGACATTATATTGAGAGGAAGAGATGACAGCATCTGCAAACACTCAACGAAGTGCTGCAGAGGTTGGAGGATAAAGGGCTGTGGTTGAAACGGAGCAAGCGTCAGTTCATGGAAAACAAAGTAACATTCTTGAGTAATCAAGTGGACAGGACAGGCCTGCATCCAATGTCAGCGAAGGTCAAAGCAGTCCAGGATGCTCTGGTACCATATCTGCCCCATTTTTCAATGTTCATCTTGTTCAATGCTCTCCACATAATGGACAGAATGTAACAGATGTTATTCTTGCATTTCACAAAACAGGTACTTGTTTTACTGTCAGATCTGGCATCTTTTCCGTTTCTTCACAATTGTATCCAATGCATCCATTGCAGATTGGTTGGGTGATGTGAGCTTGACCTTTTCAATGACGGCAGTTGCTGGGCATCGAGGTGGCCTGGCTCGACTCTGCAGCTTGGGAGTGACAAGTGCTTTGCCAAGTTCTTCCAGGAAAAGCCGACGTCGGTTCCGTTTGAGCAAATATTGAGCAATGCAGAGGTCTGCCCTGCACCTTCAGAATTTCCTTGGGAAGTTCTGGCTTATTTTTTCTGACTGTTCCCGCTGTTCAGCTTTCTATTCTGCAGTTCATCTCCAAGGCGATAGGATGTAAATGTAAATGTGACGTCACGTGATTTTATGACATTGCAGCCCTTTATTCATCTCCAGCACCACACGCATCCCCTGATTCTTCTCGGCTGCTCCTCCAGGTAGCTTTCCACTGTATACGTGCATATTCCCGGCATAGCTAGATTTTGCTTCACAGGCCACCCATATTTTGATGCCATACTTGGCGGGCTTGTTAGGCATGTACTGTAAACCTTCTGGAGCTCATTTTTGGTGTGTTTGTCAAAGAGACTACATGAGAACACTGACAAGAACAAGGGAGAGAAAGTTTCCCCTCTACACACAGCTGGGTCTGAATGGCTATTCAGACAATCAAATCAATCAAAATACACATAGCTGGGCAGTCTAAATAGGTATATCAGAGAGACATGTTTATTTTGGGTCTGAACAGCCACTTACCCACATTAAAGAATCCGGGTCAAAATGACCTGCAACATCATCTTTGTGTACCAACTCTGTACAGACACTTCACTTGACATCAAATTGTCCAGATTTTACACATCTGTTCATGACCCTTAATGAGGAAAAGTCACAAAATTTCATGAAGAAAAAGTCAGGATAACCACTACTTTTATGAACACAAAAACGGATATGGGTCAAATTGACCCTAAGCATAATACGAGGGTTAAAGCTTTTCTAGGTTTGCTAAACTTTTATAACAAATTCTTGCCGAACTTGTCTTCTGTGCCGGCTCCATTACACAAGTTACTGAGGAAAGATGAGAAATGGAGGTGGGCGGTTGAGCAAGAAGAGGCTTTTAAGCAGGCAAAGAAGTTACTACAAAGCAGTCAAGTGTTGGTTCATTACGATGAACAAAAACAACTGGTACTGTCATGTGATACCTCACCTTATGGGGTGGGGGCAGTCTTGGCACACAGACTGGAAGGGGGAGCAGAAAACTCATGGGAGGCACAGCTTTTCCTTCATGAAACAGACTGAATAAGGGCTTATGGTCTGTGTACAAATCACAAATTTAAGTCCACACAAATATTTGTGAAAGTACTGCACCCCAAAAATAACTGCTAAGCCCTCTCGAATAGTTTTTTTCTGCTGCTGTGAGTGTGTGTGACGCATGAGTTCTCAGAGGATCATGAGATGGGCTATTCTGTTAAGAGCATATGAATATGCCATGGTGTACCGACGTGGACAGGACAATGCAAACGCAGATGCTCTCAGTAGACTTCCACTTCCAGAGAAACTTGGGCATCCAGACTCAGAAGACCAGGTATTATTGGTAGAGCAGGATCAGAGTTCAGTGGTCAACTCGGAAGAGCTTTGTAGGTGGACCAGTAAAGACCCCGTACTCGCCCGAGAGAATAAATACATACTCAGAGGGTGGCCCTGTAACCTGGATGTTGCTTTCAGTCCATACACTATGAAGCAACAGGAGCTGAGTGTACAAGATGGGTGTGTACTGTGGGTGTGCCGTGTGGTGATTCGGGAAAAAGGATGTGGTCTTACGTGGAAGCAGCATCAATTGCACCCTGAAATGAGTTAAATGAAGGGTTTGGCTCGTAGCTATATGTGGTGGCCTAATATAGACAGTGATATTGAAAGTTCGGTCAAATCGTGTTCCACTTGTCAGGAACACCAGAACGCTTCGGCCTGTGCACCGCTACACCCGTGGGAGTGACCTGACCAACGGTGACGACGACTTTATGTTGATTATGCTGGGCCGTTCATGGGAAAGATGTTCTTGGTGGTGATTGATGCACATTCAAAGTGGTTGGAGGTCTACCCTGTTTCGACAGTAGAGTTTTATTCAGTTATCGGATAACTTCATAGTCAACAACAGGACTGTCTCCTGCAGAAATGTTGATGGGGAGGAAGTTGAGGTGCATGTTGGATCTGCTACACCCAAATTTGAAGAAGAAAGTGGAACTGAAACAGTCAAACCAGAAAGTTCAGCATGATCAACATGCTCGGTTCAGAAGTTTTCAGAATAGGTGACTAGGCCCGGAAGAGCGCTCGAGGCCGAGGCGCTGGAAGGAGCGAATTCAATACGAATAATAATAAAAAAAAAGTCAGCCAACTACCCCGGGAGAAGCTGCTGCCGATGATCGTCCACGCACAGAGCGGCACAAGCGCTGAGTCTCCTGCTGTTAAATCCACTCCTGCGGTGATGCGACAAGTCTCTGCCGTCACTGCGATGAGACCTCAGTCCTGCCTGAAGTTTCCGTGGTCCAGATGAGCCGCTCCACACCCCTTCAAGTCTCAAGCTTCTTCTCTTGATGTGCCAGATGCGCCGGCTCCAGCTGTAATTTCACAATTACAGAGTCACTCATTCACGCCTCTGTAATTTCACAATCACATTTTGCGGAGTGCCCTGGCACTTCCAGTGAAGTAGAAAGGCTGGTGTAATATTCCTGGAATATGTTTGTGTCCAGCTGTCCGTGGAGCCTGCCTCCCTCGCAAACAGTCCTTTAGCACGGGGCAGAAATTTTGAGCGGACCTCCAATCCTGGGGCGTCCCCCCAAAGCATGGCTACTTCAAGGCTAGCAGGCAGTCCTCTGCCCCCCTAAGTGCAGTTCACTATTCGAAATGCTAAAGCACCCGCAACACTCAAAGCAAATAATGCCAAATGGGTGTGGGCTGCCGTCTGTTGGGTAAACATCCACTGCTAGTCTCATTCAATCCGGACTATTTCCCGGCGCAGTTCTGACACTCTACTGGCACGAGGACCGCACGTGGTCAGGTACGGAGCTTAATAGGTGGAGGGTTTGGATTTGTGGCGCAGCGTTCCCTCTCACTCAGCGGTCATGCGCGATGCCCTCGCACCTGGAGCTTGACCTCCCCCTTGAGGAGTGACCATCCCACCCGGCGCTGACAGAGCCGCCATCGCGCAGTAGAATGGTGTCTGCACTGTCGGCAACCGGCTCATAGCGCTTGAGAACATCATTGCGCTCTTTATGAGCTCCGTGGACTCCCACAGAGATTTTGGAGACACAATAATCCGTGGTGCTCTGCTCGCGGCGCCTCCTCCACACACAGCCGCCGCCTGGGGGGAACAGCCGTATAATAGCCGAGCTGATCATCGCCACTCCTCTTGGAGAGACCAGTCGTCTGCTCTCACCTCTGCTCCCTCCAAAAGCGTAGGAAGAACTTTGTATCTAAAAGTATGCATCTAAACCTAGTCTAACTTGGAAAAAAAATAAGATGCATTACTTTGGTATCGGGTCTGTTTCTTCTATGCCCAAAATTAGGGTTTATCATCCGCCAAGTTCTCTTCCGGTTCCAGTCAGTCCGAACTCCGGCTTCAAAATTTTTTTTTTGTTTGACATCGTCTCAGGAGACCGAGCAGTATAGTAACGGTCTCTGCCTCCTTATACCTGATGCCAGAACTGTCCCTGGGGAAGTTTATGGAGCCAAGACGTTATGTTTTTCCTCAGTTTCGCCACAATAAGAAGCATAGGCGTCAAATAACTCTTTGCCGTCTCTCAACAGATCCCGGTTCCAGCCAAATGTCAGGGGAGTTTCAATTCTGCCATTAACTCTTCTGATTACTCAGACTCGCCAGTTTTTAGCAGGGGTCGCCACAGGACCGCGAAAGCCACCACTTCAGAGGATCACTCAGTAGGAACTGCGTGCCAGACCTGCTCTGTTCTCAGCTCCCTCGTGTGATGTCTGAAGCGATGTCTGTCTGTGATTCTGTTCAGAGGCAAGCAGGACATCGTCATCTACAGAGTCATCTCTTTCTGAGGCTGATTGGGCCGGTCCCTCGGGTCTCCATCTTAGGAGAATCTTGATCAGATCTTGATCTTTGTACACTGCAAGTTTGGGGAACCGAATTCCTCTGACGGCTCAGCTGACAAAAGCGAGTGTGTTTTTGAAGAACCAGCGGGACTTGAAGTTCCCAGAGGAGTGGGCACTGTGCACCGATGACCCTTTCGTCCTAGACCCGCCCCGGAGTCCGGGTCCGCTCCTGTGCTCAAGGCTCCTATCTTGAAAGAGTCTGTCTCCTCACCTGCCCATATGGATCGAGAAAATACACGGTCATTGAAACGGCCTTCAGTTACACAGTCAACCCCCAGGTTCTGCGTCACCACATGGACCTGAGTGAACTCAGAGAACCAGCGGTCATGTCTGATGGAGGAGGACAGCGCTCTCCTGACAAAGCAAATAATTGAGCTACTGCCAAAGCAATCCTCCTACACTGGATTTTACTCCAGATACTTTCTGGAACCCAAGAAGACAGGAGAGTGGAGACCTGTTCTGGATCTCAGTCTCCTCAACCAATTCATGACCAGGCAGCGGTTCCGGACTACCAGCAGACTCCTGGAGTGTGAGAGTGGATGACCTCCATAGATCTTGCAGAGGCCTACTTCCACAACACGGTCTCTAGTGCCTCGTTTTTTCACCAAGTGCGTGGAGGAGTGGCTCGAACCACTAAGAAGACAGGGTCTGCGGATTCTGACGTACTTGGACTAATGGTTGATTGAGTCCAAACAGGATTCACGAGCGCCCACCAGCTTAGGTTAAGGGGTGTTTCTCGTAGCTGCAGAACAAATTCAATGTCTCCGAAGGGGTTTCAGAGAGTTATCAACATTTTTATGTTTGTTGGTCTGAAAGGTACAGGTCCCGCGGACTGAAAACACGTTTTCTGCACTGTTTAATCTCTGCTCAGGGCTGTCTCAGAACATGAAAATTTCGCCTGGCACGATAGCTGAAGCGGTCATTCTAGTAGGTGCTGAACTAATTCAACATTTCTGAAGTGGTTGCAGAGTGATAACATTTTTATGTTTGTCAATTCTGAAAACCACCGTCACTCGGGTGAAAACCTGTTTTTCTGAACAGTTCACTCACTGCTCAGAATAGTGCCAGAACATGAAAATATCAGCTGCAACTGTTGGAAAAAGAGTCTTTCGAGTATATTCGGCACTAAATCCACGTTTTTGGACTATTTTCAGGGTGGAATCAACAATTTTTATTCTTCCTGGTCAGAAACCGAACCTCTCTCGGGCTGAAAACGCATTTTTGCACTGTTCACTCACTGCTCAGCGATGCCTCAGAACATGAAAATTTCACCTGACACTGTAGCAGAAGCTGTCTTTCTAGCAGCAGCAGAACTAATTCAACCTCTCTGTGTGGTTTCAGAGAGTTATCAGGATTTTAATGCTTGTTCGTCTGAAAACCACCTTTTCGTGGCCTTTTTCTGCTCGGTTCACTTACTGCTTAGGCGGGACTCAGAACATGAAAATGTCACCTCAAACTATAGCAGAAGTGGTATTTCTAGTAGTTGCAGAATTTAATCACGATGTCTGAAGTGGTTTCAGAGGTAAGTACATTATTATGTTTGTAAAAATGTAATTACCACAGTCACTTGCGCTGAAAATGCGTTTTCTGCACTGTTCACTCACTGCTAAGGACTGACTCAGAACATAAAAATTTCACCTGCTACTAAAGCAGACCGGGGTCTTATTAGTAGGTGCCGATCTAATTCAACATGTTAAAATGTTGACTCGTTCCTGCCTCCTGTGACTTTCACCACTGCACTTGGGTCCTGCTCCACGTCTTGACCCGTGACAGTCAGAAGTGGTTTCAAAGATGTAACAAAATCTTTATCTTTTTCGGTGTGAAATGCAGCTTCTCTCGGGCAGAAAACGCATTTTTTGCGCTGTTCACTCACTGATCAGAAAAGCCTCGGAACTTGACAATATCACCTGCAACTATAGGCAAAACGTTTTTAGAGGGTTATCAACTATTGTATTTTTGACAGTCTGAAACCAAGCTTCTCTCAGGCTGAAAATGCATATTCTGCACTGTTCACTGACTGATCAGAATAATCTCAGAACATAAAAATATCACCTGCCTCTATTCCAGAAGGGGTCTTTCTCATAGCTGCAGAACGAATTCAACCTGTCAGAAGAGTTATCAACATTTTTATGTTTGTCGGACAAAAAAACACAATCCCTCGGGCTGAAAACGCGTTTTCTGCACTGTTCACTCACTGCTTAGCGATGCCTCAGAACATGAAAGTTTCGCCTGCAACTACAGAAAAAACACTCTTTCGACTATATTCAACACTAATCCCATACGAATAGGGCGCTGCGACTGGCCTACAAGCAGCCGTTCCACATTTCCTGCTTCCAAGCCATGGGATGAGTTTGACGAGAGCCAGGTGCTGCTATGAGGTGGATCTGGAGACTCTGTTCCCAGAGTTGGCTGAGTTCCGTGTGGTGGAGTCAAGTACGTTCCCGCTTGATCTTCTCCTGCGCCTCATGTCATCCGCCGCCGTCGTATCGAAGTTGAGCTCTCTCTCCGCCGCCAGCTCAAGAATCATCCCACTTCACTAACGGCCTGCTGGCGTTGGATGGCGAGACTACACCAAGGGCACGACCGCATGTTGTCTGACCACAACTGGAAGAAATCTGGACTATTCCCGGCGCGGTTCTTACACTCCACTGGCACTAGGACCGCACTTGGTCGGGTACGGAGCTTACTGCCTGGTGGAGGGTTTGGATTCCCACCGCGGCGTTCCCGCTCATTCAGCCGTCATGCACTATGCATGATGCGTTCGCCCCGGGAGGAGTGACCATCCCACCCATGTTTACACCGTCGGCAACCAGCTCATAGTGCTTGAGAACATCACGCGCTCTTTATGAGCTCCGTGGACAGGCTCATACATCGCAGATCCTCTCTCACTTTACCAGAGATTTTTGAGTTTCAACAGTCTGTCGGCGTGGTGCTACGCTCGTGGCGCCTCCTCCACACACAGCCACTGCCCGGGGGGGAACACCGTCACTGGTCGAAGGGGCGGGGTGACCTCAGCCGTCCAAATCATAGCTGTGCTGATCATCGCTTCTCATCTTGGAGAGACCAGTCCGCTGCTCTCACCTCTGCTCCCTCCAAAAGCGTGAAGAAAACTTTGTATCTGAAACTATGCATCTGTAACAGGTCTGAATACTGTGACCTTGTCTTCAGTTCAAACGTGGCGTCTCAATCTGGTCAGTAAAACGCCGTCTGAAACAAAATGCGGACAGAGCCACACAAAGCTTTCACATTTGTCGATGGTGAGAAAAGTAATCCAAGGGATTCTGTTTTTTCTTTGTGGTAACCCGCACCACAATTAGATGTCTTTCTGAAACATCACTCCCAAACATCTCACTTTGTCATACAACAACTGTCATACATCATGAACCACATGCATAATTTATTTTCATCTGAATGTATAACTCTGCCATTAAACCTTTTGGCTAGTGTTGGGAAATAATAAAACTTTACTTTTCACCGTTATTCACCACAAGGAAACCGAACTCCACACAACTCAATCACCCGTGCCATGTCAGCGTAGGTTGTCAGTATGAGCTTACAAGTGCCACATCCACACAGAGCGAACTCAAAGTACGAAGGAAAAACAGTATACTTAAAAACCATGTCACCATCCACACACTCAGACCCCCAATCAATCAATCCCAAGTGGAACAAACATTATAAACAAATGGATTTGACTAACCTGAAACTAAATGAGGACAGAGTCACACTAGGCTTCCACATTTGTCGATGGTGAGAAAAGTAATAAAAAAAAGTGTCACTTCCTATTTACCCACACATCTTCAATGCCTAACCTCTGTCCTTTCCTGCCCTCTACTGACCTAATTATATACCTGCCGGTTAATCAACTCCATTAAATTATTTAATAAAAATAATTAAATGACATCTAACACATACTCTGTGACCACACATAAATGGCCGTCACACTAGAAAGGCAGTTTTTTGTCATCAAATTGTCATGTTCTGAGGCCTTCGCTGAGCAGTGACTGAACATTGCAGAAAACGCTTTTTCAGCCCGAGGGACTGTGGTTTTGAGACAGATAGACATGAAAATGTTGTAACCTCTCTGAAACCACTTCAGACAAGTTGAATTAGTTTGGCACTTACTAAAAACACTCCTTCTGCTTATATTGGCACGTGAAATGTTTATGTTCTGAGGCATCCCTGTGCAGTGAGTGAACAGTGCATAAAACATGTTTTCAGGCTGAGAGAAGCTCGGTTTCTGACCAGGAAAAAAGAAGTTGATAACACACTGATAAACAGTTCAGAAAGGTACATTTAGTGCTGAATATACTAGAAAGAGAGTTTTTCCTATTGTTGCAGTTGAAGTTTTCATGTTCTGAGTCACGACTGAGCAGTGTTTAAACAGTGCAGTGAACGCCATTTTCAAAATATAAAATCGCTTTGAATGTGTGAGTGCTGAATATACTAGAAATAGTCTTTTTGCTATATTTACACTTGATATTTTCACTGCTCTCAGGCTATTCTGATTAGTCAGTGAAGAGTGCAGAAAATGCTTTTTCTCCCGAGGGACAGTGGTTTTCAGACCGACAATCATTAAAATGTTGATAACTCATTGAAACCACTTCAGAGAGGTTGAATTAGTTCTGCAGCTACTAGAAAGACTATAGCAGATTCTGCTATAGTATTAGTTGAAATTTTCATGTTCTGAGGCATCGCTGAGAAAAAGTCTAAAAAAAGTTCTGAAATGTACGTTTAGTGTTGAATATACTAGAAAGAGTGCCTTTCCTATAGTGGCAAGTGAAATTTTCATGTTGTGAGGCATCCCTGAGCAGTGAGTAAACAGTGCATAAAACGTGTTTTCAGCCAAAGGAATAATAGTAATAGAGATAGAAGTAAAAATGTTGATAACTCTCTTAAATCACTTTAGACAGGTTGAGTTAGTTCTGCACCTTGTCGAAATACCTTTTCTGCTATAGTGGCAGGTGAAATTTTCATCTTCTGGGGAATCGCTGAGCAGTGAGTGAACAGTGCGTAAAATGCGTTTCCGGCCAAAGAGAATGTAGGTTTCGGAACGGCAAAAATAAAATTGTTGATAACCCTCTAAAAACAGTTCAAAAATGTAGGTTTAGTGTTGAATATATTAGAAAGACTGTTTTTGCAGGTAATATTTTCAGGTTCTTAAAATATTCTGATCAGTGAGTGAACAGTGCAAGAAAACACGTTTTCAGCTCGAGAGAAGCTCGGTTTCTAAAACAGGAAAAAAAATAGTTGATAACCCCCTGAAATACAGTTCAGAAATGTAGGTTCAGTGTTTATTTTACGAGAAAGAGTGTTTCTCCTATAGCTGCTCGAGAAATTTTCATGTTATCTGGCATCCCTGAGCAGTGAGTGAACAGTGCATAAAATGCGTTTTCACCCAAAGAAAACGTGGTTTACAGACCGACAAAAATAAAAATGTTAACACTCTTAAAACACTTCAGACAGGTTGAGTTAGTTCTGCACCTTGTAGTAATACCGTTTCTGCTATAGTGGCAGGTGAAAATTTCATTTTCTGGGGCATCGCTCTGCAGTGAGTGAACAGTGCGTAAAACGCGTTTTCGTCTGAAGAGATTGTGGGTTTGGGACCGGCAAAAATAAAATTGTTGATAACCCTCTAAAAACAGTTCAGACAGCGTAGATTTCTGCTGCAACTACAAAAAAGACCCTTTCTGCTGTCGTGGGAGGTGAAAATTTAATCTTCTGAAGCTTCCCTCAGAAGTTGTGGCACAATGCAGAAAACGCGTTTTCAGTCTGAGATAAGGTGGGTTTCGGAACGCCAAACCTAAAATGTTGATAACTTTCGAAAAACACTTCAAACAGCTTAGATTTGATGTGCAACTACTAGAAAGACCCATTCTGCTATACTGGGAGGTCAAAATGTCATGTTCTGAAGATTCCCTGAGACGTTATGGCACAATGCAGAAAATGCTTTTTCAGTCTGAGATAAGGTTGGTTTCGGAACGCCAAGCACCTTTATCTGCCCTTTATCTTCTCTTAATCTGCTTTCAATCGTTCCTTATTTCCATCTCTCTTTGACCGTAGTCCGAGTGTAGGAGAAATGGAAGGAATATTGAGATCAGGAGGCAAAGCCCTTGCTTCGCCTGCTGGTCTCTCCCTCTGGCCAAGAACTTGACCGTGCAGAAGAGGAGACCACATGGCGATGGATGCACCCCCACCAGGAACCTTGTGTGACCCAGCTGGATTGCTCCGTCGCTTCTCCCATCCATCAATGACCGAAGTCCGGGTGTAGCAGAGATGGGAGAACCTTTGGCTAATGTGGAGATGCGCTAGTCGGGGCTCCGCCCGTAACTCCAGGTTCGCCAGGCAGGTCAACTTGACTAGGTGGAGAGAGAATCCTCACCACATAGACTGTCCTGAGATAAACAATGCGGAGTGCAAACAGGAAAGAACTACAACGTCCAGACGCCTTAATGATTGGAGCTGGACCTTGTGTGGGGAGCAACACTGCGGATAAGTGCGCAGGAGAAGCGTCACCAAATTAGGTGAAGATTCACCGGTGGCCTGTCTCTAATCACAGAGGGGTGGCGTGCCAAGAGACCTGCTGCTATCTCCAAACGCCAGGTCTCACGCCAGTCCGGCCTACTCGATGTCTTACGGCAATGACCTCACCCCCAAGGTCGCGCAAAATGTTGTTAGTCCGAATGTAGTGAAGTTTCACGAGTAACCCTCCATACAGCGGGTATGGGTGTCCCCCTGGGGCCCTCTTGTTGCCAAACCAGGTACTTCCCTGCTCCGGCGACTACACAGGGGAACCTGACGCCATCCCATGGCCACAGCACTAGTTTGAGCCCAACGTGGAAGAACTAGGCACTAATAACCGTCCATATTTGGAGGGAGAACTCGCCAGTGGAGACACGTTTGGCCCATGACAAAGCGCTGCCAAAGAGAGCGATTCTCTCATCTATTGTCCAGAGCTGCTGGAAGCACCTGTAAACAGGACAACGTGAGGCAAAGAAGAAGGTGCTCCGTCAGACAAATAGAAATCTGCAAAAGATGAGGCAGAAGCCGAGGAGGCTGCTTGGCAGGTTTCTGTCAAGGAAACTCCTCTGATGGCAGCTATGGATGTTGTCCCTTTTTACCACCTGCCAGAGCCACCCACAGCTTATCTGTTTTCCTGAAGGCTCTCACTGCAAGCGCCAGTGATTCTCATCCGGGTGGCGGGTAAGACAGAAAGCCTTCACTGAAAAATTGCTGACCTTGGCACAAAGAAATTTGTGAAAAAAGACTAATCGAGAAGGCACATAGTTCTCCAAACCCTCCTGATGGAGGCCAGGCCCAGGAGGAGAGCTGCTCCAAAGGAGCCTGATCAAGGGGCTTGAAGGGAGCTTCAGAGAGAGTATTATATACCAATTGAAGATCCCAATAGGGGCAGATGCGTCTGGAGATAGGTCTGAGTCTTCGAGATCCCTGCATGAACTGGACTAGCAACGGACAACAGTCCACACCCATTTAGCATTACATGCTTTGAGTGTTGAGGGTGATTTAGCATTTAGGACCACCTGCTAGCCTTGAAGTAGCCCCCTGCTGCAGGACTGTTTGCAGGACATGAACTGGTTGCAGCACACCCTTGTGTGAGTGTGTGTGTGAGCACAGGTGGCAGAGTTACGCAGTCCAGAACACCTCCCGGGACTCTGGAACACCTATGAGGTCATCTTGACCACAAAGCTTAAACCCCAGCCTTGCAATGTGGCCTGACCTGAGAACCATGAGCAATTACCATGGCCATCCATACCGGACGTCTGACTGGCACCGCTGGCTCCTTTGCAGACAGCCTTCAAGGAGATGCACGTTTTACTGCACTGAACCGCCTGTAATGTCACCGGCGATGTTGCTTTGGTATGACGGAAGGTGGTGTGCCCATGGTCCTGTCAATATCTCCGATGGCCAGGGCCTCACACGGGACCGGCCTATGAGACTTCTTATGCAACCGCCACGCCCAGGGTCTATCCAGCGTGAATGAATTAATGAATGGGTTGTGAAGATGTAGCATTAACAACCCCTCATACATAGAGTGTAATTTTACACTCTGGGTGGCAGGAGCTGCCGGCTCATCTTTGTCACCTTAAGCTGATATAGAAGGTGGCGTTTACAACCCCTCATATATGGTGTGTACCCTACACTGTGGATCAGCAGGAACTGCGTTGCCCTCGTTTAGCCACTCTGCGACTGAAATAGAAAGTGGCATTAACAGTCCTCCAAACCTATAGGGAAAACATTTACTGAGCAGCTACAGTCAGGGTTCTAGTCTGAGCTGAGCAAGAAAGAGGGAGTTTATTCACAAATGAATAAACAGTCATGCAGGAATCCGGTGGATCTCGGGACGCTGCACTCTGCACAGCACTGTAATGAAGCAGATACTGGTGTCCCAGAGCCAGTGCTGTGAATGAGGGCCGAAGGTTTGCAGGGTTCGGCTGCTCCTGAAGACAGAATGACATGAGACATGAGATACTCCCTTGAAAGCAGCCACAGATGTTGCCAGGCATCTCGTCAAGTGTGCTCTCAGGGATTCCGGTGCCCGTTTTTTCGCAGTCTCATAGGCTTTCATGATGGCAATTCTAAGCCAATGTGAAAACCTGTGAGTGGACAGCGCCTGCCCCTTCTTACCACCAGGGAGAGCCACCCACAGACTGTCCGTCTTTCCGAAGGGTTGGACTCGATCCAGTTAAGCTTTTAGCGCTGCTCGTATGAATGGGGAGGAGGGCAGAAAGTCTTTACTGATAAGGTGCTGACCTGTGAAGAAGAAGAGAGACATTTAGGTGCGATGGCAGGGTTGGGTCTAAGTGATACCGCCGAGTCATCGACACCAAAAGAGATGCAATCAGGGCTGATCGAAAAAGAGCTACTAGCTCCTTGGAGGCCTGATCAAGTGGCTCAAAAGGGGCTTCGGAGAGTGAATTGAGTACCAGCTGCAGGTCCCAGTAATGACATAAAGGTCTTGAGGTTGGTCTAAGCCTTTTCACTCATCTCATGAAACGGCTCACTTGACGATGCTTGCCGAAGGGGTGGCCGTCCAGACCATTGTGTAGCATGGAAAGGGCTGCTACATAAACCCGTAATGTAGGGCTGCTCCAACCTTGGTTAACCAGATGCTGCAGAAACAAGAGGATGAGAGAAATAGTTGCCGATAATGGGCAGGCTGACTGGGTTCCACACCACCGGGGAAACATGTCCAATTAGCATTGTATACTCTGAGGGTTGGCAGAGCTTAAACGTTCTGAAAAGTCAATTGGACATCAGGGGGCAAGTGACTGATTGTTAACCCTGGAGAAGCCAAACCTTGAGGGGTGGTTCTAGACCTCAGGGTTCCTTATGTTTGCAGAAGCGCTGACCTCGATGGAGGGAACTCCCAGTGGCCTTTGATCCGCATATGACACATCTCCGGATACCAGCTGGAGCTGGGGCTGTTTGGATTAAGGGAAGGAGGGGGAAAGGCATACAGGAGGCCTTTTGGCCACCTTGGATGAGCCAGGGCGTCCACATCCAGTGGAAGGTCATCAGATCTACGGGGAGAGAACCAGAGAGGACATTTGAAGCTCTATCTGCTGGCAAAGACATCAGCCACTGGGTGGCCGAAAAACTCGCTGATCATGTTTGCCATCTCCTGAGATAAACTCCATTAATCTGGCAGAGCCCTCAATGAGGCTAAATGTACATCAGCCCAGAGAAAAAATCTTTGTGGCGAGGTTGCGTGACACAGACGACCTCACGCCACCCTGACGGTTGATGTAGGCCACTGTGGTGGCGCTGTCTGATCTCACCATAACGTCGTTCCCAATTAGATGGAGAGAAAGGGCCACCAACACTCTAAAACTGCCAACAGTTCCATCCGGTTCATGTGACGACCTTCGGAACTGCTCCAGATCCCGCTGACGCAGATCTGATCCAGGTGGCCTCCCCCGCCGGACAGAGATGCATCTGTAAAGACTTGTAGGAATTGTTGGATCCTGAAAAGCGCGCTGAGTCCCAGTCAGAGCACGACTTTCCTGGGGGTCATGCTGGACTCAGTCTCCGGTCAGGCCCGACACTCGAGATTTGTCTTCTGGTCTTTGGTCTGGAGTCGGGTGAGGGTGCAGACCGCGAAACCACTTCTGAAGACCTCGCATGTTGAGCAGACCAAGGCGTGGGCCCCTGCCTCAATCGCGCGATGTGGTCCAACACCAATCTGGTGTGTGCTCATGACTCCTGTTTGGACCTGGCTAGAATCAACCAGTAGTCCAAGTACGTCAGAATCCGCACACCCTGTCTCCTTAGTGGTTCGAGCCCCGCCTTCATGCACTTGGCGAAGGTGCGAGGCACAAGACACTAGAAACTGTGTTGTGGAAGTAGGCGTGTGCAAGATCTATGGAGGTCATCCACTCTCACACTCTGACGCACTCCAGGAGTCTCCTGCTGGTCCGGAACCGCTATCTGGTCATGAATTGGTTGAGGAGACTGAGGTGCAGAACATGTCTCCACTGTGTCTTTTGGGGTCCTAGAAAGTACCTGGAGTAAAACCCAGCGTATCTGGATCGCTTTGCCACTCGTACAATTACTTCCTTTGACAGGAGAGCGCGGTCCTCCTCCATCAGACACGACAGCTGGTTCTCTGAGTTCACCCAGGTCCACGTGGTGTCGCAGAACCTCGGGGTTGACTGTGAATCTGAAAGACGTGTCAATGACCGAATATCTTCTCGATCCATATGGGCAGGTGAGGAGACAGGCGCTTTCAATTCAGAAGATACTCTTTCAAGACTGGCGACCTGACCACAGGAGAGGACTCCGGGTAGGGTCCAGGATGACAGGGTCGTCGGTGCACAGCGCCCACTCCTCTGGGCACTTCAAGTCCCGCTGGTTGTTCAAAAACAGACTTGCTTTTTTCAGCTGAGCCATCAGAGGAAGTAGGGCCACCAAACTTGTATTGTACCTTGATCTGACACAGCAATTCTTCTGAGATGGACACCCGAGGGACCGGCCCAATCTCAGAAAGAGATGACTAGGCAGGACGATGTCCTGCTTGCCTCTGAGAGGTTTGGAGGGCTGCAGAGAACAGAATCACAGACAGACATCGCATCAGACATCGCGTGAGGGAGCTGAGAACAGAGCAGGTCTGGCATGCAGCGCCTACTGTGAGAGCCTCTCAAGTGGTGGCTTTCACAGTCCTGTGGCGACCCCTGCTAAAAACTGGCGAGTCTGAGGAATAAGAAGAGTTAATGGCAGAATTGAAACTCCCCTGACTTTTGGCTAGAACGAAACGTGAGAGAGTGGAAAGAGTTATCTGACACCTATGCTTCTAATTGTGGAGAAGCTAAGGAAAAACATAACTTCTTGGCTCCTGAAACCTCCCCGTCTCCTGAGACAACGTCAAACAAAAACACATTTTTGAAGCCGGAGTTCGCACTGACTGGAACCGGAGGTGAACTTGGCGGTGATAAGCCCTAATTTTGGGCAGACAGGAAACAGACCCGATACCAATGTAATGCAGCTTATTTTTTATTTTACATACAATGATTTATTTGTAGGCTTTTGGAGGGAGCGGAGGTGAGAGCAGCCGACTGGTCTCTCCAAGAGGAGCTGCGAGGATCAGTGCAGCTACGATCCAGATGGCTGGGCTCACCCCGCCCCTTCGACCAGCGACAGTGTTCCACCTGGGCGGCGGCTGTGTGTGGAGGAGGCGCCGCGAGCAGAGCACCACGCCAACGGGCTGTTGGATCTCCAAAATCTCTGGTGGAGTGAGAGAGGTTCTGCGATGGATGAGTCTGTCCATGGAGCTCATAAAGAGCGCGATGATCTTCTCAAGCGCTATGTGCTGGTTGCCGACTGCGTTGACACCATTCCACTGCGCGATGCTAGGATGGTCACTCCTCAGGGGAGAAGTCGAGCTCAAGGGGCGGGGGTATCGCGCATCGCAAATCGCGCACGACTTCTGAGTGAGAGGGAACACAGCGCCACAATTCCAAACCCTCCACCTAAGCAGTAAACTCCTTACCTGACCATGTGTAGTGCTAGTGCCACCGGAGTGTCAGAACTGCGCCGGGAATAGTCCGGATATCTTCCAGAATCAGAATCAGAATCAGAATCAGAATCAGAATGAGATTTATTGCCATGGTCAGTGGGGAGCCCACTGACTAGGAAAGTGCCTTAGAATAAAGTGCAACAAAAAACAAATAAAATAAAATAAAATAAAATAAATAGAATAACATAACAACAAGGCTGTTCACAAATTTAACAGTCTGATGGCCGAGGGGAAGAAGCTGTTCCTGTGACGGGAGGTTCTGGTCGGGATGGACCGTAGCCTCCTGCCAGAGGGAAGAGGAACAAACAGTCCATGTCCAGGGTGAGAAGGGTCGGCTCTGATCCGACCTGCACGTCTCTGGGTCCTAGAGGCATACAGGTCCTGAAGAGGTGGCAGGCTGCAACCGATCACCTTCTCAGCAGAACGTACGATGCGCTGCAGTCGGCTCTTGTCCCTGGAGGTGGTGCTGTTGTACCAGACGGTGATAGAGGAGGTGAGGATGGACTGGATGATGGCCGTATAGAACTCCACCAGCAACTTCGTCGGCAGTCGTAGTTTCCGTACCTGCCTCAGAAAGAACATTCTCTGCTGGGCCTTCCTGATGAGGGACCTGATGGTTGGCTCCCATTTGAGGTCCTCATTGATGGTGGTTCCCAGGAAGTAGAAGGAGTCCACAATAGGAATAGGTAAACCAGCCAACATGAGAGGGGACCGAGAAACTGTGACTCTCCTGAAGTCTATGACCATCTCCACTGTCTTCTGGGCATTGAGCTCCAGGTTGTTGTGGCTGCACCAGGACACTAGCCGCTCCACCTCCCTCCTGTAAGCCGACTCATCTCCATCTTAGATGAGCCCAATGATGGTGGTGTCATCCGCAAACTTGATCAGCTTCACGGACTCGTGGCTGGAGGTGCAGCAGTTAGTGTACAGAGAGAAGAGCCATGGTGAGAGAACACAGCCCTGAGGAGACCCGATGTTGAGGGTCCGAGTGTCGGAGACAGTCGTCCCCAGCCTCACACGCTGACTTCGGCTGGTCAGGAAGTCTGTAATCCATCTGCAGAGGGAGTCAGGCACGTCCAGCTGGCCAAGCTTGTCTTCAAGCAGAGCTGGAAGAATTGTGTTAAAGGCAGAGCTGAATTCCACAAACAGGATCCTGGCATAGGTTCCTGGGCAGTCCAGATGCTCCAGAACGAAATGAAGGGCCTGGTTCACTGCATCGTCCGCAGATCTGTTGGCTCTGTAGCCAAACTGCAATGAGTGCAGGTGAGAAGCAGTGATAGATTTCAGGTGGGACAGAACCAGGCGCTCAAAGGACTTCATGACCACAAACGTCAGTGCCACCGGTCTGTAGTCATTCAGTCCTGTGATCCTGGCCTTCTTGGGAACAGGGATGATAGTGGTGGACTTAAAGCAGGCAGGTACATGACAGGACACCAAGGAAGCATTGAAGATGTCCGTGAACACTGGAGCCAGCTCAGCAGCACAATGCCTCAGGATGGCAGGGGAAACTCTGTCCGGACCCGCCGCCTTCTGAAGGTTCAGCCTCCTGAACTGAGTGCGCACGTCCTGCTCCATGATGTCAAGAGAAAGAGGAAGAGGGGGGAGGTGAGGGGGTGGATCATCAAAAGTGTCTGTGATCGACTTTGCTGTCTCAGTGACATCGTTCATCTTAGTTGTGTCACTAAGAGACAGCATAGTCCTTTGTTGTAAAGTGGAACATGGGGCTGGAGAGACCGCAGAGGTGTTGGTGCAAAAGGGCTGCTCAAAGCGACAATAGAAGTTGTTCAAGTCCTGTGCAAGAGCGAGGTTGTTCAGAGTGTGGGGGGCACGTGGCTTGTAGTTAGTGGGCACCTTGAGCCCTCTCCACACCACAGCCGAGTCATTGGCTGAGAACTGCTGCGTTAGTTTGTCAGAGTATGCGGCCTTAGCTTTCTTCAGCTCCCTCTGAAACCGATACTTCATCTCTTTGTAGCAGTTCCTGCCCCCACTCTTGCGAGCTGCCACCTTCTCCTGTCTGATCTGGTTGAGTTTAGTTGTGAACCAAGGTTTGTCATTTGCATAACTCACCTTGGTGCGGGTTGGAACTATGCACTCTTCACAGTAGCTGATCCATGAAGTCACAGTGTCTGTATACTCATCCAGATTGTTGGTGGCAGCCCTGAACACTTCCCAGTCTGTGGTCTCCATGCAAGACTGCAGCTCCTCTTTAGCTTCACTTGTCCAGATCTTCATGCTCCTCACAACAGGCTTTGCCAGCTTCAGCTTCTGCTTGTATGTAGGAACAAGATGAACCATCAAGTGTTCAGAGAGACCCAGTGCAGCTCGAGGGAGGGCGGTATAAGAGTTGCGGAGCGATGAGTAACAGTGATCCAGCACGCTCTGCTCTCTGGTGGAACATTTTACAACCTGCCTGTACCTGGGAAGCTCCTCACTCAGAGTCGCCTTGTTGAAGTCACCAAGCACAATCACAGGAGAGTCCGGGAAAGTTCGCTCCACATGCAGAACCTGATCCGCGAGCGCACTCTGAGCCTCACGTACATTCGCGCTGGGCGGGATATATATGGGAGCCAGAATGAATGAAGCGAACTCACGTGGGGAGTAAAACGGCTTACAGTTCACGATCAGACATTCCAGAGAGGGAGAGCAGTGCTGAAAGATCACCGTCACGTCCGTACACCAGCTCCTGAACCCGGTCCGCGCGGTGAAGCTGGAAACCCTCCAGATGAAGCGCAGTGTCCGGGATGAGATCGCTCAACCACGTCTCCGTGAAACACAAAACACAAGAGGAGGAGAAGTCTCTGTTCCGTCTCAACATCAGCGCCAGTTCATCCATCTTATTGCTGAGCGACCGGACGTTGGAGAGGATTATCCCGGGAAGCGGAGTGCGTGATCCTCTTCGACGAAGGCGAACGAGTGCACCGGCACGTTTCCCTCTCCTCCTCAGTTTCTTCCGCCCAGCCAAAAGATGAACTAACTCCGTAACTGACACCACAAATACTGGTAGTAAGTCAGACGGAGTCAGAGCCCTGATGTTCATCAACTGATCTCGTGTGTAAAAACACGCAGATGCTCCATCAAAACACAAAAATAAACAAAATAACATGCACGATAATTCCAGGTCAGCCTTCGTCGGCGCCATCTTGTCAGCATTACCTCTTACCTGCAGTTATGGGCAGACAACACGCGGTCGTGCCCTGTGTGTAGTCTCGCCATTCAACGCCAGCGGGCCGTTAGTGAAGTGGGATGATTCTTGAGATGGCGGTGGAGAGAGAGCTCAACTTCGATACGACGGGCAGCGGATGTGCTTGACTCCACCACACGGAACTCAGCTAACTCTGGGAACAGAGTCTCCAGATCAACCTCATAGCAGCGGCTGGCTCTCGTCAAACTCATCCCATGGCTTGGAAGCAGGAAATGTGGAACGGTTCAGCTGCTTGTAGGCCAGTCGCAGCGCCCTATTCGTCGAGGTTTAGTGTTGAATATACTAGAAAGAGTGTTTCTCCTATAGCTGTAGGTGAAATTCTCATATTCTAAGTCACCCCTCTAAGCAGTGAGTGAACAGCGCAGAAAACATGTTTTCAGCCGGAGGGACTGTGGTTTTCAGACCAACAAAAATAGAAATATTGATAACTCTCTGAAACCACTTGAATTAGTTCTGAGGTTGAATTAGTCCTGCAGCTACTAGAATGAAGGCTTCTGCTGTGAAGTCAGGATAAATTTTCATGTTCTCAGGCTTCCCTGAGCAGTGACTGAACAGTACAGAATATAATATATATAATATAATAATATAGAGTTTTCAGCAAGAAAGAAAGTGGGTTTCGGACTGGCAAAAATAAAATTGTTGATTACCCTCAAAAAACACACGTTTAGTGTTGTATATACTAGAAAGAATTTTTTTCCTATAGTTGCTGGTGATATTTTCATGTTCTGAGGCACTTTTGATCAGTGAGTGAACAGTGCAGAAAACGTTTTCAGCCTGAGTGAAGCTGGTTTTCAGACCGACTTAAATAATAAAACAATTAATATAAATAATCTTGATAACTCTCTTAAATCACTTTAGACAGGTTGAATTAGTTCTGCAACCAGTAGAAATACCTTTTCTGCTGTAGTGGTGAAATTTTAATCTTCTGAGAAATCGCTGGGCAGTGAGTGAACAGTGTGTTCACTCACTGTCACAAATGCGTTGTCGGCCAAAGAAAAAGTGGGTTTCGGACAGTCAAAGATAAAAATGTTAATAACCCTCTAAAAACAGTTCAAAATGTAGGTTTAGTGTTGAATATACTCGAAAGAGTGAAATCAGTAACAGTTGCAGGAGACATTTTTATGTTCGGAGTCTATTCTGATAAGTGAGTGCACGGTGCAGAAAACGCGTTCTCAGCCTGAGTGATTGTGGTTTTCAGACCAACAACGATAAAAATGTTGATAACTCTCTGAAACCACTCTGAGTGGTTGAATTAGTTCTGCAGCTCCAAGAAAGACGCCTTCTGCTATAGAGTCAGGTGAAATTTTCATGTTCTTTGGCATCGATGAGAGTGAACAGAGCAGAAAAAGCCTTTTCAGGCCGAGAGAAGCTCGGTTTCTGACCAGGAAAAAAAAAAAAAAAGTTGATAACCCCCTGAAATTTTGTTCAGAAATGTAGGATTCGTGTTAATTATACTAGATAGAGAGTTTTTCCTATAGTTGCAGGAGAAATTTTCATGATCTCAGGCATCCGTGAGCAGTGAGTGAACGGTGCGTAAAACGCGTTTTCGGCCAAAAAAAGGTGGTTTAAAGACCGACACAAATAAAACTGTTGATTGCTCTCTTCAATCACTTCAGACAGGTTGAATTAGTTCTGCACCCAGGAGAAATACCTTTTCTGCTAAAGTGGCAGGTCAAATTTTCATCTTCTGAGGAATCGCTCAGCAGTGAGTGAACAGTGCGTAAAATGCGTTTTCGGACCGGCAAAAATTAAATTTTTGATAACCCTCTAAAAACATGTCAGAAATGTAGGTTTACTGTTGAATATACCAGGAAGAATGTTTTTCCTATAGTTGCAGGTGATATTTTCATGTTCTGAGACTATTCTGAGCAGTGGGTGAACAGGGCAGAAAACGCGTTTTCAGCCCGAGAGAGGCTGAGCAGGAAAAAAAAAAACTTTATAACCCCCTGAAATACAGTTCAGAAATCTTGGTGTTGGTGGTGGTGTTAATTATACTAGAAAGAGTGTTTTTCCTTTAGTTGCAGGAAAAAAATTTCATTATCTCAAGCATACATGAGCAGTGAGTGAACAGTGCATAAAACGCATTGTCAGCCAAAGAAAAGGTGGTTTACAGATCGTCGAAAATAAGTGTTCATAACTCTGTTAAATCACTTTAGACAGGTTGAATTAGTTCTGCACCCAGTACAAAGACCCTTTCTGCTATAGTGGCAGGTGAAATTTGCATCTTCTGAGGAACACTCTATGTATGAGGGGCTGTTAATGCTACATCTTCACAACCCATTCATTCATTCAGGCTGAATAGACCACGGGCGAGGTGTTCCGGACTGCGCGAATCTGCCACCTGTGCACACACTCACACGAGGGTGTGCTGCAACCTGTTCATGCGAGGGGTTTGTTGGTCGCAGTGTTATCCAGTTTCATATACTGCTGGTGCCTTCACATATAATTGGAAGCGGATTAGGTGCAATAAAATGCGCATTACCTTAACGGCCATCCGGCAAAGAAGACAGCGCTGCCAGTCAGGACGCCGGTTAAGGATGGCCATGGTTTTGTCCCATGAATTCCTGGTCAGTCCGCAAAGCCATGTGCTCAAGATGACTTCATGGGTGATTCAGAATTCCAGATGGGTTCTTGACATACGGCGACCCTGCAGTTTACCAGATCATGACTACATGCTTTGGTGGTCGGCAGAAGCTAAATGGCGTTGCTCCCGTAACTAGAAGGATGATGGCATCACTAGCTATGAATGACTGGCGCGTCAGGGCCCACGGCAATCCTTCTCCCCTGAGTGTGATGACACCTCAGTCCTGCCTGACGTTTCCGTGGTCCAGAGGAGGCGCTCCGCTCGTCTTCAGATCTCAAGATTCTTCGCTTCATGTGCCAGATGTGCCGGCTCCAGCTGTAATTTCACAATTGTAATTTCACAATTACAGAGTCACTGACTCACTCCTCTCTAATTTCACAATCATATTTTGCAGAGTGCCCTGGCACTTCCAGTGAAGTAGAAAGGCTGGTGTAATATTCCTTGTGACGAGTGGGGTTTGTCATAGGACATGGTGGACATGATTTGGGCCAAGTTTGGGCTCCCACTGGCGGACCTCTTTGCCAACAGTGTTTGTTGCCGGAGGGCCTCCTTCACACCTTCCCTCCACCTCGCCTCCTCCTTCAGTTGATGAGGAGGATTCAGAAGGTGAGAGTGATTCTATTGGCAGCAGATAACCCCAGCTCGATCTGGTACCCAGAGATGTCGCAGATGTGAGCCTGCAGCAGGTAGTAGAAATTATGAGGGGTCCACACCCGTTTAATGCTGAACGGGTGTGGACTGCTGTCTGTTGGGTAAACATCCACTGCTAGTCCAGTTAAAGCAGGGAGACAAGACAAAGACCCACCTCGCATCTGCCCCTATTGGGATCTTCAATTGGTATTAAGTCTGACTCTGAAGCTCTCTTGGAGCCACTTGATCAGACTCCTTTGGAGCTGGTGGCTTACAAAACAGCTCTTCTCCTGGCTCTGGCCTCCATCAGGAGGGTTTGGAGAACTATGTGCCTTCTCGATTAGTCCTGACTGTATTTCATGTATTCCTGTGAGGGCACTGAGAGCTTATCTAAATGCAGTCAAGGCCTTCAGGAAAACAGAGAAGCTGTGGGTGGCACTGGCAGGTGGTAAAATGGGGCAACATCCATAGCAGCCTTCAGAGGAGTTTCTTTGGCAGAAATCTGCCACGCTGCCTCCTGGGCTTCCGTCTCAACTTTTGCAGAATTCTATTTATCTGAAGTAGCTGCTTCTTCTTTGCCTCACTTTGTCCTGTCTTCAGGTGCTTCCAGCAGCTCTGGCCAATAAATGAGAGAATTGTTAGTGTAGTCCGGCCAGCGGGGTACACTTCTCAGGGCGTCGAGTCGGGAGCAGAAGAAACCACAGAAGTAGTGGGATACAAGCTTTGTTTTATTCCACATCAGCGTAACATAATTTCATCGCTTGACATCGCTCAGTATCAAATTGTTCAAAGTACAAACACATTAGGTAGGGGCTGGATCAAGGGCGTTCCTTGTACCAGATACACATTGTCACAAACATGCATGTCCACCTTTGGCCTCCTGGCTGAATCACAAAAACAAGAGCTTCTGGCAGCTCCAGAGAAAACATACATTCCTGTTTTCACTTCAAGGGTACCATCTCTGGCGTATTTGGAATACAGAGTGGGTGGATATCTGTTCAACATTCCATTGGTACTGAAAAACAAGTTATCATTGTAACCCTAATGACACAGGTCAAATTATTCCACAACATATCTCCCCTTTGTGGGTCTCAGACCCACACACCGAATTTAGCAAACTATCCCATTTTATTTTATTGAAGATTATTTCGTACTGTAACAGAGCAGTGACAATATACTGGATATAAGTATGTAGAAAATGTTAACTAAATGATTCATATAGCTGTAGTTAGTTCAATATGTTTACTGCTGTCTGGTTAAATAAAAATCTCAACCGCGTCGCAGGAAAATGTTAGTCAGTTCGTTTCCGGAAGCATCAAAAGTTTTCCCCAATTGTTTTTTGTTGTCACTTTTCGTCATAGGTGAAATTTTCTTTTTTTTTTTTTTTTTTTTTTAGTGAAACAATAATCAAGTAATTATACTGGCAAAGAAACATAGGATCATGATTTAAACACATTTGTCATGTAATCATAACAACACCTCATTCTTCAGTCACCTCTGGAGTATGATCAGAGTCCTCCAATTAATCAGGTGATGGCTACAGATGTGGTCTCTCAGTCACCACGAGAGCCAGTTGTTCAGCAGGCATCATGTTCAGCATCTGTGCGTTCCAAAGTCCTGTCGTGACCGCTAACTGCTTCTCAGTCATTCGCAGACACAGTTTCCTCATCATGGGTACGATGCAACATGCCAGAAGAAAAATGACGATGAGTATGATTGCAGTAGTCATCCTCACTTCTGCAAAAAATGCTCCACATTTTCTTCGGTGTCCATCTAACCAATCCCAGGCCCAACTTATAGCTCCTGCATGCTCTTTTATCTCATTTTTTGAATCTCTAAGTTTATCCATTGCAATGGCAAATGTTCCATCAGGTGCGGTGTTGTTGGAATGTAAGTGCAACACTGATCTGCAAACATGTGACACACACCAACCAATCTAACACCTGACGATTTCGTAACACCATTTTACCAGTTTCATGCAGTTGTTCTCCCAGTAGTTTAAATATTTCATAGGTATGGTTTGTGTAAATAGTAAATATAATTAATCGAATAATGTGGTTTTATTACAGAGAGGACTAGTGGTGGTCAAAACTGGACGGTCATCTTCGTTTCCTTTTTTTTGACTGTGGTGTGGTTCCAAGTTTGGCAGACAGTGTTTTACCTAGAGCTCCCTGACCTCTGACATGGATCCCACTTTTACTCCGCCTGTCCTGCACCAATACGCTTAACGTTTTGTGTTTCTGGGCATTTTTCACACAACGTGTGATCGCATCGTACTTAACTGAGTCCCTGTTATGCTCGAGTTTTTTAGCTGGAACTTAGGGTTTCACGGTCTGGACTTTGGTCGGCTGCTGCGGTCTCGCAAGCTGCGCGAGCTCGTCTCCTGGTGACAACCAAACCAGACAACTTATTATCACAGCAAGCCTTGTCATCAACATTTTGACTATCTAAATCATTGACTTCACTGCCTGTTTTATTACCTCTTTGGTTGTGATGGCCTTGGGCCTTTGTGCAATGGCTCAGATGGTACCAAGTGGCGCTGCCTTCGACTTGGACAGCTGTTGGTGTTGCTCGGACCACGGTGTATGGACCTTCACATCTCGGCTGGTGCCACTTCCTTCGGAAGACCTTGATATACTCCTGGTCGCCGGGAACCACCAAATGCCCGGCCTCACGATCGGCCTCAAGCTCCCGTTTTCTCTCCTGCAGATAGATAGTCTTATGGATAGAAGTTAGTTGCTTCGTATAACTTCTAAGTTCAGATTGTAGTTGCTCAAGTGGAGGCCCCTTGTAGGGTCCCCTCAAGTGTGGTGCCGGCATCGGCCATCCCGTCAACATCTTGTGTGGTGTCAAATGCGTGCTTTGATGAGTTTGCATGCGATAACTCATCAGTGCTAATGGTAACGCATCAACCCAGTTTAGCTTCGTGCTAGCACAGATCTTATTCAGTTTCGCTTTCAGGGTTCCATTTATCCCCTCAACCATTCCCTGACTCTGGGGGTGATAAACGGCACCCAATCGTTGTTTGATTCGAAGTTGCTGCAAGATGCCCTTCACAACCTTTTGTACAAATGCAGCACCGTTGTCTGAGCTTATTTCTGACGGAATGCCAACTCGAGGAATGATTTATCTGGTCAGGAATTTGATTACTGTTTCAGCACTCAAGTCTTTAGATGGTGCTGCTTCAACCCAGCAGCTTAACCGATCAATTACCACCAACATGTTGCGTCTCCCTTGAACCGTTTTTATCATGTCAACGTAATCGATCACAAGATGTTTAAATGGACCTTCTGGGACTGGAATATGACCTATTGGTATCTTGATGTTTTTTCGTTGTTTTCTTCACAAATCTCACATTGATTCAGTACTTCATCTGTTGTTGTCTGCAAAAATGGGGACCAATATCCCTGCTGTCTGATTTTCTTCACCACTTCCCCCCTTGCGTGCAGTGCAGATCACTGTGCACCTCCGAAATCAAGATGGTCAAAAGTGCAGTTGGAGCTACGAGCTTGCCTTCATGTGATCGCCAGAGACCCTGATTGTCCACAGTAGCTCCTTTTTGTTTCCACAAAACCTTTTCATTTTCATCTGCATTTTCTTGGATCAAGATTATGTCTTCAGGTGTGACTGAGGGTTCTAATGTCACCATAGGTGACAAAATGGCTATTTTGCATCTTGACACTTCTTTTGCTGCCTCGTCAGAGAGAAGAAGAATACACCAAAATGTCAAACCTGAAAACTGAATTGTACATTTATCAGCTGGATGATGACAAAACCTACGGAGATGGCTGTGTTATCAGTCTAACGACTGTGGTGTGCTAATAGAGGTGAAGCCAGAAAATTTTCCAAGGGCTGAAGAAGAAGAAGAAGAACAACAACAACAACGTCAGAAGGCTGGAGCCGAGTCTAACAAACCTGATCGAATGGAGAGGAAGCCGTCCTTCGTGGCTATATGGCTGGCTAAAATCTCAGGATCAGGACGATGGTCCTTCATGGCCATCCATAAAGTATCGACAGGAGTCACGGGTGAACAAGAACAAGATTTTGTACTGGAGTATTTTAATTCTGATTGCGGTGTATTTCGTACTCTGTTAACCATACCAATGGATGCTTGGAGTAAGAAAATTCAGGAGTTTCTCCGAAAATCGACGGCCTCTTCTAGCATAGCCGCTGATGGAATGATGCCCTTGTGCCGAAAGAGGCACTGACCTTTTAGTCCTGCCCCCTTTGGACCGCCTACTCACTGATGGCTGCTATAAAGAGGATTTTTTCCAGAGCGACACCCTGCAGACGTACCTGTCGAAACAAGAGCAACTAAGACAACGATGAGGACCGAAGGGAAGAGAGGTATTGGCACTATCTTCCTCGGAGCTGCTACAGGCGGCACTGGGTACGGAATGAACAACTCCTCGACGAGCCCTCTATTTCCTGTGGTAGAACACGTAACTGGTGATGGTCATGAGTACGATGGTTCTAACAACAACACGACAGATGGAGCCTGTCCTTCAGCGACCATCAAAGACGACACAGACGACTTTGATGCAACTGAAATGGAAGATGTGGATGATGAGGAGGAACCTGTAGGGAGAGCACCAACCTCCTACCCCAAGAACGAAACTGTCGGCGTGCATCCGCCTGCTTCATCTTCAGCTTCTCAAGACCAAGAACCAGCAGCTAATGATGACACGGATGGATGGATAAGCGGTTTCTTCTTGAAAGCTTTAAAGACAGTTGTATTTCATCTACCAGGTAAAACCATGCGCAGGTATTGGAGGGAGATCTGCTACGGTTGCCAAGTAGACCATCCCAGCCAACTACAACACAGCTGCCTTGAAGAGATGGAGGATGATTTATACAGTCTTAACTTCCACCCGTTGATGAAGAGACTCTGTAACAAGAACTTTCTGTCTGCTATACAACACTACTTGACCCTGAATGACGTACAACCGGAGAAAATGAGAACCAAGGCTACGGCTGAGACAGTCTTGCTCGAAATGAGGTCTCCAAAATCAAGTGTCTGGAATGAATACATCAAACATGAGCATGAGGATCCTCTAATTGAACGTCTGGATTCAGCAAGTAGAATCTGGAATAGAACGCCGGTCCTGGTCGATGTCACAAACACGAGATTCCCTCGTATGTGATACTTTTTTTTTTTTTTTTTACTCTTTTACTCTCTTTGTATAACATTACCTTTGAATCCTTACATAACCTGTGGAATAAAAAACATTAAGAAGTATATTTGGATCTCAGCTCATTCATTTCTCGTTTAACATGACGGTGAAACACATCATTAAAAGAGTTTATTACAATCCTCTTCACCCCGGGACCTCTGGAGGTGTGAGTCGCCTTCGTCCAGGGGTGCAGGATGAGACTGGAAACCAGTCAGTTCTAAATCTATTGAAGATTTTTCATCAAAACAGGATGCTTACACCGTGCGTAAACCAGCCGAGAAGCAGAGTATTTGTTCACAGGCCTCTTCAACAATTCCAGGCCGACCGATGGGACATGCAGGCATTGGCTAGATATAACGACGATCAAAATTACTTATTGACCGTTATAGATGTATTTTCAAAGAAGGCCTATTTACGCATTTTAAAAAGAAAAACTGCGATTGAGACAATGAAGGCGTTTGAATCAGTGCTGGATGAGAGCGGGACGCCTGCAAAGCTACAGACGGATGATGGGAAAGCATTTTTTAGCAAGAGTTTCCGGGCTTTGATGGAAAGGAAGAGAATTATTCATTTTTCAACAGCGAGTGACTTTAAGGCCTCTGTGGTTGAGAGATTTAAATGCACTCTTAAAAATCGGATGTGGAGATATTTTACAGCTAAAAAGATTACATTACATCGAGGTTTTACAGGATCTAGTAAAGAGTTATAATCACAGCTATCACAGTAGTATAAAAATGACACCGATGGAAGTAACTAAAGAAAATAGTCTGCAAGTGTTTGACAATCTTTACATTAGACCGTCGAAAGGTCGGCAGAAGCCAAAATTTAAGGAGGGCGATCATGTTAGGATATCAAAACTATGAGGTGTATTTCACAAAAAGTATGAGCAGAGTTTTACAGAAGAGATATTCACGATAACTGAATGTATCCACCGCAACCCGCCTGTACATAAATTGAAAGATTTCGACGGTGAACCCATCCAGCGGTCATTTTATGATCAAGAATTACAAAGAGTGCAACTGGTTAAGGAAGTATTTCACGCTGAAAAGATTCTCAAGGAACGCGTCGTTAAAGGAGAAAGACAGGTCTTTGTCCAGTGGAAGAACTGGCCTGAAAAATTCAAAAGGTGGGTAAAAGCTTCAGGTATAAAAAATATATAAGACGATCCTCCTTTACAACAGGCATCATATCATCATGTACGGCTCAAAGAACGCACGCTTCTATGTGACTTTACCATCAAAGGCCAGTGCAAAAGTTTTTAAAGACAACTCGATTGGTACTTTCCGCGTTGATTTAGCACAACATATCGATTTAAACGGAAAATGGGAGGTTGCTTTGACGGAGATTACATACCCTCACACATGGAATAATATTCCGGAGGATGCAGCATCATTTTACTGGAAACCGAACCCTAGAGGACCTGATTCCAACACAAACACGACTCCCCCGAGGGGATCAGAATCAGATGCTAACAGGTT
This sequence comes from Synchiropus splendidus, assembly GCF_027744825.2. NCBI lineage: Eukaryota > Metazoa > Chordata > Actinopteri > Syngnathiformes > Callionymidae > Synchiropus > Synchiropus splendidus. The sequence continues at coordinate 175,010 of NW_026527074.1, forward strand.
GCGGCGCTATAAAGATGAATTTCACAGAGCCATGAGACGCCAGCGCCTCAGCTCAGAGGACAAAAGACGAATCGCGAGTGGTTGATTGACATTTCAAAATGGCGGCAAGAGATATTTCCAAACTGAAGTTCAAGGGTGGATATTAAAACTCTATTAATCAGATTTCAACCGAGTTGGAGCAAACCTTTAAAAAAACCAATGACGATATACGCTTCCTGTTTGACGGTGCACGGCAAAAAATTGATCTTCAAGGAGACGGTCAGAACCTAATGCTTTTTAAGTACGTTCAGAGCGCCCCATCCTGATTTAAAAGCGGGGTTTTACCATCGCTACTGTTACAGCGACGCTGTAAGACCGCAGCTTGTAGGGGATGCGTATGCACCGCTCTTAAGAATGGTGGAAATCAAGGGTAGTTACTCAGATATAATCACACAGCATTTTAACCCTGCTTACTATTTACCGGTTGCCCAGAGCCATATTGAAAATATTCAGTTACAAATTAAATCAGATCTTAACAAACCAGTCAATTTTACCTTTGGAAAGGTGGTGGTGACTCTACATTTTAGACCTGTTACTTGAGAGGATATTATATAACCCTTTAATCGTCGTCTGGAAATCCATTCATCATCACAACACCAGAGAGATAACCAGCCTTTGCAGACCAAGTCATAAACAAACACAATGGTCCACACAGGCATAAGAGACGACCCGCACAGATTTGTACAATATTATGAAAAACAGGTGGGCGGAGATCTACCCGGTTTCTACGGTGACCCGGTTATGTACGGACGAGGCATCCGTTCCCTCTTCTCAAAAATGTTTTGGTTTGTATCATGGATCATCAGGAATTGTCAAAGCGAAACCCCATCTCAAATAAGACGTGGGTAACATAGCCTTGGATATGTTCACCCATACCGTGAGAGGAATGAGCGATCAACAGAGACAGGAAGGGTCAGGCGGTATAGCCGTCTTATCACGAAGGACAAAGAGACGCCCTCCAGGACGACGTGTAAGACAGAGCTCAAATAAACGTCCAAACAAAAAAAGAAAGAAGTCAGTTGACAGAAGCAAACGGGCCAAGAGGAAGTCCAGAGGGAGCTCTGATATATTTTAAAAAACCTTATATACAGTAACATGGCACTCCTACACCAGAAATCTGCTGAATGCACATTGGCAGAACTGGATTTATTCACGCCGCCAATTACGCAGCTTTCCAATTTACACTGAAATTGCTCCAGTAGCCGCTATCAGCGAAGGAGGACCGATTGAGTTTTTTTATAGCAGGAGACGGTGAAAAGTATCTAGACCTAAACGACACCCTTCTACACGTGCGTGCAAGAATTACTAACACTGATAGCACACCGCCGGCTAACGACGCAACAGTCGGTCTCATGAATTATCCTCTAAACACCATCTTTGACCAGTGTGATGTGGTCCTGGGGGATCGGAGGATTTCGCAGTCCAGTTCCACTCACCCGTACAGAGCTATGATCAAAACACTTCTCAACTTTTCAGGCGACACTCTTAAAACACAGTTTAGCGCCGGTCTTTTTTACCAAGACACACCTGTGTTGGTTGACTGTAAACGGTCCCAACGCAGGCCTGAATAAACGGGCAGAGTTCACGAGCAGATCCAGAGAAGAACATCTTCTCGGTCCTCTCCACGGCGACATATTTTTCTGTGAGACACTGTTATTAAACTCACTAGGGCGAATGATGCCTTCTGCCTGACCGGACCCCGCGACTCCACCTTTCGTCTGAAAATCCTTGGCGCCTCTCTGTTTGTGAAGAAAGTCTGTCACAACCTCTTCCGCTGACGTCACCGCCCAACCCACCTAGTCACATCCATACCTGCCTCCAATCTCCTGAAGGTATAAAGACCCGACCAACCTGCCAGTCCTCGCCTGTTCGTCAACCCTTCATGGTTTGTCTTCAAGCGAGATATTCCGCTATTTGCCACTGCCTGGATATTGCATTATCTGAGTTATTTCAGTCGGTCTTTTCTGCCTTAGAACTTCAGCCTGCCTGCACCTCTACTCCACAACCTTCACCTCCTTCATTGCCATAGCGCAGCCAGCTGGACTCCTGGACCCTCACCAGCCACTTGTCTGGGATCTCCACCACGGCATATACCATGATTTTAGCTACAGGAAGACATTTGAAGGATCTACCTCTAAGCATTGACTGCGAAGGTTTTAACAGCGGTTATTCACTGTTTGCATTTAATCTCAATCCAGCCCACGACAACGACGCTCTCTCCCCTGTCTCAAATGAGAATTTAAGACTGGAGATGAGATTCATAGTACCCTTACCAAACACCGTAATACTGATTGTGTACGCTTGTTATGATTCCATTCTGGAGATTGATGCGAAAAGACAAGTGCTGGTGGACTATTATTAAAAAGTTATGGACAGTCTCCAGTTACAGAGGCTGCTGAGAGGTCTCTTGAGCGACACATTTTACGGTGTATGGCCGTCGGATAAGTTGCCTCAATTTACACAACCCCCTCAGACCGCCTGAATATTTAATCGTCAACACACATCCGGCACATAAACCAGGAGAGCACTGGCAGAGTTTAACTCTCGAAGAAGACGGGAGAACAACTTTCTTTGACTCATTTGGAATGGGGCCCTACTTTGCACATTACCCTGAAAGTATTTTAAAGTTTCTCAAGAAACATTCAGGCAACATCAAGTACAACAATGGTCTACTACAGAACCCTCTATCGTTTGTATGTGGTCATTGTAAGTGCCAAAGTAAGTTTCACTTGATATTGTTTACACTGTTAGGTAGTCGTTTTGTGGTTTAGTGCTTTACATAAATATATGTGGGTTTTAATTTGAAGGCCACTTTTGTCTTTTGAAAAAAACGGCGGATGCGCAAGGTAAGCTCGTGGTTGATTTGTGTTGGGTTGTTAAGAACAACATGGACATATAGGTTTTGACCGTTAAGTTTGGATTTTTGGATGTTCCTGAGACCATTACTTTCAATAAAGGAGGATCAAGTTCCACGGCACAAGCTTCAGTTAGTTTTTTATGTTTTTTTGATTCCCGTCCAGGAGAAGCTCGGGGAAAATATATTCGTACGGATGTACTGGTGAGAACGATGAAAATGGAAACATTCGGGGCAAAGGAGGAACAAGTCAGAAACTAACGTCGTTCACAACAATAGAGGTAGCAAACTATTGGAGTTTGCAATCACAGTCATCATTGCATCTTCTACCTCCATCATCGTGCTAGAGGGCTGTGTATCCAAGAAGTATTAAGTCTATACAGTGACGATACCTTAAAATATGACCTCATGGTATACAACTTTGTGAAAGGACATCAACAATGTCTAAAAAGATGTGCACACTGTCCGTGGAAACAACATACTCTGTTCTCTTCTGTATTTTAAAGACTATTGTGACTAATCCTATTTTGTTTGTTCGTGTGTTAAAAAAAATCTGTAATCAGGAGACCAGCTTTCAGCTATACTTTTCTTTCGCAAGATAGAATTCGATTTAAGTCTCTGATATTGAGCCCTCGCTTCAGGATTGGACAGCAGTGTGAGAGGGATGTTTAGCTTTAATAATGTGACGAGAAACTAGGACCATCCCGCAGGTAATGGAGAACTTCTTTTATTATGCGGTAGGGAAAGGTACTTGAATATATCAATCACATGAGAGCCTTTTACAGCATTTCCTTCATACATAAATTTGCCATTCATATTCCAACCATCACCATTTTTGGATATCCTCTGGATAATGTATTCAGCATTTCTTCGAGCTTTCGACGGAAGGATATTTAGAATATCCTGACCCAAGTCATCTGTTACAAAGGGTGTTTTTAGAACACTTTCGACACGACTGTCAGAGTCGTGGGGGTGATCGCTGACTCTGTCTCGTTGTAAAGTCAGAGTTACTCTCCTTTGGTCTCGCTGATCCTGTTTTGTAAAGGTTAAATATCTCTGCAATAGAGCATCATACTTTTTAATCTTCTCATACGAGTTTAACTGAGAATCATTCAGAATGGTCCTCATCTTCTCATTCAATTCATCTTTGGCAGTTTCACAGATGTCGGAGGTTGGACTTGATAACTGGTTAATTTGCTGAGGAGAGACCAGATACATTTTCTGGACAGTCTTCATCGTGTTTTACTTCTTTACAAGTCCTCCTATTAGATTTCCAATGATTGGAACGGCAGCCGCTAGCAACGGCAACAGGAATCCTCCCGATTGCTTTATAAGAATCCTTCATCTACGCTTCACGCACGCCTTTTTATTAGCCAAGAGTCTGATGTTCTCATGATTCCGCTTTTATTTTGTCATGCGAGTCTTGTTTTGTTTTCTTCCTCCGTTCTTCCTGTTTGTGTGGCACATGGCTGGAGCCAATCAACCCCAGATCACCTGAGTATTAGAGCACCTGGACTCCAGCACCGTGTGCCAGATCGTCCCCTATTATTCCCTGTGATCGACTCCTCTAGTTCCTGCAGATGGAGTCCTTTGTTCCCTGTGATTTCTTCTCTAGTTTCTGTGACGCTCTCCTTTGTTCCCTGTGGTAACTCCTCGTTCTCTTGGCTCTCCTTGTTCGTTCTCTTGTTCTGTGCGCTAGTTAGCTTATTTTGGATTTCTTTGTCTTAAACCCTGGTGCCTGAGTTAGTGTTCGGTTTCTTCCTGTTTCCGCCTTTCCTGGTTTCTTTTGTCTCTATCTCTGTTCATTGTACTTTCGTATCTCCGTTCCCAAATTTAAGTTGGTTTGATTCTCCCAGTTTGGTGACGCTTTCTGTTTGGTCTCTTATTCTTGTATATGGACTTCGGCTCATTTGGTTACTCTGTTTTGGACATTTAGACTTTATCTTGTGTCTCCCGGTTCGGTGACGCTTTCTGTCGTGATTTTGTTGTTTAATTATTAAAATATTGTTTTTGACTCGGTCCTGCCTTTTGTGACTTTCACCACTGCGCTTGGGTCCCGCTCCACGTCCTTGACCCGTGACAGATGTTTTTCTTCTGTTTTTTCAGTTTTTTTAACTGAGCCTGCGACAACAGTACATTCCCCTTCAAAACGTTCAGGGCGATCTCATCGAGAGCTTGAATAAAGTCCCGAGAACTATGCATCAAAATGTCTTTACGTTTCATTTAAGGAGCATGGTATAGTTCCTTAAGTAAACCTGCGTTTCTTTTTATATGTGCTGACATGACTTAAGCAGACGTTTTTGGTATGGACACAGTGTGACGTTGATGAGGAAGTATCCCAGTCCTTAGTCTGTAGCGTTCTGGACATGAGGGTGTTAGATCAACAATTAAGTACCCGTGAGCGCCAGCTGTAGCATCTTCAAAGCTTTCTTGAAAGAAAACTCTTTGAGACGGGTAAACTTGTTGAGCAAGAACTTTTATCTGCGTTTTATTGCGAGGATACAACTATATTTACTACGATGAAATAAGTTTTGCGTCACCATTATAACACTCATATTTTTATGATGTCTGTCAAATGTTTTCTATCAGAAGGAAATACATCTTCATTTTCAAAAGATTTAGGTAAACCTTCAATGAATTTGATATTTTTATTCATCTTTTGCAATTCACTGTACATAGGTTCAAAAGACGTATACATACATACAATCTTTATTTACAATTGACATCATCCATCACAAGTATACATGGGTCTTTCCTAACCCTGATGGTCCCACCACTAGACATGAAAATGATGTTTTCAAGCGCGGATCAAAATGAATTTCTTCCATAATGACCCAGTCATCCACTCAAAACTCAGAACCCAAAAGGTTTGGTTGTGCCGTACAAAAAAAATCGTCTCTTATCGCACATGTCTCTTATCGAGTTTTGTAGGAACTGATCTGTTTTTTAAAGTGATGTTCTTTTTATCCCTCACAATATTGTGTTGATGGGTCTCAAGCACCCCATCAGGTGAATTCTGTAAATAGCCCTCTACACGATCTCTGACGGAGTCAAAGTTTATCTGCTGAAAAGACTCTTTTGTTTGCATGATACCTTTAACTTTCATCACAACCTTCTTCTGTCCTTTGGTCCTATAACCATATGTCTTAGGACCCGCCGAAGCGAAGTCCTCGATGCTATCCCCGTCGAGTTCATCAGTCAGATCACTGAGATAGTTACCTAATTTTAAAGGCGTCTTGCTGTCTTTCACCACATATATCAAGCTGTCTGTGTCAACATAGAGAACATCCTTCTGCAAGTAAAAGCTCCCATAAAAACATTGGTGCTTTTACCAGGAGGGTAGAGACCCTTGTAACGCCACTGGATCACAACTTTTTTCTCATCCAGCATGTTAAAGTAGCTGACCTCGTATTTCCCTGAAAGCAAGAAACTGAAAAACTCGTTGGGGTCTGACACTACAGAAACCTGAGACATGTTCTCTTTCTGACAGAACTTGCCTCAAAGGCTATTAACCAAAGCCTTAGCCACCTGTCTCTTTGCAGGGTTGTGACAAATCTTATCAGCACAAAGCAAAATCCCCCGATGTGCTTGATAATCCTAAATGTATTTGTCGTGGCTTTCCTGATCAACGGCCTCAGCAGGGTAACCAGAAGCCTCCTGCTTGCCCTTCAGGAATGTACGGATGTAACCTGTGAAAATACAATCACTAGATCTATCAAAATGCCATACTTCGATAATCTTGGCCACCTTGTATCCCTTGTCCAGAGCCTTGTTGAACTCAACCGTGACCCAGACCCCTGTCGAAGCACGCTCATCATCATTATGCGTACAGCCACTGTCTTGGACAATACGACTTGAACAGATACTGCATAACGTGAAGTGTAATTTACCGCCTGGTCCTCTGTAGGGTAAAACGGGTAATATAAAACCCGAGGAGGATAGACAACCGCCTTGATAAGACCAAAGTACTGTCTGGGATCCCCAAAGTCCTTGTGAATTTTTCGGGGGTGACCTAGGAACACGTGCTGTTGACGTAAGGATACAGAGGTGACATCAGCGTAATCAACTTTTTCACCAGGTTGGCCGTGTAACGCAGCTTTAAAGCGCTGGTTCTACCGCCGTAGAGGGCATTACGAGGGTTGAGAGGCTCAGGGTGTCAAAATCTAAGAGAAAATCTCTGAGATTATCACACGATTGTCGAAGTGAACGCCATTCGTGTTCCCAGATGGTAATAAGATGCACCTCATGATCAGACTTTAACGCCTGCTCTCTCTCCATCGTAGCAGAGTAGAATTCACCATATGGTCTACCTCTTAACAGACAGACTGCATGTGGGTCGACACATGAAGGACAACCGTGGGAGAAACATCCATAAAACTCCCAGACCTGCTTAACACCGTCAACTTTAGCATAACCGTCAACAAAATACTGGCCAAACACCATCTCCCCACGGTTCAAGGCATGTTGTATCAAAATGCCCTGTCTGTGTGATTCCCATAGCTACCAATGGATGGAAGCATGTGAGAACCTCTTGTTACCTTTTATTACATAATTGTTGGGACATGGTATTGCTAATGTGTCTGGTTTTAAAAAGTTGGTCCTGAAAACAGCCATACACGCAGAGGTGATTGTTATGGACGAGAGTGCAACACCTGTTTCTTTAAAAAACTCCTCTCTAAATATCATGCATCCTCTGGCCAGAATGTCAACATCATTTTTACAATAGTGAATAGCTTCACTCCTGAAATTGAAAGAATTATCACGCACAGTATCATACCAGCTTTAAAAATCTTTCTGTTCAGGGTCTGACATGCCCTCGAAGCCGTAGTCTGATGGAGGAGGATACACCCCTATGTAATGCAGACGATCTTTCAAGCTCAACTTGTGTGGAAAAAAAACCCTTGCACTGCTCGGTGAAACCTAGAGCTTTATGCATGAAGCTGAGTCGCATGGCTAGGAATGAGAGAGAGTCGATAAATTTTAGCTTGTAGTGAGGATCCTCAAGACAAATATCTTACTACCGGTCATGATTATCCTCTTACGTATTAACCCTTCGTCAAGCATACCTCTCAAGACAATGACGCTGTCAAAGCCCCTGGCATTATGTGCAACAAAAACACAACTCTAAACCAATTCTTTCTGAAATATAAAAGAAACGCTCGAACACATTCGAGACCATTAAACATCTATTCTTCACCTCTCTGCGTCTTTACACACACTAAAGAAGGGACATGTCTACCTTGGTCGTCTGTAAACGTTTCAAAATCACAACAAAACAGATCAGGATGCTCAGTCTTCCTGGCAATGGGCTGAATGTAGCACTGGTGGACCTCGTTTGTCGATGATAATTCTATATTGCAGATTTTACATTTAAGCACACCGCAACAACTGTTAGGTTTACCCTGTTTTAATGGGATATACCGGCACCTTCCGCATTTTTCACATTTTTTGTATATCTGGCAGAGACTGCTCCCATTAGCACCAATCTCTTTGTGTCTCACAATGCAGGAAGGTGTTCTACAAACCCGGCAACCATCGCCACAAGTTACAGGCTTTGGGACCTCTGTAGGGCAAACAGGATTGTGACAAACGCTACGGTGACCTTTGCAGATGTGTTGTGATTTATCTTCATACCCCTTATGACAGCTGACGCAAAAGTGACGTCTTCCTAAAAAACCCTTTGGGTTTTTTACCCCGCAATAGTGTCCCTGAAGTAGAAACAAGTATGAAGGATCCGAACCATCAGCAAAACCTGTGGCATAATGCGCTAATGGTTGGTTTGCTGTTGTTTTATGAAACACAACAATTTTACGCCTCACTATCCATTCAAACAGGGGTATATCTGTGAATGTGATAGGTGTTTGAGAATCTAAACCAGCTTTGTTTTGTAATTCCCTCCCCAACTCAACACAATCTTGATACGTACGGTTAGGATTAAGGAGACAAGAAAGGCTGATTGCAAAGCAAAGCTGATCAGTTCCATCACTACCAACTAGAGACTGTAGAGATGTCATCATTTTTTACCAATAATTTTGGCATGCAGTGTCTTCTTGAGTTTGCGTTTAGCGCCACCTCGAGGGTTATGCACAATTTGGACCGTTAATTCAATTATCTTACCCATAACTATGACTCTGTCAGATTGCATGGTGTTGCTCAGGAGGGCCTCAAAAGCAGGGTAGATATTTTCCCCGTCACCTTCAACCACAACATTAACATGTTCTTGAACATCTTCACCAACCACTTCAAGCTGAACCACATCCTCTCGATGTGCTAGTCTCTGCGTTTCATCTGCCAACTCTCTGACCTGTTGCATCAAACCTCTGTAGAAAGTTGCTAAATCAGGAGTGTCGGGTACAGCAGGACGTGTTAGCACCCTTCTCATCCTATCGGTGTTAAAAGGCTCTATGACTTCTGATTCAATACCGGTACCTCTTACACAGCATCCTTCCTGAACCGAATCACCGTCATCATCAACATTGTCATCGCTACAGCTGGAGCCGGACACATCTATCAGAGGGTCAAGAGCTGGTGTCCCTGAATCAGCCGTCTGTTGATTATCAACAAACCTTTCTTACCAATCGCCATTGTCTAAAGAGGTATCAGCCCTACCTTCCCGAGATGATGCAGGAACAACATTATCCTCTCTCTCAGCGAAAAAAAAAATGGACTCCATGTTTTCATTTATACTCGGATCATAGACCAGCTCTACATCCTCCTCAGACATGCCGTCAAACAAGCCAGACAGAAACATGCGTGTCGGTGAAGCACTCTGGTCAATGAGGTGTGGTGTAGTGTCCTGGTTGTGGGTGGATTCAGGGTCAGAACCAGAAGGAAAACCATCATGGTTGGCCACAATTTAATAATAATATCAATAAAATAATAATTTAAAATAATTACTAAACAAAACAGCAACCTCAAAACACAATCACCCACGGTGCTTTTAAAAATTCAGGCTCCAAATGGACCTTACTGTGGTTGAACTTCAGTCAGGTCAGTCCACGACGTCTGTTACCACCAGGTCCTTGTAGTTTTAGGAGCCTCACGACTTCAGACACCAGCGCTTTATTCGTTATGTCCTTCCTGACGATTTCTGTAACGTCACCTTACCTTCACCTTCACCTTCTTCTACCGCTTATCCGGGGTCGGGTCGCGGAGGCACTATTCGGAGCACGGAAGCCCAAACTTCCCGGTCCGCACAAACCTCCTCCAGCTCATCCCTGGGGATCCCGAGGCGTTCCCAGGCCAGACCGGAGACATAATCTCTCCAGCGAGTCCTGGGTCTTCCCCGGGGTCTCCTCCCGGTAGGACATGCACGGAACACCTCCCCAGGGAGGCGTCCAGGGGGCATCCGGATCAGATGCCCGAGCCACCTCAACTGGTTCCTCTCGATGTGGAGGAGCAGCGGCTCCACCCCGAGCTCCTCCCGGATGACCGAACTCCTCACCCTATCTCGAAGGGTGCGCCCAGCCACCCTGCGGAGGAAACTCATCTCAGCCGCTTGTATCCGCGATCTCATCCATTCGGTCATTACCCAAAACTCGTGACCATAGGTGAGGGTGGGAACGTAGATGGGTAAATCGAGAGCTTCGTCTTGTGACTGAGCTCCCTCTTCACCACGACGGTCCGATACAGCGACCGCATCACTGCTGCAGCTGCACCAACCCGTCTATCAATCTCACGCTCCCCTTTTCCCTCACTCGAGAACAAGACCCTGAGATACTTAAACTCCGCCACTTGGGGCATGAACTCTCCACCGACCTGGAGAGAGCAAACCACCTTATTCCGGTGAAGAACCATGGCCTCAGACTTGTAGGTGCTGATCAATAGATAAAAGGCCTTTAGGCCAAGTTGGTTGCTATTTTCTTATTCTTTAGCATAAATAGGCATGTTTTTGTTTTGTTTTGTTTTGTTTTGGTTTCGTCGTTTAAGTTCCACACTATTTTATGACTATTTTATTATTTTATTTTAGACTTAAGTTTTAGACTTATTTGGGGACAAGAGTTTTGGGAGTGAAGTTGGAAGACGTGAACATTTTGAGGGAGACGAGATGTTATGACGTGTCATGGGATTATTTGGGGTCACAACTTGGGGGCGCTCTTGTTATGTTGCCGTGTCACCATCCGGTTTGTTGGAAGTTGGAACCGTGCATAAAACCTGCTGTGTTGATACATCCTGTGTGTATTCCTTTCAGCTTTGGCTACCACAGGGCGTGTCTCTTCAACCCACTTGGGAGAAGGAATCAAATGTCCGGACCATCATTGTGCAGTGTCGCCAGGTTCACGGACAGAGCCCCAGGCTACCAGGCCCAGTGGAGCGCTCGAGGCCGAGGCACTGGAAGGAGCGAATTCAATATGAATAATAATAATAAAAAAAAAAAAAAAAAAAAAAAAAAAGCGCAAATACTATGCTCCAAGCAATGCTTTTATTTAAAACAAATTTCCGCACAAACAGAAATTTCCTCCGGTCAGCCGACTGCCCCGGGGGAAGCTGCCGAAGTCCCGATGTCCACGTACGGAGCTCCACAAGCGCCGAGTCTCCTGCGGTTAAATCCACTGCTGTGGTGATGAGACAAGTCTCTCCCGTGACTGCGACGAGACCTCAGTCCTGCCTGAAGTTTCCGTGGTCCAGATGAGCCGCTCCGCACCTCTTCAAGTCTCAAGCTTCTTCTCTTGTTGTGGCAGATGCGCCGGCTCCGGCTGTAATTTCACAATGACAGAGTCAGTCACTCACGCCTCTGTAATTTCACAATCACATTTTGCGGAGTGCCCTGGCACTTCCAGTGAAGTAGAAAGGCTGGTGTAATATCCCTGGAATATGTTTGTGTCCAGCTGTCCCTGGAGCCTGCCTGCCTCCCAAACAGTCCTGTAACACGGGGCAGAAATTACTCTATTAAGAACTCTGATGCTGGGGCATGACTACTTCAAGGCTAGCAGGCAGTCCTCTGCCCCCTAAGTGCAGTTCACTATTCGAAATGCTAAAGCACCCGCAACACTCAAAGCATATAATGCCAAATGGATGTGAACTGCCGTCTGTTAGGTAAACATCCGCTTCTAGTCCAATTCAATCCGGACTATTCCCAGCGCAGTTCTGACACTCCACAGAAGGACCGCACGTGTTCAGGTACGGAGCTTAATAGGTGGAGGGCTTGGATTTGCAGCGCAGCGTTCCCTCTCAATCAGCCGTAATGCGCGATGCCCTCGCCCCTGGAACTTGACCTCCCCCATGAGGAGTGACCATCCCACCCGGCGCTGACAGAGCCACCATCGCTCAGTAGAATTGTGTCTATGCTGTCGTCAAACGGCTCATAGCGCTTGAGAACATCATCGCGCTCTTTAAGAGCTCCATGGAGTCCACCAGAGATTTTGGAGACATAACAGTCCGCCGCCGTGGTGCTCTGCTCGCGGGGCCTCCTCCACACACAGCCGCCGGCTTTGGGGAACAGCCGTATAATAGCCGCGCTGATCATCGCCGCTCCTCTTGGAGAGACCAGTCGGCCGCTCTCACCTCTGCTCCCTCCAAAAGCATAGGAAGAACTTTGTATCTAAAAGTATGCATCTAAACCAAAGTCGAACTTGGAAAAAAAGATGCATTACTTTGGTATCGGGTCTGTTTCTTCTCTGCCCAAAATAAAGGTTTCTCACTCGCCAAATTCTCTTCCGGCTCCAGTCAGTCCGAACTCCGGCTTCAAAAATTAGTTTTTGTTTGACATCGTCTCAGGAGACCGAGCAGTATAGTAACAGGCTCTCTGCCTCCTTATACCTGACGCCAGAACTGTCCCTGGGGAAGTTTCTGGAGCCAAGACGTTATGTTTTTCCTCAGATTCGCCACAATATGAAGCACAGACATCAAATAACTCTTTCCCGTCTCTCAAAAGATCCTGGTACCAGCCAAAAGTCAGGGGAGTTTCAATTCTGGCATTAACTCTTCTTATTCCTCAGACTCGCCAGTTTTTAGCAGGGGTCGCCACAGGGCCGCGAAAGTCACCACTTCAGAGGAACACTGAGTAGGCGCAGCGTGCCAGACATGCTCGGTTCTCAGCTCCCTCGTGCAACGTCTGATAGGATGTGTGTCTGTGATTCTGTTCTCTGCAGCCCTGCAAACCTCTCAGAGGCAGGTAGGACATCGTCATCTACAGAGTCATCTCTTTCTGAGGATGATTGGGCCAGTCCCTCGGGTGTACATCTTAGGAGAATTGCAGTGTCAGATCAAGGTACACTGCAAGTTTGGGGAACCGAATTCCTCTGACGGCTCAGCTGACAAAAGTGAGTCTGTTTTTGAAGAACCAGCGGGACTTGAAGTCCCCAGAGGAGAGGGCACTGTGCACCGACGACCCTTTCGTCCTAGACCCGCCCCGGAGGCCGGGTCTGTTCTTGTGCTCTGGGCACGTGTCTTGACAGAATATCTTCCGAACTGAAAGCGCCTGTCTCCTCACCTGCCCATATGGATCGAGAAAATACACGGTCATTGACACGTCCTTCAGTTTTACAGTCAACCCCCAGGTTCTGCGTCACCACATGGACCTGAATGAACTCAGAGAACCAGCTGTCATGTCTGATGGAGGAGGACCGCGCTCTCCTGACAATGGGAATAATCGAGTTAGTTCCTAAGCGATCCTCCTACACTGGGTTTTACTCCGGGTACTTTCTGGAACCCAAGAAGACAGGAGAGTGGACACCTGTTCTGGATCTCAGTCTCCTCAACCAATTCATGACCAGACAGCGGTTCCGGACTACCAGGAGACTCCTGGAGTGTGTCAGAGTGTGAGAGTGGATGACCTCCATAGATCTTGCAGAGGCCTACTTCCACAACACGGTCTCTAGTGTCGAGTGCCTCGTTTTTTTGCCAAGTGCGTGGAGGAGTGGCTCAAAACACTAAGGAGACAGGGTCTGCGGATTCTGACGTACTTGGACTCCTTTTTGATTCTAGCCAGAGTCCAAACAGGAGTCATGAGCGCACACCAGCTTAGCAGACGGGGTCTGTCTCGTAGCTGCAGAACAAATTCAATGTCTCCGAAGTGGTTTCAGAGAGTTATCAACATTTTTATGTTTGTTGGTCTGAAAGGTACAGGTCCCACGGGCTGAAAACGCGTTTTATGCACTGTTTACTCTCTGCTCAGGGCTGTCTCAGAACATTAAAATTTCACCTGGCACTATAGCTAGAGTGGTCATACTAGCAGGTGCTGAACTAATTCAACATTTCTGAAGTGGTTGCAGAGTGATAACATTTTTATGTTTGTCGATTCTGAAAACCATCCTCACTCAGGTGAAAACCCGTTTTCTGCACTGTTCATTCACTGCTCAGAATAGTGCCAGAACATGAAAATATCAGCTGCGACTGTTGGAAAAAGGCTCTTTCGAGTATATTCGGCACTAAATCCACGTTTCTGGACTATTTTCATGGTGTAATCAACAATATTTTTTTTCCTCGTCAGAAACCAAGCCTCTCTCGGGCTGAAAACGCGTTTTCTGCACAGTTCAGTCACTGCTCAGCGATGCCTCAGAACTTGAAAATTTCACCTGACTGTATAGCAGAAGCGTTATTTCTTGTAGCAGCAGAACTAATTAAACCTCTCTGTGTGGTTTCAGAAAGTAATCAACATTTTAATCCTTGTTGGTCTGAAAACCACCTTTTCGTGGGCTCAATACGTGTTTTCTGCTCTGCTTAGGCGGGACTCAGAAGATGAAAATATCACCTGCAACTACAGGCAAAACGTTTTTTCTCCTGCAACTATAGGGAAAACACTCTCTCTAGCATATTCAACACTAAACCTACATTTCTGAACTGTTTTTAGAGGGTTATCAACTATTGTATTTTTGACAGTCCGAAACCCAGCTTCTCTCAGGCTAAAAATGCATATTCTGTACTGGTCACTCACTGATCAGAAAAGCCTCAGAACATGAAAACATCACCTGCAACTATAGCAGAAGGCGTCTTTGTCGTAGCTGAGGACGAATTCAACCTGTCTGAAGTAGTTTCACAGAGTTATCAACATTTTTATGTTTGTCTGACAAAAAAACACAATCCCTCGGGCTGAAAACGCGTTTTCTGCACTGTTCACTCACTGCTCAGCGATGCCTCAGAACATGAAAGTTTCACCTGCAACTATAGGAAAAAAAAACTTTCTCGTATATTCAACACTAAACCTCTACGAATAGGGCGCTGCGACTGGGCTACAAGCAGCCAAACCGTTTTCATTCCATCCACATTTCCTGCTTCCAAGCCATGGGATGAGTTTGACGAGAGCCAGGCGCTTCTATGAGGTGCGTCTGGAGACTTCCCAGAGTTGGATGAGTTCCGTGTGGTGGAATCAAGCACGTTCCCACTTGATCTTCTCCTGCGCCTCATGTCATCCGCCTCCGTCGTATCAAAGTTGAGCTCTCTCTCCACCGGCAGCTCAAGAATCATACCACTTCACTAACGGCCAGCTGGCGTTGGATGGCGAGACTACACCAAGGGCAGGACCGCATGTTGTCTGCCCACAACTGGAAGAAATCCGGACTATTCCCGGCACGGTCCTTACACTCCACTCCCACTAGGACCGCACTTGGTCAGGTACGGAGCTTACTGCCTGGTGGAGGGTTTGGATTGGCGGCTCACCGTTCCCACTCACTCAGCCGTCATGCGCCATGCCTGATGCGTTCGCCCCGGGAGCTCGACCTCCCCCCTGAGGGGTGACCATCCCACCCACCGCTGACAGAGTCTCCATTGCGCAGTGGAATGGTGTTTACGCCGTCGGCAACCAGCTCACAGCGCTTGAGAACATCATTGCGCTCTTTTTGTGCTCCGTGGACCGGCTCATCCATCACAGATCCTTTCTCACTCTACAGAGATTTTGAGTTTCAACAGTCCGTCGGCGTGGTTCTCCGCTCGTGGCGCCTCCTCCTCACACAGCCGCTGCCCCGGGGGGGGGGAACACCGTCGCTTGTCGAAGGGGCGGGGTTATCCCAGCTGTCCAAATCATAGCCGTGCTGATCATTGCTGCTCATCTTGGAGAGACCAGTCGACTGCTCTCACCTCTGCTCCATCTAAAAGCGTAGGAAGAAAACTTCTATCTAAAACTATGCATCTGTAACAGGTCTGAATACTGTGACCTTGTCCACAGTTAAAAAGTGGTGTCTTAATGTGGTCAGTAGAATGCCGTCTGAAACAAAATGCGGACAGTCACACACGGATTCCACATTTGTCGATGGTGAGAAAAGTAATCCAAGGGATTATGTTTTTTTATTGTGGTAACCCACACCACAATTAAATGTCTTTCTGAAACATCACTCACAAACATCTCACTTTGTCATACAACAACTGTCAGACATCATGAACCACATGCATAATTGCTTTTCATCTGAATGTATAATTCTGCCATTAAACCTTTTGGCTAGTGTTGAGAAATAATAAAACCTTACTTTTTACCAAACACCGTTATTCACCACAAGCAAACTGAACTCCACACAACTCAATCACCCGTGCCATGTCAACGTCGGTTGTCAGTATTAGCTTACAAGCGCCACATCTACACAGAGCGAACTCAACGTACGAAGGAAAAACAGTATACTTAAAAACTGAATCACCATCCTCACACTCAGACTCAGAATCAGTCAATCCCAAGTGGAACAAACATTATAAAAAAATGGATTTGACTAACCTGAAACAGAATGTGGACAGAGTCATACGAGGCTTCCACATTTGTCGATGGTGAGAAAAGCAATGAAAAAAAGTGTCACCTCCTGTTTACCCACACATCTTCAATGCCCAACCTCTGTCCTACCCTTCCCTCTACTGACCGAATTATATACCTGCCGGTTAATCAACTCTTCAAAAACCACCCATGAAACACATCATTTACCGGCTGCTGCATATTGGCCCTTTTAAGCGTCTCTAGTCTGATGACTTGGGAGGCAGCATGGAGATAAACTGCGTTTTTGGGCCCCCGGTGATGAGGCCCCTGACGCAGCCGACCAAGCTTGCATCACAGTGACGTTTGCATATTGGCAATGGAAAACATGAAGCAGTAGTTTGTGGGAGCAGTTTTCATCTGCACTTTTTTCCCTCCGGCGTTTCTACATGTTGATGGATGGAGCTTCATTTGTGTTGGGCGTGGGGTCTGCTGACAGGAAATCCACAGTCCTATAGGCAGGAAATGCTGCTGTAGACCGAGTGAGAAGTAAACAAGACGTGCTAATGACCCTGCTGCTGCAGATCACATCTGCTTAACAAGCTGTCGTTCTGAATCATGTCAATGACGTTTGCACTTCACATTTCCATCTGTTTTTATCAAACAATTCAAATAAAAGTAGAACATGACATGTATTTCGCTCTGATTTTACATTTAAATGATAAAGTTTTTGTACAATGGAAACACTTGATTTTTATGATTGTAAATTACTCTTTTAAACATTTTGCAAAATAATCATTTTACTGCCTTACATCCAGTAAAATCATATTTATCTTGTTTGAAACTCAGTGTCACAGATGTGATGAGTATTTATATAGATGATACATTCGATTTTCTCGTTTGAACGGTTGAACCAGGACCTCAGTGCAATGTAATTATTCGCTTTCATGGAACAAAGCACGGTCCTTGCACTCTCCTGAAGCCACTTTGGTCGACAAAACTACTGTACAATGCAATCACAAAAAACTATATTCTGATATGACAACCATATAATCAACTAACCTGAAACAAAATGTGGACAGATTCACGTGAGGCTTCCACATTTTTCGATGGTGAGAAAAGTAATGAAAAAATGTCACTTCCTATTTACCCACGCATCTTCAATGCCCAACCTCTGTCCTATCCTGCCCTCTACTGACCTAATCATATACCTGCCGGTTAATCAACTCCATGCTGAACAATTAAATGACATCTAACACACACTCTGTGACCACACATAAGTGGGCGTCACACTGGAAAAGCTGTTTTTCCTATAGTTGTATGTGATATTTTCATGTTCAGAAGCTTTTCCATTCAGTCAGTGAACAGTGCAGAAAACGCCTTTTCAGCCCGTCAAAAGCTGGTATTCAGACCAGAAAAAAAAAGTTAACCACCTGAAATACCGTTCAGAAATGTAGGTTTAATGTTGAATATATGAGAAAGAGTGTTTATCCTATCGTTGCAGGTGAAATTTTCATGTTGTGAGTAATGCCTGAGCAGTGAGTGAAGAGAGCAGAAAACGCGTATTCAGCTCAAGAAAAGGTGGTTTTCCGACCGACAAAAATAAAAATCTTGATAACTCTCTGAAACCACCTTAGACAGGTTGAATTAGTTCTGCACCCTCTAAAAACACCTTTTCTGCTGATATTGGCAGGTAAAATTGTCATGTTCTGTGGCCTTCGCTGAGCAGTGAGTGAACACTGCAGAAAACGCGTTTTCAGCCCGAGGGACTGTGGTTTTGAGACAGATAGACATGAAAATGTTGTTACCTCTCTGAAACCACTTCAAACAAGTTGAATTAGTTCGGCACTTACTAAAAACACTCCTGCTACTATATTGGCAGGTGAAATGTTCATGTTCTGAGGCATCCCTGAGCAGTGAGTGAACAGTGCATAAAACACGTTTTCAGGCTGAGAGACGCTCGGTTTTTGACCAGGAAAAAAGAAGTTGATAACCCCCTGATAAACAGTTCAGAAAGGTACATTTAGTGCTGAATATACGAGAAAGAGCGTTTTTCCTATTGTTGCAGTTGAAATTTTCATGTTCTCAGTCACGCCTAAGCACTGCGTGAACGCATAAAATAAAATATAAAATTGTCGCTTTGAAAACAGTTCAGAATGTTTTATTTAGTGCTGAATATACTAGAAATAGTCTTTTTGCTATATTTACACTTGATATTTTCATTGTTCTGAGGCTGTTCTGATCAGTCAGTGAACAGTGCAGAAAACGCGTTTTCTACCGAAGGACTGTGGTTTTCAGACCAACAAACATTAAAATGTTGATGACTCATTGAAACCACTTCAGAGAGGTTGAATTAGTTCTGCAGCTACTAGAAAGACTTTAGCAGATTCTGCTATAGTATAGGTGAAATTTTCATGTTCTGAGGCATCGCTGAGAAAAAGTCAAAAAAAAAAAAAATCTGAAATGTATGTTTAGTGTTGAATATACTAGAAAGAGTGCTTTTCCTATAGTTGCTGGTGAAATTTTCATGTTGTGAGGCATCACTGAGCAGTGAGTGAACAGTGCAGAAAACGCGTTTTCAGCCTGAGTGATTGTGGTTTTCATACCAGAAAAAAAAAATAAAAATAATAATAATTAATCAAATCGTCGCTAACGCGCTGGAATACAGTTCAGAAAGGTAGATTGAGTGCTGTATATACTAGAGAGTGTTTTCCTATAATTGTAGATGATAATTTAATGTTCAGAGGGTATTCTGTCCATAATAAAACGCGTATTCAGCCCGAGGCACTGTGGTTTTCAGACCAACATAAAAATGTTAACTCTCTGAAGCCACTTCAGAGACGTTGAATTATTTCTGCACCTACGAGAAAGACCTTTTCTGCTATTGTGGCAGGTGAAATTTTCATCTTCTGTGGAATCTCTGAGCAGTGAGTGAGCAGTGTATAAAAAGTGTGTTTGGCCTAAGACAAAGTGGGTTTTGGACAGACGAAAAAAAAATTGTTGATAACCCTGCAAAAACAGTTCAGAAATGTAGGTTTGGTCTTGAATATATTAGAAAGACTATTTTTCCTATAGTTGCAGGTAATATTTAACTGAAACTATTCTGATCAGTGAGTGAACAGTGCAGAAAACTAGTTTTCAGCCGAAGAGAAACTCGGTTTCTAAACAGGAAAAAAAGAAGCAGCTGATAACCGCCTGAAATACATTTCCTAAAGGTAGGCCTAATGTTTATTATACTACAAAGAGTGTTCTTCCTTTACTTGCAGGAGAAATTTTCATGTTCTAAGGCATCGATGAGCAGTGAGTGAACAGTGCAGAAATCGCGTTTTCAGCCCGAGTGACAGTGGTTTTCAGAATCGACAAACATAAAAATGTTGTTATCACTCTGAAATCACGTCAGACATGTTGAATTAGTTCTGCAGCTGCTAGAAAGACCGCTTCTGCTGTAAATTCAGGAGAAACTTTTATGTTCTGAGGCATCACTAAGCAGTGAGCGAACAGTGCAGAAAACACGTTTTCAGCCCGAGATAAGCTGAGTTTCTGTCCAGGAAAAAAAAAAAAAAGTTGATAACCCCCTGAAATACAGTTCACGAATGTAGGTTTAGTGTTTATTATCCTAGAAAGAGTGTTTCTCCTATAGTTGCACGAGAAATTTTCTTGTTCTCAGGAATCGCTGAGCAGTGAGTAAACTGCATAAAACGCGTTTTCAGCCAAAGCAAAGATAGTTTACAGACCGACACAAATAAAAATGTTGATAACTCTCTTAAATCACTTTAGACAAGTTGAGTTAGTTCTGCACCTTGTAGAAATACCTTTTCTGCTATAGTGGCAGGTGAAAACTTCATCTTCTGGGGCATCGCTGAGCAGTGAGTGAACTGTCCGTAAAACTTGTTTTCGTCCAAAGAGAAAGTGGGTTTTGGACCGACAAAAATAAAATTGTTGATAACCCTCTAAAAACGGTTCAGACAGCTTAGATTTGTTCTGCAACTACTAGAAAGACCCTTTCTGCTTAAGTGGGAAAAATTTCATGTTCTGAAGCTTCCCTGAGAAGTTATGGCACAATGCAGAAAACACTTTTTCAGCCTGAGATAAGGTGGGTTTCGAAACGCCAAACATAAAAATGTTGTTAACTTTAAAAAAACACTTCAGACAGCTTAGATTTGATGTGCAGCTATTAGTAAGACCCTTTCTGCTATAGTGGGAGAAGAAAATTTCATTTTTTTTAAGTTTCCCTGAGAAGTTGTGGCAGCGTGCAGAAAACGCATTTTTATGGGTTTCGGAACCAAACCATGAAAATGTTAACAACTCTGAAAAAAGTTCAGAAATATAGATTTAGTCCTGAATTCATTAGAATGAGTCTTTCTGCTATGGTTTGACATTTTCAAGTTCTGAGACTTTTCTGGTCACTGAGTGAACAGTGTAGAAAACGTTTGATAAGAGTGAGAGAAATTGGATTTCCGACAGAAAACATTATGTTGACGGATGATATGATGGTGATGGATATACCGCCACCGGTCCCCTACCTATGACCTATCGTGAGAGATTTCAATCGTTCCTTATTTCCATCAATCTTTGACCATAATCCGACTGTAGCAGAAATGGGAGGAAAGTTGAGATCAGGAGTCAAAGCCATCGCTTCGCCTGCTGGTCTCTCCCACGGACCAAGAACTTGACCTTGTAGAAGAGGAGACCACATGGCGAAGGATGCACCACCTCCAGGAACCTCGCGGGACCCAGCTGGCACATAGTTCTCCAAACCCTCCTGATGGAGGCCAGGACCAGGAGGACAGCTGCTCTCTAAGCCACCAGCTCCAAAGGAGCCTGACCAAGTGGCTCGAAGGGAGCTTCACAGAGAGACTTTAATACCAATTGTAGATCCCCATAGGGGCAGATGCGTCTGGAGGTCTGAGTCTTCGAAATCCCTGCATGAACTGGACTAGCAGTGGATGTTTACCCAACGGACAGCAGTCCACACCCATTTAGCATTATATGCTTTGAGTGTTACCGGTGATTTTGCATTTCGAATAGTTAACTCTACCTCGGTGGGCAGAGGACCACCTGCTAGCCTTGAAGTAGCCATGCATTGAGGGGATGCCCCAGGATAGGCGGTCCCCTCATAATTTCTGCCCCCTGCTGCAGGATTTTTTGCAGGACTTGAACAGGTTGCAGCACACCCTTGTGTGAGTGTATGTGTGAGTGTATGTACTTTGATCTGACAAAAACAAATTTTTGAAGCCAGAGTTCGCACTGACTGGAACCGGAAGAGAACTTGTCCAGTGAGAAACTGTAATTTTGGGCAGAGAGGAAACAGACCCGATACCAAAGTAATCCATCTTATATTTTATTCAACTTAGACTTTGGTTTAGATGCATACTTTTAGATACAAAGTTTTCTTCGTACACTTTTGGAGGGAGCAGAGGTGAGAGCAGCCGAGTGGTCTCTCCAAGAGGAGCAGCGATGATCTGTGCGGCTATGATCCAGACAGCTGGGCTCTCCGCGCCCCTTCAACCAGCGATGGTGTTCGACCCGGGCGGCGGCTGTCTGTGGAGGAGGCGCCGCGAGCAGAGCACCACACCGACGGACTGTTGAATCTCCAAAATCTCTGGTGGAGTGACAGAGGTTCTGGAATGGATGAGCCTGTCCACGGAGCTCATAAAGACCACAATGATGTCTGCAAGCGCTATGAGCTAGTGTAGACACCATTCCACTGCGTGATGGTGGGATGGTCACTCCTCAGGGGAGAAGTCGAGCTCCAGGGGCGAGGGCATCGCGCATCGCAAATCGGGCATGACTTCTGAGTGAGAGGGAACACAGCGCTGCAAATCCAAACCCTCCACCTGGCAGTAAGCTCCGTACCTGATCACGTGCGGTGCGAGTGCCAGTGGAGTGTCAGAACTGCGACGGGAATAGTCCAGATTTCTTCCAGATGTGGGCAGACAACATGCGGTAGCGCCACGTGTGTAGTCTCGCCAACCACCGCCAGTGGGCCGTCAGTGAAGTGGGATGATTCTTGAGCAGGAGGTGGAGAGAGAGCTCAACTTCGATACGACGGCCGGCGGATGCCATGAGGCACAGGTGAAGATCAAGCGGGAACTTGCCTGACTCCACCACACGGAACTCAGCCAAGTCTGGGAACACAGTCTACAGATCCACCTCATAGCAGTGCCTGGCTCTCGTCAAACTCATCCCATGGCTTGGAAGCAAGCGCCCTATTCGTAGAGGTTTAGTGTTGATCACACTAGAAAGAGTGTTATTCCTATTGCTGTAAGTGAAAATTTCATGTTCTCAGTCACCCCTCTAACTGCGGTCCTCCTCCATCAGACATGACCGCTGGAACTCTGAGTTCACTCAGGTCCACATGGTGTCGCAGAACCTGGGGGTTGACTGTGAAACTGAAGGGCGTGTCAAAGACCGTGTATTTTTTCGATCCATATGGGCTGGTGAGGAGACAGGCGCTTTCAATTCGGAAGATACTCTGTCAAGACAGGCGCCCTGAGCACAGGAGCGGACCCGGCCTCCCGGGAGGGCCTAGAATGAAAGGCTCGTCGGTGCTCAGCGCCCACTCCTCTGGGCACTTCAAGTCCCGCTGGTTCTTCAAAAACAGACTCGCTTTTGTCAGTTGAGCCGTCAGAGGAATTCGGTTCCCCAATCTTGCAGTGTACCTTGATCTGACGCTGCAATTCTCCTAAGATGAAGACCCGAGGGACCAGCCCAATCATCCTCAGAAAGAGATGACTCTGTAGATGACGATGTCGTGCTTGCCTCTGAGAGGTTTGGAGGGCTGCAAAGAACAGAATCGCAGACAGACATCGCAGACAGACATCGCATCAGACATCGCATCAGACATCGCGTGAAGGAGCTGAGAACAGAGCAGGTCTGGCACGCAGCGCCTACTGTGAGATCCTCTGAAGAGGTGGCTTTCGTGGTCCTGTGGCGACCCCTGCTGGAAACTGGCGAGTCTGAGGAATAAGAAAAGTTAATGGCAGAATTGAAACTCTCCTGACTTTTGGCTGCAACCGGGATCTGTAGAGAGACGGGAAAGTGATATTTGATGCCTATGCTTCCTATTGTGGCTAATCTGAGGAAAACCACCAAGCTCCAGAAACTTCCCCAGGTACAGTTCTGACGTCAGGGATAACGTGGCAGATAGACCATTACTTTACTGCTCTGTCTCATGAGACGATGTCAAACAAAAACACATTTTTTAAGCCGGAGTTCGGACTGACTGGAACGGGAAGAGATCTTGGCGGGTGATGATCCTTAATTTTAGGCAGAGAAGAAGCGGACCCGATACCAAAGTAATGAATCTTATTTTTTTACAAGTTAGACTTTGGTTTAGATGTATGCTTTTAGATACAAAGCATACAGCAGAGGTGAGAGCAGCCGACTGGTCTCTCCAAGAGAAGCAGTGATGATCAGCGCGGCTATTATACGGTGTTCCCCCCGGGCGGCTGTGTGTGGAGGAGGCGCCGCGAGCAGAGCACCATGCCGACGGACTGTTGAATCTCTGGTGGACTGAGAGAGGTTCTGCGATGGATGAGCCTGTCCACGGAGCTCATAAGGAGTGCGATGATGTTCTCAAGCGCTATGAGCCGGTTGCCGACGGCTGAGACACCATTCTACTGCGCGATGGTGGCTCTGTCACGCTGGGTGTGATGGTCACTCCTCATGTGGGATGTCAAGCTCCAGGGGCGAGGGAATCGCACATTACGGCTGAGTGAGAGCGAGCGTCGTGCCGCAAAATCCAAACCCTCCACCTGGCAGAAAGCTCCGTACCTGACCAAGTGCGTTCCGAGTGCCAGTGGAGTGTCAGAACTGCACCGGGAATAGTCCGGAATGAATTGGACGAGCAGTTGATGTTTACCCAACAGACGGCAGTCCACACTCATTTGGGATTATATACTTTGAGTGTTGCGGGTACTTTAGCATTTCGAATAGTGAACTGCACTTCGGGGGGCAAAAGACTGCCTGCCAGCCTTGAAGTAGCCATGCTTTGAGGGGACGCCCCAGGATCAGAGGTCCGCTCATAATTTCTGCCCCGTGTTAAAGGACTGTTTGGGAGGGAGGCAGGCTCCAGGGACAGCTGGACACAAACATATTCCAGGAATATTACACCAGCCTTTCTACTTCACTGGAAGTGCCAGGGCACTCCACAAAATCTGATTGTGAAATTAAAGAGGCGTGAGTGAGTGACTCTGTAATTGTGAAATTACAGCCGGCGCATCTGGCACATCAAGAGAAGAAGAGGTGCGGAGCGGCTCATCTGAACCACGGAAACTTCATGCAGGACTGAAGTCTCATCGCAGTCAGGGGAGAACGATTGCCGCGCTTCCTGGCAAACCGATCCACTCAAATATTTGTGAAAGTGCTGCACCCCAAAAATGACTGCTAAGCCCTCTTTATCCAACTGTGAATAGTTTTTTTCTGCTGCTGTGGGTGTGCGCGAGGCATAACCCACAGGCTTTTCTGCTCCCCCTTCCAGCCTGTGTGCCAAGACTGCCCCCACCCCATAAGGTGAGGTATCATATGACAGCAGTAAGTTTTTGTTCATCATAATGAACCAACACTTGACTGCTTTGAAGTAACTTCTTTGCCTGCTTAAAAGCCTCTTCTTGCTCAACCTCCCACCTCCGTTTGTCATCTTTCCTCAGTAACTTGTGTAATGGAGCCGGCACAGTAGACAAGTTCGGCAAGTTATAAAAGTTTAGCAGACCTAGAAAAGCTTTAACCCTCGTATTATGCTTAGGGTCAATTTGACCGATATCCGTTTTTGTGTTCATAAAAGTAGTGGTTATCCTGACTTTTTCTTCATAAAATTTTGTGACTTTTCCTCATCAAGGGTAATGAACAGGTGTGTAAAATCTGGACACTTTGATGTCAAGTGGCATGTCTGTACAGAGCTTATATACAAAGATGATGTTGCGGGTCATTTTGACCCGGATTCTTTAATGTGGCTGTTCAGATCCAAAATAAACATGTCTCTTTGATATACCTATTTAGACTGCCCAGCTATGTGTATTTTGATTGATTTGATTGTCTGAATAGCCATTCAGACCCAGCTGTGTGTAGAGGGATAACTTTCTCTCCCTTGTTCTTGTCAGTGTTCTCATGTAGTCTCTTTGACAAACCAAAAATGAGCTACAGAAGGTTTACAGTACGTGCCCAACAAGCCCGCCAAGTATGGCATCAAAATATGGGTGGCCTGTGATGCAAAATCTAGCTATGCCTGTAATATGAAAGTATACGCTGGAAAGCTACCTGGAAGAGCACCCGAGAACAATCAGGGGATGCGTGTAGTGATGGACATGAGTGAAGGGCTTACATTCTATCTCCTTGGAGATGAACTTCAGAAGAGAAAGCTGGACAGCGGGAACAGTCAGAAGAAAGAAGCCAGACCTTCCCAAGGAAATTCTGAAGGTGCAGGGCAGACCTCTGCATTGCTCAATATTTGCTTTCAGTGACAAGGCAACAGTTGTTTCATACTGCCCAAAGAGAAACAAGAATGTTCTTGTAATGAGCACAATGCACAGAGATGCATCTCTAAGCACAAGAGAAGACATGCAGCCACACATGATCCTGGACTGAAACTGCACCAAAAAAGGAGTTGACAAAGTCACAGCAACATACAGCTGCCAGCGCAAGACTGCCCATTGGCCCTTGGTGATTTTCTGCAACATCGTTGTTGTGTCTGCTTACAATGCCTATGTCCCGTCACTCCCAAGCTGCAGAGTCAAGCCAGGCCACCTCGATGCCCAGCAACTGCTGCTGTCATTGACAAAGGTCAAGCTCACATCACCCTACCAATCTGCCAAGGATGCATTGGATACAGGTGTGAAGAAACGGAAAAGATGCGAGATCTGACAGTAAAACAAGTACCTGTTTTGTGAAATGCAAGAATTGCATCTACAAAACACACAGTTACAGTCTGTCCATCATGTGGAGAGCATTGAACATATTGAACATTGAAAAATGGGTCAAGTTAAATGAAAATAAAAGTGTTTGTGAGGAGGGAAAAACTGAAATTGCTCTTAAATATAGGGTTGAAATTGAAAATGTGTTCTATGTCTGTTATACAAATTTTTATATAATCTAAAATGAAGATGTTTTGAAGATTGAAGATTGGTTCAATCTGTTTTTTTGACTGTTTTGAGTGGATTTACACAGTGTGTGTCAAAATGACCCCCAACATAATCAATGTAATTTTTTTTCATCATAATACGAGGGTTAAGTTCACTTACAGACCGTGGCACCAGAGCCTCCTGGACTGCTTTGACCTTCGCTGGCATTGGATGCAGGCCTGTCCTGTCCACCTGATGACCCAAGAATGTTACTTTGTTTTCCATGGACTGACGCTTTCTCCGTTACAACTTCAGGCCTTTATCCTCCAACCTCTGCAGCACTTCGTTGAGTGTTTGCAGATGAGAGCTGTCATCTCTTCCTCTCAATAAAATTTCATGTAAATACACTGCCACATTTAACATACCTTGAAGTACATTCTCCATGGTGCGTTGGAAAATAGCAGGACTGGAGTTTACTCCAAAAGGCAGACGTGTATATGTTAAAAGACCTTTGTGAGTGTTGACACTCACAAAATTCCTTGATTCCTTTTCAAGGACTATTTGCTGATATGCTTGGCTCATATCGAGTTTTGTGAACTTCTGTCCCCCTGCAGGCTTGCCATCATATCCTCCATTCTTGGAATCGGATACTGTTCGGTCGTGGAGATTTTGTTCACTGTTAATTTATAATCTCCACAAATCCTCACACTACCATCAGGTTTGAACACAGGCACAATAGGTGCTGCCCATTCAGAGAACATCACAGGTTCCAATATTCTTTCCTCTGCTAGTCTCTGAAGTTCGATTTCCACTTTTCTTTTAATGGCAAATGGAACCGACCTGGGTTTGTAAAATAAGGGCGTGGCATCCTGAGCCACATGAATCTTGGCTGTGGCCCTTAATGACCCTAACTCTTCTTTGAATACCTTCTAATGTCGGGAGAGAACCTCTTGCAGGGAACTGTCCACCTCATCTGTTTTGTGGACAAACTGCCCCTCTATCTGGAATGCTTTCATCCTGCCTCTGCCCAGAAGACTTGCTCCTGAACCTTTCACCAACCTTTCAACAATGACAGGCAGCCATTTGATCTGATCATTGTGTTCAACCTTGACCTTAATTGCCCCCACCACTGGAACCTGATGACCTCCATATGTTTTTAACTTTATCTTGCAGTCCACAAGTTTAGTGTTAGTTCTGTTTTGTCAACCATCTGTTGAGCCATAATAGTGTAACTGCAGTCGGTGTCTACCTCAAAAACCACCTTCTTTCCATTTACCCTCAACGGCTCTACTCTAGGAATGTCCAGTTCCTCACTGCTGCATCTTCTTTTATCTGTCACTGTAAACATCTCTTCGTTTTCACTGTCATCCTTCTCCTGCATGAAATTTGTTCGACGGCGTTGTACCTTTCCCCCTTTTTCTTGTTTGTTTTGTCTCCCTCACCTCTGTCATACTTTTACGTACTGTCTTTAAGTGATCCACTTTTCCACAGTTATGACATTTGACCTCAGCAAACCGGCAATCACTGGCCAAGTGAGTCTCTCCACCACATCTATAGCACCTTCTCGACTCCATGGACACTACTGCCCTCGTCTCTTCCACTTTGTTGACCGGTGATGATCCACTTCCTTGGAGTGAGTCCTTCACACCTCGTGGGTTCATCAAGTCTCTATCTGCAGCTTCCATCGCTAAGGCCACTTTGAACGCTCTGTCAAATGTCAGTCCATCCTGCGACAGCAGCTTCCTCTGTATCCTGTCGTCGTTGAACCCACACACCAAGCGGTCTCTCAGCATCACAGTCAGTGTCTCACCATAGTTACAATCATGAGCCAGTTCCTCAACTCCGCCACGTAGTCACAAACGGTCTCTTCAATCCTTCTATTCTTCTTCCATCGTTGCATAATCTCACTCGGTTTCAGATGGAAATGATTCCTCAAAAGGATGACCAGTTCAGCATACGAACGATCCCCTGGTTTTTCCGGTCTCAACAGGTTCCTCAAATGCTCCGCATATGCCTGGGCCCCGACACTGCTGAGCAACACTGCGCGCTGTATATCCTCATCTTCAATGACGTTTGCAATAAAAAAATGTTCCAAAATTTCACAATAGTCCTCCCATGAATGCGAACTAGCTTCGAAAGGCGTCACTGTACCCACAGTAGCTGCCATGATTATCGCTATGATGAACAAACTACACAAAAACGTTGCCGTCAGTTACCACAGTGACCGGTTTGCAAAAAGTCTCGTTCTTTATCCTCGTCGCTAACAGTGATGGCCGAAACTGAAAGGACTCACAGGAGGTATCAACACAGCAGGTTTTATTCACGATTCCAACTTCCAACAAACCGGATGGTGACACGGCAACATAACAAGAGCGCCCCCAAGTTGTGACCCCAAATAATCCCATGACACATCACAACACGTCCATTGAAGAACTTCTTCTCCGGTTTGCTGTGCAGTCTGAATATGAGGCCTGAGGCATTCTGAGGACTCATGCGCTGACTCCTCCGAGAGGCGCACTGGACCCTGGAGCAGAGGATGGTCCGATGTTGGCAGTCAGCTGCACCTGGGTCACCTC
The DNA here is from genome assembly GCF_027744825.2 of Synchiropus splendidus. NCBI lineage: Eukaryota > Metazoa > Chordata > Actinopteri > Syngnathiformes > Callionymidae > Synchiropus > Synchiropus splendidus. The sequence continues at coordinate 204,146 of NW_026527074.1, forward strand.
ATCCCCCGGACAGAGTTGTCTTGAGAGCACAAAAAGGCCAAACTGTTGGCCATCGCTCTGATCTGTGCAGCTCCCTTCCCCCCATGCAGGTCCGGTAGTAGAGGGGAGCCGTCGTACGATCTCCGGACACTGAGAGGGTTCCGTCCCAGCCAGGTTTTGGCCGAACCCCGGCATCAGCGTGGCTCTCATTACGTCGGTGATGGACGTTGCACTTTCTTCTTACCCCTCAAATGCGCCGCCGGAGCCGATGCACCTGGCACATCAAGCGAGGGAGCTTGAGAAATGAAGATGAGCGGAGTGCCTCATCTGGACCACGGAAACTTCAGCAGAGACTGACGTCTCATCGCAGTCATGGGAGAACGATTGCTGCACGCCGTGACGCACCGGTATTTCATAGCTCGTGATGCCGAAATCCTCCTATTTAAGGGAGCAACGCCGTTTAGCTTCAGCCAAGCACAGAGGCATGTCGGACTTGATCGGGTAAACTGGATGGTCGCCATCTGCCTGTAAATTGTTACCGGTCACATGCGCCGCCGGAATATAGGCACGATTCACACTCTCATCCCACCCCGTTGAAGTAAGATGGAGAGAGAAGTGTTGTGATGGCTTTACAAATCACTCCCAATGTTTCAAAAGAAACTAGCCTCATAACTGTCCTGGATTTGAGATCGTAGAACAACCTATATGCTTATTAACGTTGTCTTTGTTTGGATGAACCGAAGGAGACAAGTGATCCAAACACTAAAGCACAGCATGGCACAAAAAGTGCAAGAAGCAACGCAGTCCTTGGCCACTCCGGGGCCAGGAGGCGATGAGTTAATCTCGTCCATCCTGCAGTGACTGGAATCCGAGTGTAGCCAGGATGAAGGGGGAGCTCAGGTGAGCAATCCGGAACCCATCCGGAACTCTGAATCACCCAAGAGGTCATCTTGACCACAAAGCTTAACCCCCAGCCTTGCAACATGGCCTGACCTGAGAACCATGGGCCGTCCAGACCGGAAGTCTGACTGGCACAGCTGGCTCTTTTGCCAGACTGCTGTCAATGAGATGCACGTTTTGCTGCACTGAACCGCCTGCAATGTCACCGGCGATGTTGCTTCGGTATGACGGACGGAGGTGAGGCCAGAGTCCTGTCGATATCTCGGATGGGCCATCTTATGATAGTCCCTACGCCACCAGCCTGTCTGTCCAGCCTGATTGAATGAATGGGTTGTGAAGATGTAGCATTAACAACCCCTCATACATAGAGTGTAATTTTACACTCAAGGTGGCAGGAGCTGCCGCCTCGCCTTTACCACCGTAAGCTGAAATAGAGGGTGGCGTTAACAACCCCTCATATATAGAGTGAAACTTACACTCTGAATCAGCAGGAACTGCGTTGCCCTCTTTTAGCCACGATACGGCTGAAATAGAATGTGGCATTAACAATCCTCCATACCTGGAGAGAAATCATTTACTGAGCAGCTGCAGTGAGGGTTTTAGTCTCAGCTGAGCAAGAAAGAGGGAGTTTATTCACAAATGAATAGACAGTTATGCAGGAATCTGGTGGATCTTGGGACGCTGCACACCCCACAGCAATGTAATGAAGCAGATACTGGTGTCCCAGAGCCAGTGCTGTCAATGAGGGACTATTCGTCGAAGGGTTCGGCTGCTCCTGAAGACAGAACGACATGAGGGAAGGAGGATGGAGACACATTAGAGAAATAGTGGTGAGCAAAAGTCGAGATTGATGACCAAGAAGCTGCCTGGCAGATTTCTGCCAGAGATACTCCCTTGAAAGCAGCCACAGATGTTGCCAGGTCATTTTTCATGATGGCAATTCTAAGCCAATGCGACAACCTGTGAGGGGACAGCGCCTGCCCCATCTTACCATCTGCGACAGCCACCCACAGACTGTCCGTCTTTTATGTAGGGTGGGACTCGACCCAATTAAGATTTTAGCTCTCTCACCGGACACATTTTGTGTAAATGCTCATGCTCCTCGTCTGAATGGGGAGGAGGGCATAAAACCTTTCTTGAAAAGGAGCTGACCTGTGAAGAAGAAGAGAGTCATTTAGGTGCGATGGCAGGGTTGGGTCTAAGTGACACCGCCGAGTCATTGTCACCAAAAGAGATGCAATCAGGGCAGAAGGAAAAAGAACTCAGCTCTCCCACTCTCTTTGGTGAAGCTAAGGCTATAAGATGAGCTGCCTTGTAAGCTGCTAGCTCCAGGGAGGCCTCATCGAGTGGCTCGAAAGGAGAGTGAATTGAGTACCAGCGGCAGGACCCAGTAGAGACATAAATGTCTTGAGGTTGGTCTAAGCCTTTTCACTCCTCTCATGAAACGGCTCACTCGACGATGCTCGCCAAAGGGATGGCCGTCCAGACCATTGTGTAGCATGGAATGGGCTGCTACATAAACCCGTAATGTGGTGCAGCTCCGATCTTCGTTAACCAGATGCTGGAGAAAAGAGAGGATTAGAGAAACAGGCGCCGATTCTGGGAAGGCTGACTGGGTTCCACACCATTGGGGAAAAAATGTGCAATTAGCATTGTATGCTCTGAGGGTTGGCAGAGCTTAAACGTTCTGAAGAGTCAATTGGACATCAGGAGGCAAGTGACTAATTCTTAACCCTGGAGAAGCCAAACCGTGAGGGGTCGTCCTATTATTGGCGGAGACCTCAGGGTTTCTGATGCTTGCAGAAGCGCTGACCTCGATGGAGAGAACTCCCAGGGGCCTTTGATCCCCATCTGACACATGTCCGGATACCAGCTGGAGCTGGGGCTGTTTAGATTAAGGCAATGAGGAGGAAAGGCATACAGGAATCCTTCTGGCCACCTTGGATGAGCCAGGGCGTCCACTCCCAGTGGAGGGTCATCGGATCTACGGAAAGAGAACCAGCGAGGACATTTGTAGTTCTCTCTGCTCGCAAAGAGATCAGCCACTGGGTGGCCGAAAAACTCCAAGATCATATTTGCCGTCTCCTGAGATAAACTCCATTCAACTGGCAGTGGTCTCCGAGATAATCCATCTGCTGCCACATTGTCTCCACCTGGAACATGCAGAGTCCTCAATGAGGCTAATTCTACATCAGCCCAGAGAAAAAATCTTTCTTGCTAGGTTGTGTAACACAGACGACCTCACGCCACCCTGGTGGTTGATATAGGCCACTGTGGTGGAGCTGTCTGATCTCACCATAACGTGGTTCCCACTTAGATGGAGAGAAAGAGCCACCAACACTTTAAAAACTGCGAACAGTTCCAGCAGGTTAGTGGAACGACTTTTGGAACTGCTCCAGATCCCAATGACGCATGTTGATCATGGTGGCCTACCCAGCCTGACAGAGATGCATCTGTAAATACTTTAATATAGTGTTTTGACAATGCAAGGATAAAGTGCGATGGAGGTTTGAAGCAGAGTTCCTAAACCTCACAATTGTCAGAGCTCGTGGAGACACTTTCACCAACCGTCTCTGATCCCGGACAGGTTGAAGATTGAGCGGTCGGAACCCTGACTGCAGACTTCGCATGTTCAGGAGACCCTGGCAGACGACGGAGTGGGCTGCTGACATCATGCCCAGGAGCCTCATAATCCATAAGGCTGGAACCACACATTTTCAGAGTTATCAACGTTTTTATTTTTGTCGGACTGAAAACCACATTTTCTTGGGCTGAATACACTTTTTCTGCTCTATTCAGTCACTGCTTTGGGGGGACACAGAACATTAAAATTTCACCTGCAACTACAGGAAAAACACTCTTTGTTGTATGTTCAACACTTAATCTACCTTTCTGAACTGTATTTCAAGGGGTTATCAACTTTTTTTCTTTTTCCTGCTCTGAATCTGAGCTTCTCTCGGGCTGAAAACGCGTTTTCTGCACTGTTCACTTACTGCTCGGGGATGCCTCAGAACATGAAAATTCCACCTGAAACTATAGGAAAAAGGGGCGGGGTGAGCCCAGCTGTCCGGATCATAGACGTGCTGATCATCGCTGCTCCTCCTGGAGAGACCAGTCGGCTGCTCTCACCTCTGCTCCCTCCAAAAGCGTAAGAAGAAAACTTTGTATCTAAAAGTATGCATCTAAACCAAAGTCTAAATTGAATAAAAAATAAGAGCCATTACTTTGGAATCGGGTCTGTTTCTTCTCTGCCCAAAATTAGGGTTTATTACCTGCCAAGTTATCTTCCGGTTACAGTTAGTGCGAATTTGAGTGGCAGCTCTCCGGCTTCAAAAATGTGTTTTTGTACATACAGCTCTCTAGTGCCTCGCACCTTGGCCAAGTGCGTGGATTTGGGGCTCGAACCACTAAGGAGACATGGTCTGCGGATTCTGACGTACTTGGACTACTGGTTGATTCTCACCAGGTCCAAACAAGAGTCATGAGCGCACACCGGCTTGGTGTTGGAGCACATTGTGTTATTGAGGTTCAGAGTAAACCTCCTGATAAGCGCGCTTATTCTCAGTCAGAGCACGACCTTTCTGGGGGTCATGCTGGACTCAGTCTCGGGTCAGGCCCGCCTTCCACCGGCCAGCGTTCTCCCCATCACACAGCACACATTGTTTGTTTTGAAGGCCGCCAAAAGGAGTTACAAATGTCCATGCGTGCGGTGATTGTGGCGTTGCGGAGAGGCAAAACTCAAGTGCTGATGGCTGTCGGAACTGATACCCAGCCTGCTGTGTCGCTCGACCGAAACCTGGGGGATACTGGAGGGACGACGAGACCGACAGCTGCTCATCCCGTTGCCACGGACGCTTCAGGCAGGACTTACATCAGAGGTGTCAAATGGATGTCGAGATAACACAGGTTTCATCCAGAGCTTGCTATGTTCTCCTATGTGGGAAGCTCACTATCCAGCTTATTCTATATGGATCAAAAGGATTCTGAAGGTGGGTTATCCTCTCCAATTCAGCCAGTGCCAACCTCAGTTTAATGGCATTCTGAGAATGCGTCAGATCCGGCAAAAAATGTCTGTCTTCAGAACGAGGTCAGTGTTTGATTGAGGCATGATTGAGTCAGTTACTCCTCAAAAGTCTCCTAAAGTGCATGCGTCATGGAGACTGGCTGACGTCCATCGACCTCACGGACGCTTATTGTCACGTGCCAATTTGGCCTGCTCATAAGCGATATCTCCACTTCGCATTGGACGGCCGACTTTTTCAGTTCCCGAGGCTCCCGTTTGGCTACTCTCTATCTCAGAGAACCTTCTTTAAGATGGTCGACACAGCCCTACAGTCCTTGAGGGCAAGGGGCCTCAGGATCTTGTCTTACCTAGACGACTGGTTAATGCTCGCCAGATCGAGGGAAGAGTCGTTAGCTCACACCAGAATGGTGTTGGACCACGAAAGCCACCTTGGCTTTCCGGTGAACCAAGAAAAGAGTCAACTCCAGCCATCTCAGCTTACAGCTTTTCTTGGTGTACTTCTGAACTCTCATGAAGAGTGCGCTCGCTTGACAGACGAGAAGATACTTTCTATTTCAAATCTGTCAGCCCAGGTTCTGGCGGTTCGTCTATGTGTGGTCCCAGCCTAATGGATTATGACGCTCCTGGGCATGATGTCAGCAGCCCACTCCGCCATACGCCTGGGTCTCCTGAACATGCGAAGTCGGCAGTCATGGTTCAGCCGGCTCAATCTTCATCCTGTTCGGGATCAGAGACGGTTGGTGAAAGTGTATCCAAGAGCTTTGAGAGATGTGACTCTGCTTCAAACCTCCATCGCACTTGGATTGTAAGAACTCTTCTTTCTGGAGCAGTTCCGAAGGTCGTCACATTAACGTACTGGAACTGTTGGCAGTTTTTGGCCCTTTCTCTCCATCTTAGTGGGAACCACGTTATGGTGAGATCAGACAGCTCCACCACAGTGGCCAATTTCAACCGCCAGGGTGGCGTGAGGTCGTCTATGTTACACAACCTAGCCAGAAAGATTTTTTCCCTGAGCTGCTACATTTAGCCTCATTGAGGGCTCTGCATGTGCCAGGTGGAGACACTGTGGCACCAGATGGATTATCTCGGAGACCACTGCCAGATGAATGGAGTTTATCTCAGGAGATGTCAAATATGATCAGGGAGTTTTTCGGCCACCCAGTGGCTGATGTCTTTGCGAGCAGAGAGAACTTCAAATGTCCTCTCTGGTTCTCTCCCCGTAGATCCGACGACCCTCCACAGGGAGTGGACGCCCTGGCTCATCCAAGGTGGCCAGAAGGCCTCCTGTATGCCTTTCCTCCTCATTGCCTTCTTCATTTTCTTATGAGGAGAATTCAACTGTAGAGAGTGAGAATGATTCTCGTAGCTCCAGACAGCCCCAGCTCCAGCTGGTATCCGGAGATGTGTCAGATGCAGATCTTTTTCGATCAGCCCTGATTGCATCTCTTTTGGTGACGATGACTCGGCGGTATCACTTACACCCAACCCTGCCTTCGCACCTAAATGTCTCTCTTCTTCTTCGCAGGTCAGCTCCTTTTCAGTAATGGCTTTCTGCACTCCTCCACATTCAGACGAAGAGCATGAGCGTTTACTCAAAATATGTCCGGTCAGAGAGCTAAAAGCTTAACTGGATCGAGTCCCACCCTTCAGAAAGTCCGACACTCTGTGGGTGGCTCTCCCTGGTGGAAAGAACGGCAGGCACTGTCCCCTCAAAGGTTGTAAAATTGGCTTCATGAAAGCCTATGAGACAGCGGGAAAACAGGCACCGGAATCCCTGAGAGCACAGTCGACGAGATGCCTGGAAACATCTGTTGCTGCTTTCAAGGACTTCTTAAAGAAAACTGCCAGGCAGCTTCTTGGTCATCAATCTCTACTTTTGCTTACCACTATTTGTCTGTTGTGTCTGCATCCTCCTTCCCTCTTGTCTTTCTGTCTTCAGGAGCAGCCAAACCCTGCGACCAGTAGGCCCACAGCACTCGCTCTGGGACACCGGTATCTGCTTCATTACAGTGCAGTGGAGTGTGCAGCGTCTCAATATCCACCAGATTCCTGCATAACTGTCTATTCATTTGTGAATAAACTCCCTCTTCCTTACTCAGCTCAGACTAGAACCCTGACTGTTGCTGCTCAGTAAATGATTTCTCTCCAGGAATGGAGGATTGTTAATGCCACATTCTATTTCAGCCATATAGTGGCTAAAAGAGGGCAACACAGTTCCTGCTGATCCAGAGTGTAAGTTACACTCCATATATGAGGGGTTGTTAATGCCACCTTCTATTTCAGCTTACCGTGGCAAAGTTGAGGCGGCAGTCCTGCCACCTGGGGTGTAAAATTACACTCTATGTATGAAGGGATGTTAATGCTACATCTTCACAACCCATTCATTCATTCATTCAGGCTGGATAGACCCCAGGTGTGGCGGTGGCCTCGGAACTGTCATAGGCCGGTCAAGTTTGAGGCCCTGGCCATCCGAGATATCGACAGGAGTCTGGGCACTCCTCCATCAGTCATACCAAAGCAACATCGCCGGTGACAATGCAGGCGGTTCAGTGCAGCCAAACGTGCATCTCATTGATGGCAGTCTGGCAAAGGAGCCAGCTGTGCCAGTCAGACGTCCGGTATGGACGGCCCATGGTTCTCAGGTCAGGCCACGTTGCAAGGCTCGCGGTTAAGCTTTGTGGTCAAGATGACCTCATGGCTGATTCAGAGTTCCGGATGGGTTTCAGATTGCTCACCTGTGCTCCCCCTTAATCCTGGCTACACTCGGATTACGGTCACTGCAGGATGGAGAAGTTGAACACATCGCCCCCTGGCCCCAGAGTGGCCAAGGACTGCATTGCTTCTTGCACTGTTTGTGTCAAGCTCTGCTTTTGTGTTTGGATCACTTGTCTCCTTCGGTTCATTCAAAGACAACGTTAATATGCATATTGTTAGGTTGTTCTACTATCTCAAATCCAGCACAGTTATGCAATTATATTCCGGCGGCGCATGTGACCGGAAAGAAGAAAGTGCCACCTCCATCACCGACGTAATGAGAGCCACGCTGATGCCGGGGTTCGGCCAGGCTGGGATGGAGCCCTCTCAGTGTCCGGAGATCGCAAGGCGGCTCGCCTCTACTTCCGGACCTGCATGGGGGGAAGGGCGGAAGGGAGGTGCACAGATCAGAGCAATGGCCAACAGTTTGGCCTATTTGTGCACTCAAGACAACTCTGTCCGGGGGATGAGGTGACCCAGGTGCAGCTGACTGCCAACATCAGACCATCCTGTGCTCCAGGGTCCAGTGCGGCTCTCGGAAGAGACAGCGCATGAGGCCTCAAAATGCCTGAGGCTTCATATTCAGCCTGCACAGCAAACCGGAAAAGAAGTTCTTCAATGGACGTTTTGTTATGTGTCATGGGATTATTTAGGATCACAAGTTTGGGGCGCTCTTTTTATGTTGCCGTGTCATCATTTGGTTTGTTGGAAGTTGGAACCGTGAATAAAACCTGCTGTGTTGATACCTCCTGTAAGTTTTCCTTTCAGCTTTGGCTATCATAGGGCATGTCTCTTCAACCCACTTGGGAGAACGAATCAAATGTCTGGACCATCATTGAGCAGTGTCGCCAGGTTCGCGGACAGGCCCCCAGGCTACCAGGCCGGAGGAGAGGTTGAGGCCAAGGTGCTGGAAGGAGCGAATTCAATACGAATAATAATAAAAAAAACGCAAATGCGATGCTTCAAGCAATGCTTTTATTTCAAACAAGTTTTCCACACAAACAGAAATTTCCTCCGGTCTGCCGACTGCCCCGGGAAAAGCTGCTGTCAAAGATCCCGATGTCCTCCGGTCTCACGCTGAGTCTCCTCCGGTTAAATCCACTCCTGCGGTGATGTGACAAGTCTCTCCCGTGACTGCGACCAGACCTCAGTCCTGCCTGAAGTTTCCGTGGTCCATATCCAAATTATGAGCGGACCTCCAATCCTGGGGCGTCCCCTCAAAGCATGGCTACTTCAAGGCTAGCAGGCAGTCCCCTGCCCCCCCTAAGTGCAGTTCACTATTTGAAATGCTAAAGCACCCGCAACACTCAAAGCATATAATGCCAAATGGATGTGGACTGCCGTCTGTTGGGTAAACATCCACTGCTAGTCCAATTCAATCCGGACTATTCCCGGCGCATTTCTGACACTCCACTGGCACTAGGACCGCACGTGGTCAGGTACGGAGCTTAATTGGTGGAGGGTTTGGAGTTATGGGCCAGCGTTCCCTCTCACTCAGCCGTCATGCACGATGCTCGATGCCCTCGCCCCTGGAGCTTGACCTCCCCCCTGAGGAGTGACCATCCCACCCGGCACTGACAGAGCCACCATCGTGCAGTAGAATGGTGAATGGTGTCCGCAAACAGCTCATAGCGCTTGAGAACATCATCGCGCTCTTTATGAGCTCCGTGGACTCCACCAGAGATTTTGGAGACACAACAGTCGCCGGCTGGGGGGAACACCGTATAATTGCCGGGCTGATCATCGCCGCTCCTCTCGGAGAGACCAGTCGACTGCTCTCACCTCTGCCCCCTCCAAAAGCGTAGGAAGAACTTTTTATCTACAAGTATGCATCTAAACCAAAGTCTAACTTGAAAAATAATAAGATGCATTTCTTTGGTATCGGGTCTGTCTCTTCTCTGCCCAAAATTAGGGTTTATCAGCCGCCATGTTCTCTTCCGGTTCCAGTGAGTCCAAACTCCGGCTTCTAAACTTTGTTTTTGTTTGACATCGTCTCAGGAGACCAAGCAGAATAGTAACGGTCTCTCTGCCTCTTTATCCCTGATGCCAGAACTGTCCCTGGGGAAGTTTCTGGAGCCAAGAAGTTATGTCTTTCCCCAGATTCACCATAATAAGAAGCACAGGCGTCAAATAACTCTTTCCTGTCTCACAACAGATCCCGTCAGAGTCAAAGTCAGGGAAGTTTCAATTCAGCTATTGACTCTTCTTATTGCTCAGACACGCCAGTTTCCAGCAGGGGTCGCCACAGGACCGTGAAAGCCACCACTTCAGAGGATCACTCAGTAGGTGCTACTTGCCAGACCTGCTCTGTTCTCAGCTCCCTCGTGCGATGTCTGATGTGATGTCTGTCTGTTATTCTGTTCTCTGCAGCCCTCCAATCCTCTCAGAGGCAAGCAGGACATCGTCATCTACAGAGTCATCTCTTTCTGAGGATGATTGGGCCAGTCCCTCGGGTCTCCATCTTAGGAGAATTGCAGTGTCAGATCAAGGTACACTGCAAGTTTGGGGAACCGAATTCCTCTGACGGCTCAGATGACAAAAGCGAGTCTGTTTTTGACAAACCAGACTTGAAGTCACCAGAGGAGAGGGAGCAGAGCACCAACGACCCTTTCGTCCTTGACCCGCCCTGGAGGCCAGATCCGCTCCTGTGCTCAGGGCGCCTGTCTCCTCACCTCCACATATGGATTGAGAAAATAAACGGTCATTGACACGCCCTTCAGCTTCACAGTCAACCCCCAGGTTCTGCGTCACCACATGGACCTGAGTGAACTCAGAGAACGAGCGGTCATGTCTGATGGAGGAGGACCGCGATCTCCTGTCAAAGGAAATAATCGAGCTACTGCCAAAGCGATCCTCCTACACTGGGTTTTACTCCGGGTTCTTTCTGGAACCCAAGAAGACAGGAGAGAGGAGACCTGTTCTGGATCTCAGTCTCCTCAACCAATTCATGATCAGACAGTGGTTCCGGACTACCAGCAGATTCCTGGATTGAATCATAGTGTGAGAGTGTATGACCTCCATAGATCTTGCAGACGTCTACTTCCACAACACGGTCTCTAGTGTCTAGGGCCTCGTTTTTTCGCTAAGTGCATGGAGGAGTGGCTCGAACTACGAAGGAGAGAGAGTCTGCCGATTATGACGTACTTGGACTGCTGGTTGATTCTAGCCAGAGTCCAAACAGGAGTCATGAGCGCACACCAGCTTAGCAGAAGGGGTCTTTCTAGTAGCTGCAGAACAAATTCAATTGCAAATTCAATTTTTATGTTTGTTGGTCTGAAAGCTACAGGTCCCTCGGGCTGAAAACCCATTTTCTGCACTGTTCACTCACTGCTCAGCGAAGCCTCAGAACATGAAAATTTCACCTGCAACTATAGCGAAAAAACTATTTAGAGTATATTCAACAGTAAACCTCTGCAAATAGGGCGGTGCGACTGGCCTACAAGCAGTCGAACCGTTCCACATTTTCTTCTTCCAAGCCATGGGATGAGTTTGACGAGTGCCAGGCGCTGCTATGAGTTGGATCTGTAGACTGTGTTCCCAGACTTGGTTGAGTTCCGTATGGTGGAGTCAGGTTCCTGCTTGATCTTCTCCTGCGCCTCATGTCATCTGCCAAAGTCGTATCGAAGTCAACTTCGATACGACGCTCTCTCTCCACCAGAAGCTCAAAAATCATCCCTCTTCACTAACGGCCAGCTGGCGTTGGATGGCGAGACCACATACAGATCACGACCGCATGTTGTCTGCCCACAACTGGAAGAAATCTGGACTATTCCCGGCGCGGTTCTGACACTCCACTGGCACTAGGACCGCACTTGGTCAGGTACGGAGCTTACTGCCACGTGGAGGGTTTGGATTGGCAGTGCGGCGTTCCGGCTCACTCAGTCGTCATGCACAATGCCTGATGCGTTCGCCCCGGGATCTCGACCTCTGCTCTGAGGAATGACCATCCCAACCACCTCTGACAGAGCTACCATAGCGCAGAGGAATGGTGTTTACGCCGTCGGCAACCAGCTCATAGCGCTTGAGAACATCATAGCGCTCTTTATGAGCTCCGTGGACCAGCTCATCCATCGCAGAACCTCTCTCACTCTCCCAGAAATTTTGGAGTTTCAACAGTCCGTCAGCCTGGTGCTCTGCTTGTGGCGCCTACTCCACACACAGCCGCTGCCCATGGGGGAACACCGTCGCTGTTCGAAGGGGCAGGGTGACCCTAGCAATCCAAATCATAGCCGTGCTGATCATCGTTACACCTCTTGGAGAGACCAGTCGGCTGCTCTCACCTCTGCTCACTCTAAAAGCTTAGGAAGAAAACGTTGTATCAAAAACTTTGCATCTGTAACAGGTCTGAATACTGTGACCTTGTCTACAGTTAAAAAGTGGTGTCTCAATGTGGTTAGTAGAACGCCGTCTGAAACAAAATGCGGACAGAGTCACACAAGGCTTCCACATGTGTCGATGGTGAGAAAAGTAATCCAAGGGATTCTTTTTTTTTCATTGTGGTAACCCAGACCACAATTAGATGTCTTTCTGACACCATCTGATCACTCACAAACATGTCACTTTGTCATACGACAAGTGTTAGACATCATGAACGACATGCATAATTGCTTTTCATCTGAATGTATAATTCTGCCATTAAACCTTTTGGCTAGTGTTGAGAAATAATAAAACCTTACTTTTTACCAAACACCGTTATTCACCACAAGCAAACTGAACTCCACACAACTCAATCACCCGTGCCATGTCAACGTCGGTTGTCAGTATTAGCTTACAAGCGCCACATCCACACAGAGCGAACTCAACGCACGAAGGAAAAACAGTATACTTGAAAATTGAGTCACCATCCTCACACTCAGACCCCAAATCAGTCAATCCGATGTGGAACAAACATTATAAAACAATGGATTTGACTAACCTGAATCTAAATGTAGACAGATTCACACGAGGCTTCCACATTTGGCGATGGGAAGAAAAGTAATGAAAAAAAGTGTCACTTCCTATTTACCCACACATCTTCAATGCCCAACCTCTGTCCTATCCTGCTCTCTACTGACCTAATTATATACCTGCCGGTTAATCAACTCCATGCTGAACAATTAAATGACATCTAACACACAATCTGTGACCACACATAAGTGGGCGTCACACTAGAAAGGCTCTTTTTCCTATAGTTGTGCGTGATATTTTCATGTTCAGAGGCTATTCCGATCAGTGAGTGAACAGTGCAGAAAATGCCTTTTCAGCCCGTCAAAAGCTGGGTTTCAGACCACAAAAAAAAAGTTAACCACCAGAAATACCGTTCAGAAATGTAGGTTTAGTGTTGAATATACAAAAAAGAGTGTTTATCCTATTGTTGCAGATGAAATTTTCATGTTGTGAGGAATCCCAGAGCAGTGAGTGAAGAGAGGAGAAAAAGTGTATTCAGCCCGAGAGAAGCTGAGTTTCTGACCAAGAAAAAAAAAAAAAAGTTGATAACCCCCTGAAATACAGTTCCGAAAAGTAGGTTTAGTGTTTATTATACAAGAAAGAGTGTTTCTCCTATAGTTGCATGAGAAATTTTCCTGTTCACAGGCATCCCAGAGCAGTGAATAAACAGTGCATAAAATGCATTTTAAGCCAAAGGAAAGGTAGTTTACAGACCGACAAAAATAAAATTATTGACAACCCTGTAAAAACACTTCAGACAGCTTAGATTTGTTCTGTAACTACTAGAAAACCCCTTTCTGCTATAGTGGAATGTGAAAATGTCATATTCTGAAGCGTCCCTGAGAAGTTGTGGCAGAATGCAGAAAACGGGTTTTCAGCCTGAGATGAGGTGGGTCTCGGAACGCCAAACTAAAAATGTTGATAACTTTCGAAAAGCACTTCAGACAGCTTAGATTTGTGCTGCAACTGCTAGAATGACCCTTTCTGCTATAGTGGGAGGTCAAAAGCTTCCCTGAGAAGTTATGGCACAATGCACAAAACGCGTTTTCAGCCTGAGATAAGGAGGGTTTCGGAACACCAAACATAAAAATGTTGATAGCTTTCGAAAAACACTTCAGACAGCTTAGATTTGATGTGCAACTACTCGAAAGACCCTTTCTGCTATAATGGTAGGTGAAAATTTCATGTTCTGAAGCTTCCCTGAGAAGTTATGGCACAACGCACAAAACGCTTTTTCAGCCTGAGATAAGGTGCGTTTCGGAACGCCAAACATAAAAATGTTGATAGCTTTGGTAAAACACTTCAGACATCTTAGATTTGATGTGCAATTTATAGAAAGACCCTTTCTGCTATAGTGGGAGGTGAAATTTTCATGTTCTGAAGCTTCCCTGCAAAGTTATGGGACAATGCAGAAAACGCGTTTTCAGAGTGAGATAAGGTGGGTTCCGGAACGCCAAACATAAAAATGTTGATAACTTTGGAAAAACAATACAGACAGCTTAGATTTGATGTGCAATTTCTAGAAAGACCATTTCTGCCATAGTGGGAGGTGAAAATTTCATGTTCTGAAGCTTCCCTGCAAAGTTATGGCACAGTGCAGAAAACGCGTTTTCGGCGTGAGATAAGGTGGGTTCCGGAACGCCAAACATAAAAATGTTCATAACTTTGGAAAAACACTTCAGACAGCTTAGATTTGATGTGCAACTCCTAGAAAGGCCCTTTCTGCTATAGTGGGTGGTGATAATTTCATATTCTGAAGCTTCCCTGCAAAGTTATGGCACAATGTGTAAAACACGTTTTCAGCCTGAGATAAGGTCGATTCCAGAACGCCAAACATAAAAGTGTTGATAACTTCGGAAAAACACTTCAGACAGCTTAGATTTGATGTGCAACTACTAGAAAGACCCTTTCTGCTATAGTGGGATGTGAAAATTTCATGTTCTGAAGCTTTATGTAAAGTTATGGCACAATGCGTAAAACGCGTTTTCAGCCTGAGATAAGGTCGATTCCGGAACGCCAAACATAAAAATGTTCATTACTTTGGAAAAACACTTCTGACAGCTTAGATTTGATGTGCAACTACTATAAAGACATTTTCTGCTATAGTGGAAGTTTAAAATTTCATGTTCTGAAGCTTCCTTGCAAAGTTATGGCACAATGCAGAAAACGCATTTTCAGCCTGATATAAGGTGGGTTCAGGAACGCCAAACATAAAAATGTTGATAACTTTGGAAAAACACCAGAAAACTTAGATTTGATGTGCAACGACTAGAAAGACCCTTTCTGCTATAGTGCGATGTGACAATTTCATGTTCTGAAGCTTCCCTGAGAAGTTATAGCACAATGCAGAAAACGCGTTTTCAGCCTGAGATACGGTGGGTTCCGGAACGCCAAGTGTAAAAATGTTGATAACTTTGGAAAAACACTTCCGACTGCTTAGATTTGATGTGCAACTACTAGAAAGACCATTTCTGCTATTATGGGAGGTCAAAATTTCATGTTCTGAAGCTTCCCTGCAGAGTTATGGCACAATGCGTAAAACGCGTTTTCAGCCTGAGATAAGGTCGATTCCCGAACGCCAAACATAAAAATTTTGATCACTTTCGAAAAACACTTCAGACTGCTTAGATTTGATGCGCAACTACTAAAAAGTCCCTTTCTGCTATAGTGGGAGGTTAAAATTTCATGTTCGGAAGCTTTCATGCAAAGTTATGGCACAATGCAGACAATGCGTTTTCGGCCTGAGATAAGTCGATTCCGGAACGCCAAACATAAAAATGTTGATAGCTTTGGAAAAACACTTCAGACAGCTTAGATTTGATGTGCAACTACTAGAAAGACCCTGTCTGCGATAGTGGGACGTGAAAATTTCATGTTCGGAAGCATCCATGCAAAGTTATGGCACAATGCAGAAAACGCGTTTTCACCCAGAGATAAGGTCGATTCCGGAACGCCAAACATAAAAATGATGACAACTTTTGAAAAACACTTCAGACAACTTAGATTTGATGTGCAACTGCTAGAAACACCCTTTCTGTTGTCGTGGGAGGTGAAAATTTCATGTTCTGAAGCTTCCCTGCAGAGTTATGGCACAATGCGTAAAACGCGTTTTCAGCCTGAGATAAGGTCGATTCCGGAACGCCAAACATAAAAAAGTTAATAACTTTGGAAAACACTTCAGACAGCTTCGATTTGATGTGGAACTACAAGAAAGACCCTTTGTGCTATAGTGGGAGGTTTAAATTTAATGTTCAGAAGCTTCTCTGCAAAGTTATGGTACAATGCAGAAAACGCATTTTGAGCCAGAGATAAGGTCGATTCCGGAACGCCAAACATAAAAATGTTGATAACTTTGGAAAAACACTTCAGACAACTTAGATTTGATGTGCAACTGCTAGAAACACCCTTTCTGTTGTCGTGGGAGGTGAAAATTTCATGTTCTGAAGCTTCTCTGCAAAGTTATGGCACAACGCAGAAAATGCGTTTTCAGCCTGAGATAAGGTGGGTTCCGGAACGCCAAACATAAAAATGTTGATAAGTTTGGAAAAACACTTCAGACAGCTTCGATTTGATGTGCAACTACTCGAAAAACCATTTCAGCTATAGTGGGAGGTGAAAATAAAATTTTATTTTCCTGCTTCCCTGCAAAGTTATGGCACAATGCGTAAAACGCGTTTTCAGTCTGAGATAAAGTGGGTTCCGGAACGCCAAACATAAAAATGTTGATAAGTTTGGAAAAACATTTCAGACAGCTTAGATTTGATGTGCAACTACTCGAAAAACCATTTCAGCTATAGTGGGAGGTGAAAATAAAATTTTATGTTCTGAAGCTTCTCTGCAAAGTTATGGCACAATGCAGAAAACGCGTTTTCATCCTCAGATAAGGTCGATTCCGGAACGCCAAACATAAAAATGTTGATAACTTTGGAAAAACACTTCAGACAGCTTAGATTTGATGTGCAACTATGAGAAAGTCCCCTTCTGCTGTAGTGGAATGTGAAAATTTCATGTTCTGAAGATTCCCTGCAAAGTTATCACACAATGCAGAAAACACGTTTTCAGCCTGAGATAAGGTCGATTCCGGAACGCCAAACATAAAAATGTTGATAACTTTGGAAAAACACTTCAGACAGCTTAGATTTGATGTGCAACTACTAGAAAGACCCTTTCTGCTACAGTGGGTGGTGAAAATTTCATGTTCTGAAGCTTCTCTGCAAAGTTATGGCACAATGCAGAAAAAGCGTTTTCAGCCTGAGATAAGGTGGGTTCCGGAACGCCAAACATAAAAATGTTGATAAGTTTGGAAAAACACTTCAGACAGCTTCGATTTGATGTGCAACTACTAGAAAGGCCCTTTCTGCTATAGTGGGAGGTGAAAATTTGATGTTCTGAAGCTTCCCTGCAAAGTTATGGCACAATGCAGAAAACGCGTTATCAGCCTGAGATAAGGTCGATTCCGGAACGCCAAACATAAAAATGTTGATAACTTTGGAAAAACACTTCAGACAGCTTCGATTTGATGTGCAACTACTAGAAAGGCCCTTTCTACTATAGTGGGAGGTGAAAATTTCATGTTCTGAGGCTTCACTGCAAAGTTATGGCACAATGCAGAAACCTCGTTTTCAGCCTGAGATAAAGTGGGTTCCGGAACGCCAAACATAAAAATGTTGATAAGTTTGGAAAAACATTTCAGACAGCTTAGATTTGATGTGCAACTACTCGAAAAACCATTTCAGCTATAGTGGGAGGTGAAAATAAAATTTTATGTTCTGAAGCTTCCCTGCAAAGTTATGGCACAATGCGTAAAACGCGTTTTCAGTCAGAGATAAGGTCGATTCCGGAACGTCAAACATAAAAGTGTTGATAACTGTGGAAAAACACTTCAGACAGCTTAGATTTGATGTGCAACTACTAGAAAAACCCTTTCTGCTGTATTGGGAGGTGAAAATGTCATGTTCTGAAACTTCCCTGCAAAGTTATGGCACAATGCAGAAAACGCGTTTTCAGCGTAAGATAAGGTGAGTTCCCGAACGCCAAAGATTAAAATGTTGATAACTTTGGAAAAAATCTTCAGACAGCTTAGATTTGATGTGCACCTACTAGAAAGACCCTTTCTACTGTAGTGGGAGGTTGAAAATTTCATGTTTTGAAGCTTCCATGCAAAGTTATGGCACAATCCAGAAAACGCGTTTTCAGTCTGAGATAAGGGGGGTTCCGGAACGCCAAACATATAAATGTTGATAACTTTGGAAAAAAACTTCAGACAGCTTAGATTTGATGTGCAACTACTAGAAAGACCCTTTCTGCTATAGTGGGAGGTGAAAATTTCATATTCTGCAGCTTTCCTGCAAAGTGATGACACCAAGCAGAAAACGCGTTTTCAGCCTGAGATAAGGTTGATTCCGGAACGCCAAACATAAGAATGTTGATAACTTTGGAAAAACACTTCAGACAGGTTAGATTTGATGTGCAACTACCAGAAGGACCCTTTCTGCAATAGTGGCAGGTTAAAATTTCATGTTCTGAAGCTTCCCTCCAAAGTTATGGCACAATGCAGAAAATGCGTTTACAGCCTGAGAAAAGGTCGATTCCGGAACGCCAAACATAAAAATGTTGATAACTCAGGAAAAACTCTACAGACAGCTTAGATTTGATGTGCAGCTACTAGAAATACCTTTTCTGCTGAAGTGGGAGGTGAAAATTTCATGTTCTGAAGCTTCCCTGCAAAGTTATGGCACAATGCAGAAAACGCGTTTTCGACCTGAGATAAGGTCGATTCAGGAACGCCAAAGATAAAAATGTTGATAACCTTGGAAAAACACTTCAGACAGCTTAGATTTGATGTGCAACTACGAGAAAGACCCTTTCTGCGATAGTGGGAGGTGAAAATATCATTTTCTGAGGCTTTCCTGCAAAGTTATGGCAAATTACGTAAAACGCGTTTTCAGCCTGAGATAAGGTCGATTCCGGAACGCCAAACATAAAAATGTTGATAACTTTTGAAAAACACATCAGACAGCTTAGATTTGATGTGCAACTACTAGAAAGACCCTTTCTGCTATAGTGGGAGGTCAAAATTTCATGTTCTGAAGCTTCCCTGCAAAGTTGTGGGACAATGCAGAAAACGATTTTTCATCCAGTGATAAGGTCGATTCCGGAACGCCAAACATAAGAATGTTGATAACTTTGGAAAAACACTTCAAACAGCTTAGATTTGATGTGCTACTACTAGAAAGACCCTTTCTGCTGAAGTGGGAGGTGAAAATTTCATGTTCTGAAGCTTCCCTGCAAAGTTATGGCACAATGCAGAAAACGCGTTTTCGGCCTGAGATAAGGTCGATTCAGGAACGCCAAAGATAAAAATGTTGATAACCTTGGAAAAACACTTCAGACAGCTTAGATTTGATGTGCAACTACGAGAATGACCCTTTCTGCTATAGTGGGAGGTGAAAATATCATGTTCTGAGGCTTTCCTGCAAAGTTATGGCAAATTGCGTAAAACGCGTTTTCAGCTTGAGATAAGGTTGATTCCGGAACGCCAAACATAAGAATGTTGATAACTTTGGAAAAACACTTCAGACAACTTAGATTTGATGTGCAACTACTAGAAATACCCTTTCTGATATGGTGGGAGGAGAAAATTTCATGTTCTGAAGTCTCCCTGCAAAGTTATGGCACAATGCAGAAAACGCGTTTTCAGCCTGAGATAAGGTGGGTTCCAGAACGCCAAACATAAAAATGTTGATAACTTTGGAAAAACACTTCAGACAGCTTAGATTTGATGTGCAACTACTAGAAAGACCCTTTCAGCTCTAGTGGGACGTGAAAATTTCATGTTCTGAAGCTTCCCTGCAAAGCTATGGCACAATGCAGAAAACGCGTTTTCAACCTGAGATAAGGTGGGTTCCACAACGCCAAACATGAAAATGTTGATAACTTTGGAAATACACTTCAGACAGCTTAGATTTGATGCGCAACTACTAGAAAGACCCTTTCTGCTATATTGGGAGGTCAGAATTTCATGTTCTGAAGCTTCCCTGCAAAGTTATGGGACAATGCGTAAAACGCGTTTTCAGCCTGAGATGAGGTTGATTTCAGAACGCCAAACATAAAAATGTTGATAACTCAGGAAAAACTCTACAGACAGCTTAGATTTGATGTGCAACTACTAGAAATACCCTTTCTGCTATAGTGGGACTTGAAAATTTCATATTCTGAAGCTTCGCTGAAAAGTTTTGGCACAATGCAGAAAACGCGTTTTCATCCTGAGATAAGGTCGATTCCGGAACGCCAAACATAAAAATGTTGATAACTTTCGAAAAACACTTCAGACAGCTTAGATTTGTTGTGCAACTACTAGAAATACCCTTTCTGCTCTAGTGGGAGGTGAAAATTTCATGTTCTAAAGCTTCCCTGCAAAGTTATGGCACAATGCAGAAAACACGTTTTCTGCGTGAGATAAGGTCGATTCCGGAACGGCAAACATAAAAATGTTGATAACTCAGGAAAAACTCTACAGACAGCTTAGATTTGATGTGCAACTACTAGAAAGACCCTTTCTGCTATAGTGGGAGGAGAAAATTTCATGTTCTGAAGTCTCCCTGCAAAGTTATGGCACTATCCAGAAAACGCGTTTTCAGCCTGAGATAAGGTGGGTTCCAGAACCCCAAACATAAAAATGTTGATAACTTTGGAAAAACACTTCAGACCGCTTAGATTTGATGTGCAACTACTAGAAAGACCCTTTCTGCTGTAGTGGGAGGTGAAAATGTCATGTTCTGAAGCTTCCCTGCAAAGTTATGGCAAAATATGTAAAGCGCGTTTTCAGGCTGAGATAAGGTCGATTCCGAAACGCCAAACATAAAAATGTTGATAACTTTGGAAAAACACTTTCGACAGCTTAGATTTGATGTGCAACTACTAGAAAGACCCTTTCTGCTATAGTGGGAGGTTAAAATTTCATGTTCTGAAGCTTCCCTGCAAATTATGGCACAATGCGTAAAACGCGTTTTCAACCTGAGATGAGGTTGATTTCAGAACGCCAAACATAAAAATGTTGAGAACTTTGGAAAAACACTTCAGACAGCTAAGATTTGATGTGCAACTACTAGAAAGACCCTTTCTGCTACAGTGGGAGGTGAAAATTTCATGTTCTGAAGCTTCCCTGCAAAGTTATGCCACAATGCAAGAAACGCGTTTTCAGCCTGAGATAAGGTCGATTCAGGAACGCCAAACATAAAAGTGTTGATAACTTTGGAAAAACACTTCAGACAGCTTAGATTTGATGTGCAACTACTAGAAAGACCCTTTCTGCTATAGTGGGAGGTGAAAATTTCATGTTCTGAAGCTTCCCTGCAAAGTTATGGCACAATGCAGAAAACGCGTTTTCAGCCTGAGATAAGGTGGGTTTCGGAACGCCAAACATGAAAATGTTGATAACTTTGGAAATACACTTCAGCCAGCTTAGATTTGATGCGCAACTACGAGAAAGACCCTTTCTGCTATATTGGGAGGTCAGAATTTCATGTTCTGAAGCTTCCCTGCAAAGTTATGCCACAATGCAAGAAACGCGTTTTCAGCCTGAGATAAGGTCGATTCCGGAACGCCAAACATAAAAGTGTTGATAACTTTGGAAAAACACTTCAAACAGCTTTGATTTGATGTGCAACTACGAGAAGGACCCTTTCTGCTATAGTGGGAGTTGAAAATATCATGCTCTGAAGCTTCCCTGCAAAGTTATGGCACAATGCGTAAAACGCGTTTTCAGCCTGAGATGAGGTTGATTTCAGAACCCCAAACATAAAAATGTTGATAACTCAGGAAAAACTCTACAGACAGCTTAGATTTGATGTGCAACTACTAGAAAGACCCTATCTGCTATATTGGGAGGTCAGAATTTCATGTTCTGAAGCTTCCCTGCAAAGTTATGGGACAATGCAGAAAACGATTTTTCATCCTGAGATAAGGTCGATTCCGGAACGCCAAACATAAAAATGTTGATAACTTTCGAAAAACACTTCAGACAGCTTAGATTTGTTGTGCAACTACTCGAAATACCCTTTCTGCTCTAGTGGGAGGTGAAAATATCATGTTCTGAAGCTTCCCTGCAAAGTTATGGCACAATGCGTAAAACGCGTTTTCAGCCTGAGATGAGGTTGATTTCAGAACGCCAAACATAAAAATGTTGATAACTCAGGAAAAACTCTACAGACAGCTTAGATTTGATGTGCAACTACTAGAAATACCCTTTCTGCTATAGTGGGACTTGAAAATTTCATATTCTGAAGCTTCCCTGAAAAGTTTTGGCACAATGCAGAAAACGCGTTTTCATCCTGAGATAAGGTCGATTCCGGAACGCCAAACATAAAAATGTTGATAACTTTCGAAAAACACTTCAGACAGCTTAGATTTGTTGTGCAACTACTAGAAATACCCTTTCTGCTCTAGTGGGAGGTGAAAATTTCATGTTCTAAAGCTTCCCTGCAAAGTTATGGCACAATGCAGAAAACACGTTTTCTGCGTGAGATAAGGTCGATTCCGGAACGGCAAACATAAAAATGTTGATAACTCAGGAAAAACTCTACAGACAGCTTAGATTTGATGTGCAACTACTAGAAAGACCCTTTCTGCTATAGTGGGAGGAGAAAATTTCATGTTCTGAAGTCTCCCTGCAAAGTTATGGCACTATCCAGAAAACGCGTTTTCAGCCTGAGATAAGGTGGGTTCCAGAACGCCAAACATAAAAATGTTGATAACTTTGGAAAAACACTTCAGACCGCTTAGATTTGATGTGCAACTACTAGAAAGACCCTTTCTGCTGTAGTGGGAGGTGAAAATGTCATGTTCTGAAGCTTCCCTGCAAAGTTATGGCAAAATATGTAAAGCGCGTTTTCAGGCTGAGATAAGGTCGATTCCGAAACGCCAAACGTAAAAATGTTGATAACTTTGGAAAAACACTTCAGACAGCATAAATTTGATGTGCAACTACTAGAAAGACCCTTTCTGCTATAGTGGGAGGTGAAAATTTCATGTTCTGAAGCTTCCCTGCAAAGTTATGGCACAATGCAGAAAACGCGTTTTCAGCCTGAGATAAGGTGGGTTTCGGAACGCCAAACATGAAAATGTTGATAACTTTGGAAAAACACTTCAAACAGCTTTGATTTGATGTGCAACTACGAGAAGGACCCTTTCTGCTATAGTGGGAGTTGAAAATATCATGCTCTGAAGCTTCCCTGCAAAGTTATGGCACAATGCGTAAAACGCGTTTTCAGCCTGAGATGAGGTTGATTTCAGAACCCCAAACATAAAAATGTTGATAACTCAGGAAAAACTCTACAGACAGCTTAGATTTGATGTGCAACTACTAGAAAGACCCTATCTGCTATATTGGGAGGTCAGAATTTCATGTTCTGAAGCTTCCCTGCAAAGTTATGGGACAATGCAGAAAACGATTTTTCATCCTGAGATAAGGTCGATTCCGGAACGCCAAACATAAAAATGTTGATAACTTTCGAAAAACACTTCAGACAGCTTAGATTTGTTGTGCAACTACTCGAAATACCCTTTCTGCTCTAGTGGGAGGTGAAAATATCATGTTCTGAAGCTTCCCTGCAAAGTTATGGCACAATGCGTGAAACGCGTTTTCAGCCTGAGATGAGGTTGATTTCAGAACGCCAAACATAAAAATGTTGATAACTCAGGAAAAACTCTACAGACAGCTTAGATTTGATGTGCAACTACTAGAAATACCCTTTCTGCTATAGTGGGACTTGAAAATTTCATATTCTGAAGCTTCCCTGAAAAGTTTTGGCACAATGCAGAAAACGCGTTTTCATCCTGAGATAAGGTCGATTCCGGAACGCCAAACATAAAAATGTTGATAACTTTCGAAAAACACTTCAGACAGCTTAGATTTGTTGTGCAACTACTAGAAATACCCTTTCTGCTCTAGTGGGAGGTGAAAATTTCATGTTCTAAAGCTTCCCTGCAAAGTTATGGCACAATGCAGAAAACACGTTTTCTGTGTGAGATAAGGTCGATTCCGGAACGGCAAACATAAAAATGTTGATAACTCAGGAAAAACTCTACAGACAGCTTAGATTTGATGTGCAACTACTAGAAAGACCCTTTCTGCTATAGTGGGAGGAGAAAATTTCATGTTCTGAAGTCTCCCTGCAAAGTTATGGCACTATCCAGAAAACGCGTTTTCAGCCTGAGATAAGGTGGGTTCCAGAACGCCAAACATAAAAATGTTGATAACTTTGGAAAAACACTTCAGACCGCTTAGATTTGATGTGCAACTACTAGAAAGACCCTTTCTGCTGTAGTGGGAGGTGAAAATGTCATGTTCTGAAGCTTCCCTGCAAAGTTATGGCAAAATATGTAAAGCGCGTTTTCAGGCTGAGATAAGGTCGATTCCGAAACGCCAAACATAAAAATGTTGATAACTTTGGAAAAACACTTTCGACAGCTTAGATTTGATGTGCAACTACTAGAAAGACCCTTTCTGCTACAGTGGGAGGTGAAAATTTCATGTTCTGAAGCTTCACTGCAAAGTTATGCCACAATGCAGGAAACGCGTTTTCAGCCTGAGATAAGGTCGATTCCGGAACGCCAAACATAAAAATATTGATAACTTTGGAAAAACACTTCAGACAGCTTAGATTTGATGTGCAACTACTAGAAAGACCCTTTCTGCTATAGTGGGAGATGAAAATTTCATGTTCTGAAGCTTCACTGCAAAGTTATGCCACAATGCAGGAAACGCGTTTTCAGCCTAAGATAAGGTCGATTCCGGAACGCCAAACATAAAAATATTGATAACTTTGGAAAAACACTTCAGACAGCTTAGATTTGATGTGCAACTACTAGAAAGACCCTTTCTGCTATAGTGGGAGGAGAAAATTTCATGTTCTGAAGTCTCCCTGCAAAGTTATGGCACTATCCAGAAAACGCGTTTTCAGCCTGAGATAAGGTGGGTTCCAGAACGCCAAACATAAAAATGTTGATAACTTTGGAAAAACACTTCAGACAGCTTAGATTTGATGTGCAACTATTAGAAAGACCCTTTCTGCTATAGTGGGAGGTGAAAATGTCATGTTCTGAAGCTTCCCTGCAAAGTTATGGCAAAATATGTAAAGCGCGTTTTCAGGCTGAGATAAGGTCGATTCCGAAACGCCAAACATAAAAATGTTGATAACTTTGGAAAAACACTTTCGACAGCTTAGATCTGATGTGCAACTACTAGAAAGACCCTTTCTGCTATAGTGGGAGGTTAAAATTTCATGTTCTGAAGCTTCCCTGCAAAGTTATGGCACAATGCGTAAAACGCGTTTTCAGCCTGAGATGAGGTTGATTTCAGAACGCCAAACATAAAAATGTTGAGAACTTTGGAAAAACACTTCAGACAGCTTAGATTTGATGTGCAACTACTAGAAAGACCCTTTCTGCTATAGTGGGAGGTGAAAATTTCATGTTCTGGAGCTTACCTTCAAAGTTTTGGCACAATGCAGAAAACGCGTTTTCAGCCTGAGATAAGGTGGGTTCCAGAACGTCAAACATAAAAATGTTGATAACTTTGGAAAAACACTTCAGACAGCTTAGATTTGATGTGCAACTACTAGAAAGACCCTTTCTGCTGTAGTGGGAGGTGAAAATTTCATGTTCTGAAGCTTCCCTGCAAAGTTATGCCACAATGCAAGATACGCGTTTTCAGCCTGAGATAAGGTCGATTCAGGAACGCCAAACATAAAAGTGTTGATAACTTTGGAAAAACACTTCAGACAGCTTAGATTTGATATGCAACTACGAGAAAGACCCTTTCTGCTATAGTGGGAGGTGAAAATTTCATGTTCTGAAGTTTCCCTGCAAAGTTATGGCACAATGCTGAAAAAGCGTTTTCAATAAGGTGCGATCCGGAACGCCAAACATAAAAATGTTGATAACTTTCGAAAAGCACTTCAGACAGCTTAGATTTGTTGTGCAACTACTAGAAAGACCCTTTCTGCGATAGTGGGAGGTGAAAATTTCATATTCTGCAGCTTTCCTGCAAAGTGATGACACCAAGCAGAAAACGCGTTTTCAGCCTGAGATAAGGTTGATTCCGGAACGCCAAACATAAGAATGTTGATAACTTTGGAAAAACACTTCAGACAGGTTAGATTTGATGTGCAACTACTAGAAATACCCTTTCTGCAATAGTGGCAGGTTAAAATTTCATGTTCTGAAGCTTCCCTCCAAAGTTATGGCACAATGCAGAAAACGCGTTTTCATCCTGAGATAAGGTCGATTCCGGAACGCCAAACATAAACATGTTGATAACTTTCGAAAAACACTTCAGACAGCTTAGATTTGTTGTGCAACTACTAGAAATACCCTTTCTGCTCTAGTGGGAGGTGAAAATTTCATGTTCTAAAGCTTCCCTGCAAAGTTATGGCACAATGCAGAAAACACGTTTTCTGCGTGAGATAAGGTCGATTCCGGAACGCCAAACATAAAAATGTTGATAACTCAGGAAAAACTCTACAGACAGCTTAGATTTGATGTGCAACTACTAGAAAGACCCTTTCTGCTATAGTGGGAGATGAAAATTTCATGTTCTGATGCTTCCCTCCAAAGTTATGGCACAATGCGTAAAACGCGTTTTCAGTCTGAGATAACGTCGATTACAGAACGCCAAACATAAAAATGTTGATAACTTTGGAAAAACACTTCAGACAGCTTAGCTCTGATGTGCAACTACTAGAAAAACCCTTTCTGCTATATTGGGAGGTCAGAATTTCATGTTCTGAAGCTTCCCTGCAAAGTTATGGGACAATGCGTAAAATGCATTTTCAGCCTGAGATGAGGTTGATTTCAGAACGCCAAACATAAAAATGTTGATAACTCAGGAAAAACTCTACAGACAGTTTAGATTTGAAGTGCAACTACTAGAACGACCCTTTCTACTATGCGGCAGTGAAAATTTCATGTTCTGTGGCATCCCTGCAAAGTTATGGCACAATGCAAAAAACACGTTTTCAGACTGAGATAAGGTGGGTTCCAGGAAGCCAAACATAAAAATGTTGATAACTTTGGAAAAAAACATTTCAGACAGCTTAGATTTGATGTGCAGCTACTAGAAAGACCCTTTCTGCTATAGTGGGAGGTGAAAATTTCATGTTCTGAAGCTTTATGCAAAGTTATGGCACAATGAGTAAAACGCGTTTTCAGCCTGAGATAAGGTCAATTCCGGAACGCCAAACATTAAAATGTTGATAACTTTGGAAAAACACTTCAGACAGCTTAGATTTGATGTACAACTACGAGAAAGACCTTTTCTGCTATAGCGCAAGTTTAAAATTTCATGTTCTGAAGCTTCCCTGCAAAGTTATGGCACAATGCAGAAAACGCGTTTTCAGCCTGAGAAAAGGTCGATTCCGGAACGCCAAACATAAAAATGTTGATAACTTTGGATAAACACTTCAGACAGCTTAGATTTGATGTGCAACTACTAGAAAGACCATTTCTGCGATTGTGGGAGGTGAACATTTCATGTTCTGAAGCTTCCCTGCAAAGTTATGGCACAATGCGTTAAACGCGTTTTCAGCCTGAGATAAGGTCGATTCAGGAACGCCAAACATAAAAAATGTGATAACTTTTGAAATACACTTCAGACAGCTTAGATTTGCAAGTACTAGAAAGACCCTTTCTGCTATAGTTGGAGGTGAAAATTTCATGTTCTGAAGCTTCCCTGCAAAGTTATGGCACAATGGAGAAAACGCATTTTCAGCCTGAGATAAGGTGGGTTCCGGAACGCCAAACATAAAAATTTTGATAAATTTGGAAAAACACTTCAGACAGCTTAGATTTCATGTGCAACTACAAGACAGACCCTTTCTGCTATAGTGGGGGGTGAAAATTTCATGTTCTGAAGCTTCCCTGCAAAGTTATGGCACAATGCAGAGAACGGGTGTTCAGCCTGAGATAAGGTGGGTTCCGGAACGCCAAACATAAAAATGTTGATAACTGTTGAAAAACACTTGAAGACAGCTTAGATTTGATGTGCAACTACTAGAATGACCTTTTCTGCTATAGTGGCAGGTTAAAATTTCATGCTGTGAAACTTCCCTGCAAAGTTATGGCACAATGCAGAAAACGCGTTTTCGGCCTGAGATAAGGTCGATTCAGGAACACCAAACATAAAAATGTTGAAAACTTTGGAAAAACACTTCAGACAGCTCAGATTTGATGTGCAACTACGAGAAAGACCCTTTCTGCTATAGTGGGAGGTGAAAATATCATGTTGTGAAGCTTCCCTGCAAAGTTATGGAACAATGCGTAAAACGCGTTTTCAGCCTGAGATGAGGTTGATTTCAGAACACCAAACATAAAAATGTTGAGAACTTTGGAAGAACACTTCAGACAGCTAAGATTTGATGAGCAACTACTACAAAGACCCTTTCTGCTACAGTGGGAAATGAAAATTTCATGTTCTGAAGCTTCCCTGCAAAGTTATGCCACAATGCAGGAAACGCGTTTTCAGCCTGAGATATGGTCGATTCTGGAACGCCAAACATAAAAATGTTGATAACTTCGGAAAAACACTTCAGACAGCTTAGATTTGATGTGTAAGTACTAGAAAGACCCTTTCAGCTATAGTGGGAGGTGAACATTTCATGTTCTGATTCTTCCCTGCAAAGTTATGGCACAATGCAGAAAACGCGTTTTCAGCCTGAGATAAGGTTGATTCCGGAATGCCAAACATAAAAATGTTGATAACTTTGGAAAAACACTTCGGACAGCTTAGATTTGATGTGTAACTACTAGAAAGACCATTTCTGCGATTGTGGGAGGTGAAAATTTCATGTTCTGAAGCTTCCCTGCAAAGTTATGGAACAATGCGTTAAACGCGTTTTCAGCCTGAGATAAGGTCGATTCAGGAACGCCAAACATAAAAAATATGATAACTTTTGAAATACACTTCAGACAGCTTAGATTTGCAAGTACTAGAAAGACGCTTTCTGCTATAGTGGGAGGTGAAAATTTCATGTTCTGAAGCTTCCCTGCAAAGTTATCGCACAATGGAGAAAACGCGTTTTCAGCCTGAGATAAGGTGGGTTCCGGAACGCCAAACATAAAAATTTTGATAAATTTGGAAAAACACTTCAGACAGCTTAGATTTCATGTGCAACTACTAGAAAGACCCTTTCTGCTATAGTGGCATGTGAAAATTTCATGTTCTGAAGCGTGCCAGCAAAGTTATGGCACAATGCAGAAAATGCGTTTTCAGCCTGAGATAAGGTGGGTTCCAGAACGGCAAACATGAAAATGTTGATAACTTTGGACAGCTTCGATTTGATGTGCAACTACAAGACAGACCCTTTCTGCGACAGTGGGAGGTTAAAATTTCTTATTCTGAAGTTTCCTGCAAAGTTATGGCACAATGCGGAAAAAAAGGTTTTCAGCCTGAGATAAAGTCGATTCCGGAACGCCAAACATAAAAATGTTGATAACTTTGGAAAAACACTTCAGACAGCTTAGATTTCACGTGAAACTACTAGAAAGACCTTTTCTGCTATAGTGGGAGGTCAAAATTTCATGTTCTTAAGCTTTATGCATAGTTGTGGCACAATGCTTAAAACGCGTTTTCAGCCTGAGATAAGGTCGATTCCGGAACGCCAAACATAAAAATGTTGATAACTTTGGAAAAACACTTCAGACAGCTTAGATTTCATGTGCAACTACTAGAAAGACCCTTTCTGGTTTTCAGCCTCAGTTAAGGTTGATTCCGGAACACCAAACAAAAAAGTGTTGATAACTTTGGAAAAACACTTCAGACAGCTTCGATTTGATGTGCAACTACTAGAAAGACCCTTTCTGCTATCGTGGGAGGTTAAAATTTCATGTTCTGAAGCTTCCCTGCAAAGTTATGTCACAATGCAGAAAACGCATTTTCATCCTGAGATTAGGTCGATTCCGGAACGCCAAACATAAAAATGTTGATAACTTTCGAAAAACACTTCAGACAGCTTAGATTTGATGTGCAACTACTAGAAAGACCCTTTCTGCTAAAGTGGGAGGTGAAAATTTCATGTCCTGAAGCTTCCCTGCAAAGTTATGCCACAATGCAGGAAACGCGTTTTCAGCCTGAGATAAGGTGGGTTCCGAAATGCCAAACATAAAAATGTTGATAACTGATGAAAAACACTTCAAGACAGCTTAGATTTGATGTGCAACTACTAGAATGACCTTTTCTGCTATTGTGGCAGGTTAAAATTTCATGCTCTGAAACTTCCCTGCAAAGTTATGGCACAATGCAGAAAACGCGTTTTCGGCCTGAGATAAGGTCGATTCAGGAACACCACACATAAAAATGTTGAAAACTTTGGAAAAACACTTCAGACAGCACAGATTTGATGTGCAACTACGAGAAAGACCCTTTCTGCTATAGTGGGAGGTGAAAATATCATGTTGTGAAGCTTCCCTGCAAAGTTATGGCACAATGCGTAAAATGCGTTTTCAGCCTGAGATGAGGTTGATTTCAGAACACCGAACATAAAAATGTTGAGAACTTTGGAAGAACACTTCAGACAGCTAAGATTTGATGAGCAACTACTAGAAAGACCCTTTTTGCTACAGTGGGAAATGAAAATTTCATGTTCTGAAGCTTCCCTGCAAAGTTATGCCACAATGCAGGAAACGCGTTTTCAGCCTGAGATATGGTCGATTCCGGAACGCCAAACATAAAAATGTTGATAACTTCGGAAAAACACTTCAGACAGCTTAGATTTGATGTGTAAGTACTAGAAAGACCCTTTCTGCTATAGTGGGAGGTGAAAATTTCATGTTCTGAAGCTTCCCTGCAAAGTTATGGCACAATGCAGAAAACGCGTTTTCAGCCTGAGATAAGATGTGTTCCGGAACGCCAAACATAAAAATGTTGATAAATTTGGCAAAACACTTCAGACAGCTTAGATTTGATGTGCAACTACTAGAAAGACCCTTTCTACTATAGTGGGAGGTGAAAATTTCATGTTCTGAGGCATCCCTGCAAAGTTATGGCACAATGCAGAAAACACGTTTTCAGCCTGAGATAAGATGGGTTCCGGAACGCCAAACATAAAAATGTTGATACGTTTGGAAAAACACTTCAGACAGCTTAGATTTGATATGCAACTACGTAAAAAACCTTTCTGCTATAGTGGGAGGTGAAAATTTCATGTTCTGAAGCTTTATGCAAAGTTATGGCACAATGCGTAAAACGCGTTTTCAGCCTGAGATAAAGTTGATTCCGGAACGCCAAACATAAAAATGTTGATAACTTTGGAAAAACATTTCAGACAGCTTAGATGTGATCTGCAACTACTAGAAAGAACCTTTCTGCTATAGTGGGAGGTGAAAATTTCATGTTCTGAAGCTTTATGCAAAGTTGTGGCACAATGCGTAAAAAGCGTTTTCAGACTGAGATAAGGTCGACTCCGGAACGCCAAACATAAAAATGTTGATCAGTTTGGAAAAACACTTCAGACAGCTTAGCTTTAATGTGCAACTACGAGACAAACCCTTTCTGCTATTGTGGGATGTGAAAATTTCATGTTCTGAAGCTTCCCTGCGAAGTTATGGCACAATGCAGAAAAAACGTTTTCAGCCTGAGATAAGGTCGATTCCGGAACGCCAAACATAAAACTGTTGATAATTTTGGAAAAAGACTTCTGACAGCTTAGATTTGATGTGCAACTACTAGAAAGACCCTTTCTGCCATTGTGGGAGGTGAAAAATTCATGTTCTGAAGCTTCCTTGCAAAGTTATGGCACCATGCGTAAAACGCGTTTACAGCCTGAGATAAGGTCGATTCCGGAACGCCAAACATAAAAGTATTGATAACTTTGAAAAGACACTTCAGACAGCTTAGATTCGATGTGCAACTACTAGAAAGACCCTTTCTACTATAGCGGGAGGTGAAAATTTCATGTTCTGAGGCTTCCCTGCAAAGTTACGGCACAATGCAGAAAACACATTTTCAGACTGTGGTAAGGTGGGTTCCAGAACGCCAAACAAAAAAATGTTGATAACTTTGGAAAAACATTTCAGACAGCTTAGATTTTATCTGCAACTTCTAGAAAGACCCTTTCTGCTATAGTGGGAGGTGAAAATTTCATGTTCTGAAGCTTTATGCAAAGTTATGGCACAATGCGTAAAACGCGTTTTCAGCCTGAGATAAGGTCGATTCCAGAACGCCAAACATTAAAATGTGGATAACTTTGGGAAAACACTTCAGACAGCATAAATTTGATGTACAACTACTAGAAAGACCTTTTCTGCTAAAGCGCAAGTTTAAAATTTCATGTTCTGAAGCTTCCCTGCAAAGTTATGGCACAATGCAGAAAACGCGTTTTCAGTCTGAGATAAGGTCGATTCCGGAACGCCAAACATAAAAATGTTGATAACTTTGGAAAAAAACTTCAGACAGCTTAGCTTTGATGTGCAACTTCTAGAAAGACCCTTTCTGCTATAGTGGGAGGTGAAAATTTCATGTTCTGAAGCTTTATGCAAAGTTATGGCACAATGCGTAAAACGCGTTTTCAGCCTGAGATCAGGTCGATTCCGCAACGCCAATTATAAAAATGTTGATCACTTTGGAAAAACACTTCAGACAGCTTAGATTTGATGTGCAACTGCTAGAAAGAACCTTTCTGCTGTAGTGGGAGGTGACAATTTCATGTTCTGAAGCTTCTCTGCAAAGTTATGGCACAATGCAGAAAATGCGTTTTCAGCCTGACATAAGGTGGGTTCCGGAACGCCAAACATAAAAAAGTTGATAACATCAAAAAAACACGTCAGACAGCTTAGATTTGATGTGCAACTACTAGAAAGACCCTTTCTGATATAGTGGCAGGTGAAAATGTCATGTTCTGAAGCTTCCCTGCAAAGTCATGGCTCAATGCGTAAAACGCGATTTCAGCCTGAGATAAGGTCGATTCCGCAGCGCCAAACATAAAAATGTTGATAGCTTTGGAAAAACACCTCAGACAGCTTAGATTTGATGTGCAACTACGAGAAAGACACTTTCTGTTGTAGTGGGAGGTGAAAATTTCATGTTCTGAAGCTTCTCTGCAAAGTTATGGCACAATGCAGAAAACGCGTTTTCAGCCTGAGATAAGGTCGATTATCGAACGCCAAACATAAAAATGTTGATAACGTTGGAAAAACACTTCAGACAGCTTAGATTTGATGTGCAACGACTAGAAAGACGCTTTCGGCTATAGTGGGAGCTGAAAATTTCTTGTTCTGAAGCTTCCCTGCAAAGTTATGGCACAATGCAGAAAACGCGTTTTCAGCCTGAGATAAGGTGGATTCCGGAACGCCAAACATAAAAATGTTGATAACTTTGGAAAAACACTTCAGACAGCTTATATTTGATGTGCAACTACTAGAAAGACCCTTTCTGCTATAGTGGGAGGTGAAAATTTCATGTTCTGAGGCTTTCCTGCAAAGTTATGGCAAATTGCGTAAAACGCGTTTTCAGCCTGAGACAAGGTTGTTTCTGGAACGCCAAACATAAAAATGGTGATAACTTTCGAAAAACACTTTAAACAGCTTAGATTTGACGTGCAACTACGAGAAAGACCCTTTCTGCTATAGTTGGAGGTGAAAATTTCATGTTCTGAAGTTTCCCTGCAAAGTTATGGCACAATGCAGAAAACACGTTTTCAGTCTGAGATAAGGTTGATTCCGGAACGCCAAACATAAGAATGTTGATAACTTTGGAAATACACTTCAGACAGCTTAGATTTGATGTGCAACTACTCGAAAGAACCTTTCTGATATAGTGGGAGGAGAAAATTTCATGTTCTGAAGTCTCCCTGCAAAGTTATGGCACAATGCAGAAAACCCGTTTTCAGCCCGAGATAAGGTGGGTTCCAGAACGCCAAACATGAAAATGGTGATAACTCAGGAAAAACTCTACAGACAGCTTAGATTTGATGTGCAACTACTAGAAATACCCTTTCTGATATAGTGGGAGGAGATAATTTCATGTTCTGAAGCTTCCCTGAAAAGTTATAGCACAATGCAGAAAACGCGTTTTCAGTCTGAGATTAGGTGGGTTCCAGAACGCCAAACTTAAAAATGTTGATAACTTTCGAAAAACACTTCAGACAGCTTAGATTTGATGTGCAACTACTAGAAATACCCTTTCTGCTGAAGTGGGAGGTGAAAATTTCATGTTGTAAAGCTTCCCTGCAAAGTTATGGCACAATGCAGAAAACGCGTTTTCGGCCTGAGATAAGGTCGATTCAGGAACACCAAACATAAAAATGTTGAAAACTTTCGAAAAACACTTGAGACAGCTTAGATTTGATGTGCAACTACGAGAAAGACCCTTTCTGCTATAGTGGGAGGTGAAAATATCATGTTCTGAAGCTTCCCTGCAAAGTTATGGCACAATGCGTAAAACGCGTTTTCAGCCTGAGATGAGGTTGATTTCAGAACGCCAAACATAAAAATGGTGATAACTTTGGAAAAACACTTCAAACAGCTTAGATTTGACATTCAACTACTAGAAAGACCCTTTCTGCTCTAGTGGGAGGTGAAAATTTCATGTTCTAAAGCTTCCCTGCAAAGTTATGGCACAATGCGTAAAACGCGTTTTCAGCCTGAGATAAGGTCGATTCCGGAAAGCCAAACATAAAAATGTTGATAACTTGGGAAATACACTTCAGACAGCTTAGATTTGATGTGCAACTACTAGAAAGACCCTTTCTGCTATAGTGGGAGGTGAAAAGTTCATGTTCTGAGGCTTTCCTGCAAAGTTATGGCAAATTGCGTAAAACGCGTTTTCAGCCTGAGATAAGGTTGTTTCTGGAACGCCAAACATAAAAATGGTGATAACTTTGGAAAAACACTTCAAACAGCTTAGATTTGACGGGCAACTACTAGAAAGACCCTTTCTGCTATAGTGGGAGGTGAAAATTTCATGTTCTGAAGTTTCCCTGCAAAGTTATGGCACAATGCAGAAAACACGTTTTCAGTCTGAGATAAGGTTGATTCCGGAACGCCAAACATAAGAATGTTGATAACTTTGGAAAAACACTTCAGACAACTTAGATTGGATGTGCAACTACAAGAAAGACCCTTTCTGCTATAGTGGGAGGCGAACATTTCGTGTTCTGAAGCTTCCCTGAAAAGTTTTGGCACAATGCAGAAAACGCGTTTTCAGCTTGAGATTAGGTGGGTTCCAGAACACCAAACATAAAAATGTTGATAACTTTGGAAAAACACATCAGACAGCTTAGATTTGATGTGCAACTACTAGAAAGACCCTTTCTGCTCCAGTGGGAGGTGAAAATTTCATGTTCTAAAGCTTCCCTGCAAAGTTATGGCACAATGCAGAAAACACGTTTTCTGCCTGAGATACGGTAGATTCCGGAACGCCAAACATAACAATATTGATAACTCAGGAAAAACTCTACAGACAGCTTAGATTTGATGTGCAACTACTAGAAATACCCTTTCTGCTGAAGTGGGAGGTGAAATTTTCATGTTCTAAAGCTTCCCTGTAAAGTTATGGCACAATGCAGAAAACGCTTTTTAAGCGTGAGATAAGGTGAGTTCCGGAACGCCAAACATAAAAATGTTGATAACTTTGGAACAACACATCAGACAGCTTAGATTTGATGTGCAACTACTAGAAAGACCCTTTCTGCTATAGTGGGAGGAGAAAATTTCATGTTCTGAAGTCTCCCTGCAAAGTTATGGCACAATGCAGAAAATGCGTTTTCAGCCTGAGATAAGGTGGGTTCCAGAACGCCAAACATAAAAATGTTGAAAACTTTCGAAAAACACTTGAGACAGCTTAGATTTGATGTGCAACTACGAGAAAGACCCTTTCTGCTATATTGGGAGGTCAGAATTTCATGTTCTGAAGCTTCCCTGAAAAGTTATGGCACAATGCAGAAAACGCGTTTTCAGCCTGAGATAAGGTGGGTTCCAGAACGCCAAACTTAAAAATGTTGATAACTTTCGAAAAACACTTCAGACAGCTTAGATTTGATGTGCAACTACTCGAAATACCCTTTCTGTTGAAGTGGGAGGTGAAAATTTCATGTTCTAAAGCTTCCCTGCAAAGTTATGGCACAATGCAGAAAACGCGTTTTCGGCCTGAGATAAGGTCGATTCAGGAACACCAAACATAAAAATGTTGAAAACTTTCGAAAAACACTTGAGACAGCTTAGATTTGATGTGCAACTACGAGAAAGACCCTTTCTGCTATAGTGGGAGGTGAAAATATCATGTTCTGAAGCTTCCCTGCAAAGTTATGGCACAATGCGTAAAACACGTTTTCAGCCTGAGATAAGGTCGATTCCGGAACGCCAAACATAAAAATGTTGATAACTCAGGAAAAACACTTCAAACAGCTTAGATTTGATGTGCAACTACTAGAAATACCCTTTCTGCTGAAGTGGGAGGTGAAAATTTCATGTTGTAAAGCTTCCCTGCAAAGTTATGGCACAATGCAGAAAACGCGTTTTCGGCCTGAGATAAGGTCGATTCAGGAACACCAAACATAAAAATGTTGAAAACTTTCGAAAAACACTTGAGACAGCTTAGATTTGATGTGCAACTACGAGAAAGACCCTTTCTGCTATAGTGGGAGGTGAAAATATCATGTTCTGAAGCTTCCCTGCAAAGTTATGGCACAATGCGTAAAACGCGTTTTCAGCCTGAGATAAGGTTGTTTCTGGAACGCCAAACATAAAAATGGTGATAACTTTGGAAAAACACTTCAAACAGCTTAGATTTGACGGGCAACTACTAGAAAGACCCTTTCTGCTCTAGTGGGAGGTGAAAATTTCATGTTCTAAAGCTTCCCTGCAAACTTATGGCACAATGCAGAAAACGCGTTTTCTGCCTGAGATAAGGTCGATTCCGGAAAGCCAAACATAAAAATGTTGATAACTCAGGAAAAACTCTACAGACAGCTTAGATTTGATGTGCAACTATTAGAAAGACCCTTTCTGCTATAGTGGGATGTGAAAATTTCATGTTCTGAAGCTTCCCTGCAGAGTTATATCACAATGCAGAAAACGCGTTTTCTGCCTGAGATAAGGTCGATTCCGGAACGCCAAACATAAAAATGTTGATAACTTGGGAAATACACTTCAGACAGCTTAGATTTGATGTGCAACTACTAGAAAGACCCTTTCTGCTATACTGGGAGGTGAAAAGTTCATGTTCTGAGGCTTTCCTGCAAAGTTATGGCAAATTGCGTAAAACGCGTTTTCAGCCTGAGATAAGGTTGTTTCTGGAACGCCAAACATAAAAATGGTGATAACTTTGGAAAAACACTTCAAACAGCTTAGATTGGATGTGCAACTACAAGAAAGACCCTTTCTGCTATAGTGGGAGGCGAACATTTCGTGTTCTGAAGCTTCCCTGAAAAGTTTTGGCACAATGCAGAAAACGCGTTTTCAGCTTGAGATTAGGTGGGTTCCAGAACACCAAACATAAAAATGTTGATAACTTTGGAAAAACACATCAGACAGCTTAGATTTGATGTGCAACTACTAGAAAGACCCTTTATGCTCCAGTGGGAGGTGAAAATTTCATGTTCTAAAGCTTCCCTGCAAAGTTATGGCACAATGCAGAAAACACGTTTTCTGCCTGAGATACGGTAGATTCCGGAACGCCAAACATAACAATATTGATAACTCAGGAAAAACTCTACAGACAGCTTAGATTTGATGTGCAACTACTAGAAATACCCTTTCTGCTGAAGTGGGAGGTGAAATTTTCATGTTCTAAAGCTTCCCTGTAAAGTTATGGCACAATGCAGAAAACGCTTTTTAAGCGTGAGATAAGGTGAGTTCCGGAACGCCAAACATAAAAATGTTGATAACTCTGGAACAACACATCAGACAGCTTAGATTTGATGTGCAACTACTAGAAAGACCCTTTCTGCTATAGTGGGAGGAGAAAATTTCATGTTCTGAAGTCTCCCTGCAAAGTTATGGCAAA
Source organism: Synchiropus splendidus (assembly GCF_027744825.2). Lineage (NCBI taxonomy): Eukaryota > Metazoa > Chordata > Actinopteri > Syngnathiformes > Callionymidae > Synchiropus > Synchiropus splendidus. The sequence goes on from NW_026527074.1 coordinate 241,726, forward strand.
ATGCAGAAAACGCGTTTTCAGCCTGAGATAAGGTGGGTTCCAGAACGCCAAACATAAAAATGTTGATAACTTTGGAAATACACTTCAGACAGCTTAGATTGGATGTGCAACTACTAGAAAGACCCTTTCTGCTATAGTGGGAAGCGAACATTTCATGTTCTGAAGCTTCCCTGAAAAGTTTTGGCACAATGCAGAAAACGCGTTTTCAGCTTGAGATTAGTTGGGTTCCAGAACGCCAAACATAAAAATGTTGATAACTTTGGAATAACACATCAGACAGCTTAGATTTGATGTGCAACTACTCGAAAGACCCTTTCTGCTATGTTGGGAGGTCAGAATTTCATGTTCTGAAGCTTCCCTGCAAAGTTATGGGACAATGCAGAAAATGATTTTTCATCCTGAGAAAAGGTCGATTCCGGAACGCCAAACATAAAAATGTTGATAAATTTCGAAAAACACTTCACACAGCTTAGATTTGTCGTGCAACTACTAGAAATACCCTTTCTGCTCTAGTGGGAGGTGAAAATTTCATGTTCTAAAGCTTCCCTGCAAAGTTATGGCACAATGCGTAAAACGCGTTTTCAGCCTGAGATGAGGTTGATTTCAGAACGCCAAACATAAAAATGTTGATAACTCAGGAAAAACTCTACAGACAGCTTAGATTTGATGTGCAACTACTAGAAATACCCTTTCTGATATAGTGGGAGGAGATAATTTCATGTTCTGAAGCTTCCCTGAAAAGCTTTGGCACAATGCAGAAAACGCGTTTTCAGCTAGAGATTGGGTGGGTTCCAGAACGCCAAACATAAAAATGTTGACAACTTTGGAAAAACACATCAGACAGCTTAGATTTGATGTGCAACTACTAGAAAGACCCTTTCTGCTATATTGGGAGGTCAGAATTTCATGTTCTGAAGCTTCCCTGAAAAGTTATGGCACAATGCAGAATACGCATTTTCTGCCTGAGATAAGGTGGGTTCCAGAACGCCAAACATAAAAATGTTGATAACTTTGGAAAAACACTTCAGACAGCTTAGATTTGATGTGCAACTACTAGAAAGACCCTTTCTGCTATAGTGGGAGGTGAAAATTTCATGTTCTGAAGCTTCCCTGCAAAGTTATGGCACAATGCAGAAAACGCGATTTCAGCCTGAGATAAGGTCGATTCCGGAACGCCAAACATAAAAATGTTGATAACTCAGGAAAAACTCTACAGACAGCTTAGATTTGATGTGCAACTACTAGAAATACCCTTTCTGCTGAAGTGGGAGGTGAAAATTTCATGTTCTAAAGCTTCCCTGCAAAGTTATGGCACAATGCAGAAAACGCGTTTTCGGCCTGAGATAAGGTCGATTCAGGAACACCAAACATAAAAATGTTGAAACTTTCGAAAAACACTTGAGACAGCTTAGATTTGATGTGCAACTACGAGAAAGACCCTTTCTGCTATAGTGGGAGGTGAAAATATCATGTTCTGAAGCTTCCCTGCAAAGTTATGGCACAATGCGTAAAACACGTTTTCAGTCTGAGATAAGGTTGATTCCGGAACGCCAAACATAAGAATGTTGATAACTTTGGAAAAACACTTCAGACAACTTAGATTTGTTGTGCAACTACTAGAAATACCCTTTATGATATAGTGGGAGGAGAAAATTTCATATTCTGAAGTCTCCCTGCAAAGTTATGGCACAATGCAGAAAACGCGTTTTCAGCCTGAGATAAGGCGGGTTCCAGAACGCCAAACATAAAATTGTTGATAACTTTGGAAATACACTTCAGACAGCTTAGATTTGATGTGCAACTACTAGAAAGACCCTTTCTGCTATAGTGGGAGGCGAACATTTCGTGTTCTGAAGCTTCCCTGCAAAGTTATGGCACAATGCAGAAAACACGTTTTCTGCCTCAGATACGGTAGATTCCGGAACGCCAAACATAACAATATTGATAACTCAGGAAAAACTCTACAGACAGCTTAGATTTGATGTGCAACTACCAGAAAGAACCTTTCTGCTCTCGTGGGAGGTGAAAATTTCATGTTCTGAAGTCTCCCTGCAAAGTTATGGCACAATGCAGAAAACGCGTTTTCAGCCTGAGATAAGGTCGATTCCGGAACGCCAAACATAAGAATGTTGATAACTTTGCAAAAACTCTTCAGACAACTTAGATTTTATATGCAACTATTAGAAAGACCATTTCTGCTATAGTGGGAGGTGAAAATTTCATGTTCTGAAGTCTCCCTGCAAAGTTATGGCACAATGCAGAAAACGCGTTTTCAGCCTGAGATAAGGTGGGTTCCAGAACGCCAAACATAAAAATGTTGATAACTTTGGAAAAACACATCAGACAGCTTAGATTTGATGTGCAACTACTAGAAAGACCCTTTCTGCTATATTGGGATGTCAGAATTTCATGTTCTGAAGCTTCCCTGAAAAGTTATGGCACAATGCAGAAAACGCGTTTTCAGCCTGAGATTAGGTGGGTTCCAGAACGCCAAACATAAAAATGTTGATAACTTTGGAAAAACACTTCAGACAGCTAAGATTTGATGTGCAACTACTAGAAAGTCCCTTTCTGCTACAGTGGGAGGTGAAAATTTCATGTTCTGAAGCATCCCTGCAAAGTTATGCCACAATGCAGGAAACGCGTTTTCAGCCTTGAGATAAGGTCGATTCCGGAAAGCCAAACATAAAAATATTGATAACTTTGGAAAAACACTTCAGACAGCTTAGATTTGATGTGCAACTACTAGAAAGACCCTTTCTGGTACTGTGGGAGTTGAAAATTTCATGTTCTGAAGCTTCCATGCAAAGTTATGGCGAAATATGTAAAACGCGTTTTCAGGCTGAGATAAGGTGGGTTCCGGAACGCCAAACATAAAAATGTTGATAACTTTGGAAAAACACTTCAGACAGCTTAGATTTGATGTGCAACTACTAGAAAGACCCTTTCTGCTATAGTGGGAGGTAAAAATTTCATGTTCTGAAGCTTTCCTGCAAAGTTATGGCAAATTGTGTAAAACGCGTTTTCAGCCTGAGATAAGGTTGTTTCTGGAACGCCAAACATAAAAATGGTGTTAACTTTGGAAAAACACTTCAAACAGCTTAGATTTGATGTGCAACTACTAGAAAGACCCTTTCTGCTATAGTGGGAGGTGAAAATTTCATGTTCTGAAGTTTCCCTGCAAAGTTATGGCACAATGCAGAAAACACGTTTTCATCCTCAGATAAGGTCGATTCCGGAACGCCAAACATCAAAATGTTGATAATTTTTGAAAAACATTTCAGACAGCTGAGATTTGATGTGCAACTACTCGAAAGACCCTTTCTGCTATCGTGGGAGGTGAAAATTTCATGTTCTGAAGCCTCCCTGCAAAGTTATGGCACAATGCAGAAAACGATTTTGCAGCATCACATAAGGTCGATTCCGGAACGCCAAACATAAAAATGTTGATATCTTTGGAAAAACACTTCAGACAGCTTAGATTTGATGTGCAACTGCTAGAAAGACCCTTTCTGCTATCGTGGGAGGAGAAAATTTCATGTTCTGAAGTCTCCCTGCAAAGTTATGGCACAATGCAGAAAATGCGTTTTCAGCCTGAGATAAGGTGGGTTCCAGAACGCCAAACATAAAAATGTTGATAACTTTGGAAAAACACTTCAGGCAGCTTAGATTTGATGTGCAACTACTAGAAAGACCCTTTCTGGTATAGTGGGCGGTGAAACTTTCATGTTCTGAGGCTTTCCTGCAAAGTTATGGCAAATTGCGTAAAACGCGTTTTCAGCCTGAGACAAGGTTGTTTATGGAACGCCAAACATAAAAATGGTGTTAACTTTGGAAAAACACTTCAAACAGCTTAGATTAGACGTGCAACTACTAGAAAGAACCTTTCTGCTGTAGTGGGAGGTGAAAATTTCATGTTCTGATGCTTCTCTGAAAAGTTATTGCACAATGCAGAAAACGCATTTTCAGCCTGACATAAGGTGGGTTCCGGAACGCCAAACATAAAAAAGTTGATAACTTCAGAAAAAAACTTCAGACAGCTTACATTTGATGTGCAACTACTAGAAAGACCAGTTCTGCTATAGTGGCAGGTGAAAATTTCGTGTTCTGAAGCTTCCCTGCAAATTTATGGCACAATGCGTAAAACGCGTTTTCTGCCTGAGATAAGGTCGATTCCGGAACGCCAAACATAAAAATGTTGATAACTTTGGAAAAACACTTCAGACAGCTTAGATTTGATGTGCAACTACGAGAAAGACCCTTTCCGCTATAGTGGGTAGAGAAAATTCCATGTTCTGAAGCTTCCCTGCAAAGTTATGGCACAATGCGTAAAACGCGTTTTCAGCCTGAGATCAGGTCGATTCCGCAACGCCAATTATAAAAATGTTGATCACTTTGGAAAAACACTTCAGACAGCTTAGATTTGATGTGCAACTGCTAGAAAGAACCTTTCTGCTGTAGTGGGAGGTGACAATTTCATGTTCTGAAGCTTCTCTGCAAAGTTATGGCACAATGCAGAAAATGCGTTTTCAGCCTGACATAAGGTGGGTTCCGGAACGCCAAACATAAAAAAGTTGATAACATCAAAAAAACACGTCAGACAGCTTAGATTTGATGTGCAACTACTAGAAAGACCCTTTCTGATATAGTGGCAGGTGAAAATGTCATGTTCTGAAGCTTCCCTGCAAAGTTATGGCACAATGCGTAAAACGCGTTTTCAGCCTGTGATAAGGTCGATTCCGGAACGCGAAACATAAAAATGTTGGTAACTTTCAAAATACACTTCAGACAGCTTAGATTTGATGTGCAAATACGAGAAAGATCCTTTCTGTTGTAGTGGGAGGTGAAAATGTCATGTTTTGAAGCTTCCCTGCAAAGTCATGGCTCAATGTGTAAAACGCGATTTCAGCCTGAGATAAGGTCGATTCCGCAGCGCCAAACATAAAAATGTTGATAGCTTTGGAAAAACACTTCAGACAGCTTAGATTTGATGTGCAACGACTAGAAAGACGCTTTCGGCTATAGTGGGAGCTGAAAATTTCTTGTTCTGAAGCTTCCCTACAAAGTTATGGCACAATGCAGAAAACACGTTTTGAGCCTGAGATAAGGTCGATTCCGGAACGCCAAACATAAAAAAGTTGATAACTTCAGAAAAAAACTTCAGACGGCTTACATTTGATGTGCAACTACTAGAAAGACCAGTTCTGCTATAGTGGCAGGTGAAAATTTCGTGTTCTGAAGCTTCCCTGCAAATTTATGGCACAATGCGTAAAACGCGTTTTCTGCCTGAGATAAGGTCGATTCCGGAACGCCAAACATAAAAATGTTGATAACTTTTGAAAAACACTTCAGACAGCTTAGATTTGATGTGCAACTACGAGAAAGACCCTTTCCGCTATAGTGGGTAGAGAAAATTCCATGTTCTGAAGCTTCCCTGCAAAGTTATGGCACAATGCGTAAAACGCGTTTTCAGCCTGAGATCAGGTCGATTCCGCAACGCCAATTATAAAAATGTTGATCACTTTGGAAAAACACTTCAGACAGCTTAGATTTGATGTGCAACTGCTAGAAAGAACCTTTCTGCTGTAGTGGGAGGTGACAATTTCATGTTCTGAAGCTTGTCTGCAAAGTTATGGCACAATGCAGAAAATGCGTTTTCAGCCTGACATAAGGTGGGTTCCGGAACGCCAAACATAAAAAAGTTGATAACATCAAAAAAACACGTCAGACAGCTTAGATTTGATGTGCAACTACTAGAAAGACCCTTTCTGATATAGTGGCAGCTGAAAATGTCTTGTTCTGAAGCTTCCCTGCAAAGTTATGGCACAATGCAGAAAACACGTTTTGAGCCTGAGATAAGGTCGATTCCGGAACGCCAAACATAAAAATGTTGATAACTTTGGAAAAACACTTCAGACAGCTGAGATTTGATGTGCAACTACTAGAAAGACCCTTTCTGATATAGTGGGAGGTGAAAATTTCCTGTTCTGAATCTTCCCTGCAAAGTTATGGCACAATGCAGAAAACGCGTTTTCAGCCTGAGATAAGGTGGGTACCAGAACGCCAAACATAAAAATGTTGATAACTTTGGAAAAACACTTCAGACAGCTTATATTTGATGTCCAACTACTAGAAAGACCTTTTCTGCTATAGCGCAAGTTTAAAATTTCATGTTCTGAAGCTTCCCTGCAAAGTTATGGCACAATGCGTAAAATGCGTTTTCAGCCTGAGATAAGGTCGATTCCGGAACGCCAAACATAAAAATGTTGATAACTTTGGAAAAACACTTCAGACAGCTTAGATTTGATGTGCAACTACTAGAAACACCATTTCTGCTATAGTGGGAGGTGAAAATGTCATGTTCTGAAGCTTCCCTGCAAATTTATGGCACAATGCGAAAAACGCTTATCAGCCTGAGATAAGGTCGATTCCGGAACGCCAAACATAAAAATGTGGATAACTTTGGAAAAACACTTCAGACAGCTTAGATTAGATGTGCAACGACTAGAAAGACCAGTTCTGCTATAGTGGAGAGTGAAAATTTCATGTTCTGAAGCTTCACTGCAAATTTATGGCACAATGCGTAAAACACGTTTTCAGTCTGAGATAATGTCGATTCCGGAACGCCAAACATAAAGATGTTGATAACTTTGGAAAAACACTTCAGAGAGCTTAGATTTGATGTGCAACTACTAGAAAGACCAGTTCTGCTATAGTGGGAGGTGAAAATATGATGTTCTGAAGCTTCCGTGCAAAGTTATGGCACAATGCAGAAAACGCATTTTCAGCCTGTGATAAGGTGGGTTCTAGAACGCCAAACATAAAAATGTTGATAACCTTTGAAAAACACTTCAGACAGCTTAGATTTGATGTGCAACTACTAGAAAGACCCTTTCTGCTATAGTGGGAGCTGAAAATTTCATGTTCTGAAGCTTCCCAGCAAAGTTATGGCACAATGCAGAAAACGCGTTTTAAGCCTGAGATAAGGTGGGTTCCGGAACGCCAAACATAAAAATGTTGATAACTTTGGAAAAACACTTCACACAGCTTATATTTGATGTGCAACTACTAGAAAGACCCTTTCTGCTATAGTGGGAGGTGAAACGTTCATGTTCTGAAGCTTTCCTTCAAAGTTATGGCACAATGCAGAAAACGCATTTTCAGCCTGAGATAAGGTGGGTTCCGGAACGCCAAACATAAAAATGTTGATAACTTTCGAAAAACACTTCAGACAGATTAGATTTGATGTGCAACTATTAGAAAGAACCTGTTTGTCATAGTGGGAGCTGAAAATTTCATATTCTGATGCTTCCCTGCAAAGTTAAGGAACAATGCAGAAAACGCGTTTTCAGCCTGAGATAAGGTGGGTTCCGGAACGCCAAACATAAAAATGTTGATAACTTTGGAAAAACACTTCAGACAGCTTAGATTTGATGTGTAACTACGAGAAAGACCCTTTCTGCTATTGTGGGAGGTGAAACTTTCATGTTCCAAAGCTTTCCTTCAAAGTAATGGCGCAATGCAGAAAACGCGTTTTCAGCCTGAGATAAGGTGGGTTCCGGAACGCTAAAAACAAAAATGTTGATATCTTTGGAAAAACACTTCAGACAGCTTAGATTTGATGTGCAACTACTAGAAACACCCTTTCTGCTATAGTTGGAGATGAACATTTCATGTTCTGAAGCTTCCCTGCAAAGTAATGGCACAATGCAGAAAACGCGTTTTCAGCTTGAGATAAGGTGTGTTCCGGAACGCCAAACATAAAAATGTAGATAATTTTCGAAAAGCACTTCAGACAGCTTAGATTTGATGTGCAACTACTAGAAAGACCCTTTCTGCTATAGTGGGAGGTCAAAATTTCATGTTCTGAAGCTTCCCTGGAAAGTTGTGGGACAATGCAGAAAACAATTTTTCAACCTGACATAAGGTCGATTCCGGGACGCCAAACATAAAAATGTTGATAACTTTCGAAAAACACTTCAGACAGCTTAGATTTGATGTGCAACTACTAGAAAGACCCTTTCTGCTATAGTGGGAGGTGAACATTTCATGTTTTGAACCTTCCCTGCAAAGTAATCGCACAAAGCAGAAAACGCGTTTTGAGCTTGAGATAAGGTGTGTTCCGGAACGCCAAACATAAAAATGTTGATAATTTTCGAAAAACACTTCAGACAGCTTAGATTTGATGTGCAACTACGAGAAAGACCCTTTCTGCTATTGTGGGAGGTGAAAATTTCAAGTTCTGAAGCTTCCCTGCAAAGTTATGGGACAATGCAGAAAACGCGTTTTCAGCCTGAGATAAGGTGGGTTCCGGAACGCCAAACATAAAAATGTTGATAACTTTCGAAAAACACTTCAGACAGATTAGATTTGATGTGCAACTATTAGAAAGAACCTGTTTGTCATAGTGGGAGCTGAAAATTTCATGTTCTGATGCTTCCCTGCAAAGTTAAGGAACAATGCAGAAAACGCGTTTTCAGCCTGAGATAAGGTGGGTTCCGGAACGCCAAACATAAAAATGTTGATAACTTTGGAAAAACACTTCAGACAGCTTAGATTTGATGTGCAACTACTAGAAAGACCCTTTCTGCTATAGTGGGAGCTGAAAATTTCATGTTCTGAAGCTTTCCTGCAAAGTTGTGGCACAATGCGTAAAACGCGTTTTCAGCCTGAGATAAGGTCGATTCCGGAACGCCAAACATAAAAATGTTGATAACTTTGGAAAAACACATCAGACAGCTTAGATTTGATGAGCAACTACTAGAAAGACCCTGTCTGCTATAGTGGGAGTTTAAAATTTCATGTTCGAAAGCTTCCATGCAAAGTTATGGCACAATGCAGACAACGCGTTTTCAGCCTGAGATAAGGTCGATTCTGGAACGCCAATCATAAAAATGTTAATAACTTTCAAAAAACACTTCAGACAGCTTATATTTGATGCGCAACTACGAGAAAGACCCTTTCTGATATAGTGGGAGGTGAACATTTCATGTTCTGAAGCTTCCCTGGAAAGTTATGGGACAATGCAGAAAACGATTTTTCATCCTGAGATAAGGTCGATTCCGGAACGCCAAACATAAAAATGTTGATAACTTTCGAAAAACACTTCAGGCAGCTTAGATTTAATGTGCAACTACTAGAATGACCCTTTGTGCTATAGTGGGACGTGAAAATTTCATGTTCTGTAGCTTCCCTGCAAAGTTATGGCACAAAGCAGAAAACACGTTTTCAGCTTGAGATAAGGTGGGTTCCGGAACGCCAAACGTAAAAATGTTGATAACTTTCGAAAAACACTTCAGACAGCTTAGATTTGATGTGCAAGTACTAGAAAGACCCTTTCTGCTACACTGGGAGGTGAAAATTTCATGTACGGAAGCTTCCCTGCAAAGTTATTGCACAATGCGTAAAACGCGTTTTCAGCCTGAGATAAGGTCGATTCCGGAACACCAAACATAAAAATGTTGATAATTTTGCAAAAACACATCAGACCGCTTAGATTTGATGTGCAACTACTAGAAAGACCCTTTCTGCTATAGTGGGAGGTTAAAATTTCATGTTCGGAAGCTTCCATGCAAAGTTATGGCACAATGCAGACAACTCGTTTTCAGCATGAGATAAGATCGATTCTGGAATGCCAAACATAAAAATGTTGATAACTTTCGAAAAACACTTCAGACAGCTTAGATTTGATGTGCAACTACTAGAAAGACCCTTTCTGCTATAGTGGGAGGAGAAGATTTCATGTTCTGAAGCTTCCCTGCAAAGTTATGGCACGATGTAGAAAACGCGTTTTCAACCTGAGATAAGGTGGGTTCCGGAACGCCAAACATAAAAATGTTGATAACTTTGGAAAAACATTCCAGACAGCTTAGATTTGATGTACAACTAATAGAAAGACCCTTTCTGCTATAGTGGGAGGTCAAAATTTCATGTTCTGAAGCTTCCCTGCAAAGTTATGGGACAATGCAGAAAACGATTTTTCATCCTGAGATAAGGTCGATTCCGGAACGCGAAACATAAAAATGTTGATAACTTTCGAAAAACACTTCAGACAACTTAGATTTGATGTGCAACTACTAGAAAGACCCTTTCTGCTGTAGTTGGAGGTGAAAATTTCATGTTCAGAAGATTCCCTGCAAAGTTATGGCACGATGTAGAAAACTCGTTTTCAACCTGAGATTAGGTTGATTCCGGAACGCCAAACATAAAAATGTTGAAAACTTTCGAAAAACACTTCAGACAGCTTAGATTTGTTGTGCAACTATTAGAAAGACCCTTTCTGCTATAGTGGGTGGTGAAAATTTCATATTCTGCAGCTTTTCTGCAAAGTGATGACACAATGCAGAAAACGCGTTTTCAGCCTGAGATAAGGTTGATTCCGGAACGCCAAACATAAGAATGTTGATAACTTTGGAAAAACACTTCAGCCAGGTTAGACTTGATGTGCAACTACTTGAAGGACCCTTTCTGCAACAGTGGCAGGTTAAAATTTCATGTTCTGAAGCTTCCCTCCAAAGTTATGGCACAACGCAGAAAACGCGTTTAAAGCCTGAGATAAGGTGGGTTCCGGAACGCCAAACATAAAAATGTTGATAACTTTGGAAAAACACTTCAGACAGCTTAGATTTGATGAGCAACTACTAGAAAGACCCTTTCTGCTGAAGTGGGAGGTGAAAATTTCATGTTCTAAAGCTTCCCTGTAAAGTTATGGCACAATGCAGAAAACGCGTTTTCAGCCTGAGAAAAGGTCGATTCCGGAACGCCAAACATAAGAATGTTGATAACTTTGGAAAAACACTTCAAACAGCATAGATTTGATGTGCAACTACTAGAAAGACCCTTTCTGCTAGAGTTGGAGGTGAAAATTTCATGTTCTGAAGTCTCCCTGCAAAGTTATGGCACAATGCAGAAAACACGTTTTCAGCGTGAGATAAGGTGGGTTCCAGAACGGCAAACATGAAAATGTTGATAACTTTGGAAAAACACTTCAGACAGCTTAGATTTGATGTGCAACTACTAGAAAGACCCTTTCTGCTATAGTGGGAGGCGAACATTTCATGTTCTGAAGCTTCCCTGAGAAGTTTTGGCACAATGCAGAAAACGCGTTTTCAGCCTGAGAAAAGGTCGATTCCGGAACGCCAAACATAAGAATGTTGATAACTTTGGAAAAACACTTCAAACAGCATAGATTTGATGTGCAACTACTAGAAAGACCCTTTCTGCTAGAGTTGGAGGTGAAAATTTCATGTTCTGAAGTCTCCCTGCAAAGTTATGGCACAATGCAGAAAACACGTTTTCAGCGTGAGATAAGGTGGGTTCCAGAACGCCAAACATAAAAATGTTGATAACTTTGGAAAAACACATCAGACAGCTTAGATTTGTTGTGCAACTACTAGAAATACCCTTTCTGCTATAGTGGGAGGTGAAAATTTCATGTTCTAAAGCTTCCCTGCAAAGTTATGGCACAATGCAGAAAACGCGTTTTCTGCCTGAGATAAGGTCGATTCCGGAACGCCAAACATAAAAATGTTGATAACTCAGGAAAAACTCTACAGACAGCTTAGATTTGATGTGCAACTACAAGAAATACCATTTCTGCTGAAGTGGGAGGTGAAAATTTCATGTTCTGAAGCTTCCCTGCAAAGTTATGGCACAATGCAGAAAACGCGTTTTCGGCCTGAGATAAGGTCGATTCAGGAACACCAAACATAAAAATGTTGAAAACTTTCGAAAAACACTTCAGACAACTTAGATTTGATGTGCAACTACTAGAAATACCCTTTCTGATACAGTGGGAGGAGAAAATTTCATGTTCTGAAGTCTCGCTGCAAAGTTATGGCACAATGCAGAAAACGATTTTTCATCCTGAAATAAGGTCGATTCCGGAACGCCAAACATAAAAATGTTGATAACTTTCGATAAACACTTCAGACAGCTTATATTTGATGAGCAACTACTAGAAATACCCTTTCTGCTCTAGTCGGACGTGAAAATTTCATGTTCTAAAGCTTCCCTGTAAAGTTATGGCACAATGCAGAAAACGCGTTTTCAGCCTGAGAAAAGGTCGATTCCGGAACGCCAAACATAAGAATGTTGATAACTTTGGAAAAACACTTCAAACAGCTTAGATTTGATGTGCAACTACTAGAAAGACCCTTTCTGCTAGAGTTGGAGGTGAAAATTTCATGTTCTGAAGTCTCCCTGCAAAGTTATGGCACAATGCAGAAAACACGTTTTCAGCGTGAGATAAGGTGGGTTCCAGAACGGCAAACATGAAAATGTTGATAACTTTGGAAAAACACTTCAGACAGCTTAGATTTGATGTTCAACTACTAGAAAGACCGTTTCTGCTATAGTGGGAGGCGAACATTTCATGTTCTGAAGCTTCCCTGAAAAGTTTTGGCACAATGCAGAAAACGCGTTTTCAGCTTGAGATTAGGTGGGTTCCAGAACGCCAAACATAAAAATGTGGATAACTTTGGAAAAACACTTCAGACAGCTTAGATTTGATGTGCAACTACTAGATAGACCGTTTCTGCTATAGTGGGAGGCAAACATTTCATGTTCTGAAGCTTCCCTGAAAAGTTTTGGCAGAATGCAGAAAACGCGTTTTCAGCTTGAGATTAGGTGGATTCCAGAACGCCAAACATAAAAATGTTGATAACTTTGGAAAAACACATCAGACAGCTTAGATTTGATGTGCAACTACTAGAAAGACCCTTTCTGCTATATTGGGAGGTCAGAATTTCTTGTTCTGAAGCTTCCCTGCAAAGTTATGGCACAATGCAGAAAACGCGTTTTCTGCCTGAGATAAGGTCGATTCCGGAACGCCAAACATAAAAATGTTGATAACTCAGGAAAAACTCTACAGACAGCTTAGATTTGATGTGCAACTACTAGAAATACCCTTTCTGCTGAAGTGGGAGGTGAAAATTTCATGTTCTGAAGCTACCCTGCAAAGTTATGGCACAATGAAGAAAACGCGTTTTCAGCCTGAGATAAGGTGGGTTTCAGAACGCCAAACAAAAAAATCTTGATAACTTTGGAAAAACACTTCAGACAGCTTAGATTTGATGTGTAACTACTTGAAAGACCCTTTCTGCTATAGTGGGATGTGAAAATTTCATGTTCTGAAGCATCCCTGCAAAGTTATGCCACAATGCAGGAAACGCGTTTTCAGCCTGAGATAAGGTTGATTCCGGAACGCCAAAAATAAAAATATTGATAACTTTGGAAAAACACTTCAGACAGCTTAGATTTGATGTGCAACTACTAGAAAGACCCTTTCTGCTAGAGTGGGAGTTGAAAATTTCATGTTCTGAAGCTTTCCTGCAAAGTTATGGCACAATGCGTAAAACACGTTTTCAGCCTGAGATAAGGTTGATTCCGGAACGCCAAACTTAAGAATGTTGATAACTTTGGAAAAACACTTCAGACAGCTTAGATTTGATGTGCAACTACTAGAAAGACCCTTTCTGCTAGAGTGGGAGTTGAAAATTTCATGTTCTGAAGCTTTCCTGCAAAGTTATGGCACAATGCGTAAAACGCGTTTTCAGCCTGAGATAAGGTTGATTCCGGAACGCCAAAAATAAAAATATTGATAACTTTGGAAAAACACTTCAGACAGCTTAGATTTGATGTGCAACTACTAGAAAGACCCTTTCTGCTAGAGTGGGAGTTGAAAATTTCATGTTCTGAAGCTTTCCTGCAAAGTTATGGCACAATGCGTAAAACGCGTTTTCAGCCTGAGATAAGGTTGATTCCGGAACGCCAAACTTAAGAATGTTGATAACTTTGGAAAAACACTTCTGACAGCTTAGATTCGATGTGCAACTACTAGAAAGACCCTTTCTGCTATAGTGGGAGGTAAAAATGTTATGTTCTGAAGCTTTCCTGCAAAGTTATGGCAAATTGCGTGAAACGCGTTTTCAGCCTAAGATAAGGTTGTTTCTGGAACGCCAAACATAAAAATGGTGTTAACTTTGGAAAAACACTTCAAACAGCTTAGATTTGATGTGCAACTACTAGAAAGACCCTTTCTGCAATAGTTGGAGGTGAAAATTCCATGTTCTGAAGTTTCCCTGCAAAGTTATGGCACAATGCAGAAAACGCGTTTTCAGCCTTAGATAAGGTGGGTTCCAGAAAGCCAAACATAAAAATGTTGATAACTTTGGAAAAAAACTTCAGACAGCTTAGATTTGATTTGCAACTTCTAGAAAGACCCTATCTGCTATACTGGGAGACGAACATTTCATGTTCTGAAGCTTCCTTGAAAAGTTATGGCACAATGCAGAAAAAGCGTTTTCAGCGTGAGATAAAGTAGATTCCAGAACGCCAAACATAAAAATGTTGATAACTTTGGAAAAACACTTCAGACAGCTTAGATTTGATGTGCAACTACTAGAAAGACCCTTTCTGCTACAGTGGGAGGTGAAAATTTCATGTTCTGAAGCTTCCCTGCAAAGTTATGCCACATTGCAGGCAACGCGTTTTCAGCCTGAGATAAGGTCGATTCCAGAACGCCAAACATAAAAATATTGATAACTTTGGAAAAACACTTCAGACAGCTTAGATTTGATGTGCAACTACTAGAGAGACCCTTTCTGCTATAGTGGGATGTAAAAATTTCATGTTCTGAAGCTTTCCTGCAAAGTTATGCCAAATTGCGTAAAACGCGTTTTCAGCCTGAGATAAGGTTGTTTCTGGAACACCAAACATAAAAATGGTGTTAACTTTGGAAAAACACTTCAAACAGCTTAGATTTGATGTGCAACTACTAGAAAGACCCTTTCTGCTATAGTTGGAGGTGAAAATTCCATGTTCTGAAGTTTCCCTGCAAAGTTATGGCACAATGCAGAAAACGCGTTTTCAGCCTGAGATAAGGTGGGTTCCAGAACGCCAAACAAAAAAATGTTGATAAGTTTGGAAAAACACTTCAGACAGCTTAGATTTGATGTGCAACTACTAGAAAGACCCTTTCTGCTATAGTGGGATGTTAAAATTTCATCTTCTGAAGCTTCCCTGCAAAGTTATTGCAAAATTTGTAAAACGCGTTTTCAGGCTGAGATAAGGTCGATTCCGGAACGCCAAACATAAAAATGTTGATAACTTTTGAAAAACACTTCAGACAGCATAGATTTGATGTGTAACTACTAGAAAGACCCTTTCTGCTATCGTGGGAGGTGAACATTTCATGTTCTGAAGCTTCCCTGAGATGGTATGGCACAATGCAGAAAATGCGTTTTCAGCCTGAGATAAGGTTGATTCCGGAACGCCAAACATAAAAATGTTGATAACTTTGGAAAAACACTTCAGACAGCTTAGATTTGATGTGCAACTACTAGAACGACCCTTTCTGCTTTAGTGGGAGGTTAAAATTTCATGTTCTGAACCTTCCCTGCAAAGATATGGCACAATGCAGAAAACACGTTTTCAGCCTGAGATAAGGTCGATTCTGGAACGCCAAACATAAAAATGTTGATAACTTTCGAAAAGCACTTCAGACAGCGTCGATTTGATGTGTAACTACTAGAAAGACCCTTTCTGCTATAGTGGGAGGTGAACATTTCATGTTCTGAAGCTTCCCTGAGAAGTTATGGCACAATGCAGAAAACGCGTTTTCAGCCTGAGATTAGGTGGGTTCCGAAACGCAAAACGTAAAAATGTTGATCACTTTGGAATAACACTTGAGACAGCTTAGATTTGATCTGCAACTACTAGAAAGACCCTTTCTGCTATAGTGGGAGGTCAAAATTTCATGTTCTGAAGCTTCCCTGGAAAGTTATGGGACAATGCGTAAAACGCGTCTTCAGCCTGAGATAAGGTCGATTCCGGAACGCCAAACATGAAAATGTTGATAACTTTGGAAAAACTCATCAGACTGCATAGATCTGATGTGCAAATACTAGAAAGACACTTTCTGCAATAGTGGGAGGTTAAAATTTCATGTTCTGAAGCTTCCCTGCAAAGTTATGGCACAATGCAGTAAACACGTTTTCAGCCTGAGATAAGGTGTGTTCCGGAACGCCAAACATAAAAATGTTGATAACTTTGGAAAAACACTTCAGACGGCTTAGATTTGATGTGCAACTACTAGAAAGACCCTTTCTGCTACAGTGGGAGTTTAAAAATTCATGTTCTGAATCTTCCCTGAGAATTTATGGCACAATGCACAAAACGCTTTTTCAGCCTGAGATAAGGTGGGTTCCGGAACGCCAGACGTAAAAATTTTGATAAGTTTGGAAGAACACTTCAGACAGCTTAGATTTGATGTGTAACTACTAAAAAGACCCTTTCTGCTATAGTGGGAGGTGAAACTTTCATGTTCTGAAGCTTTCCTTCAAAGTTATGGCACAATGCAGAAAACGCGTTTTCAGCATGAGACTAGGTGGGTTCCGGAACGCCAAACATAAAAATGTTGATAACTTTGGAAAAACACCTCAGACAGCTTAGATTTGATTTGCAACTACTAGAAAGACCCTTTCTGCTATAGTGGGAGGTTAAAATTTCATGTTCTGAAGCTTCCCTGGAAAGTTATGGGACAATGCAGAAAACGCGATTTCAGCCTGAGATAAGGTGGGTTCCGAAACGCCAAACGTAAAAATGTTGATCACTTTGGAACAACACTTCAGACAGCTTAGATTTGATGTGTAACTACTAAAAAGACCCTTTCTGTTATAGTGGGAGGTGAAAATTTCATGTTCTGAAGCTTCCCTGCAAAGTTATGGCACAATGCGTAAAACGTGTTTTCAGCCTGAGATAAGGTCGATTCTGGAACGCCAAACAGAAAAATGTTGATAACTTTCGAAAAACACTTCAGACCGCTTAGATTTGATGTGCAACTACTAGAAGGACCCTTTCTGCTTTAGTGGGAGGTTAAAATTTCATGTTCTGAACCTTGCCTGCAAAGATATGGCACAATGCAGAAAACGCGTTTTCAGCCTGAGATAAGGTCGATTCTGGAACGCCAAACATAAAAATGTTGATAACTTTCGAAAAGCACTTCAGACAGCGTCGATTTGATGTGTAACTACTAGAAAGACCCTTTCTGCTATAGTGGGAGGTGAACATTTCATGTACCGAAGCTTCCCTGAGAAGTTATGGCACAATGCGTAAAACGCGTTTTCAGCCTGAGATAAGGTCGATTCCGGAACGCCTAACATGACAATGTTGATTACTTTCCAAAAACACTTCAGACAGCTTAGATTTGATGTGCAACTACTAGAAAGACCCTTTCTGCTATCGTGGGACGTGAAAATTTCATGTTCTGAAGCTTCCCTGCAAAGTTATGGCACAATGCAGAAATCGCGTTTTCAGCCCGAGATAAGGTCGTTTCCGGAACGCCAAACATAAAAATGTTGATAACTTTCGAAAAACACTTCAGACAGCTTAGATTTGATGTGCAACTACTAGAAAGACCCTTTCTGCTATAGTGGGAGGTGAAAATTTCATGTTCTGAAGCTTCCCTGCAAAGTTATGGCACAATGCCGAAATCGCGTTTTCAGCCTGAGATAAGGTGGGTTCCGGAACGCCAAACATAAAAATGTTGATAACTTTGGAAAAAACATTTCAGACAGCTTAGATTTGATGTGCAACTACTAGAAAGACCCTTTCTGCTATAGTGGGACGTGAAAATTTCATGTTCTGAAGCTTTCCGTCAAAGTTATGGCACAATGCAGAAAACGCGTTTTCAGCCTGAGACAAGGTGGGTTCCGGAACGCCAAACAGAAAAATGTTGATAACTTTCGAAAAACACTTCAGACAGATTAGATTTGATGTGCAACTACGAGAAAGACCCTTTCTGCTATAGTGGGAGGTGAAAATTTCATGTTCTGAAGTTTCCCTGCAAAGTTATGGCACAAAGCAGAAAATGCATTTTCAGGCAGAGATAAGGTGGGTTCCGGAACGCCAAACATTAAAATGTTGATAACTTTGGAATAACACTTCAGACAGCTTAGATATGATGTGCAACTACTACAAAGACCCTGTCTGTTGTAGTGGGAGGTGAAAATTTCATGTTCTGAAGCTTCCCTGCAAAGTTATGGCACAATGCAGAAAACGCGTTTTCAGCCTGAGATAAGGTGGGTTCCGAAACGCCAAACGTAAAAATGTTGATCACTTTGGAACAACACTTCAGACAGCTTAGATTTGATGTGCAACTACGAGAAAGACCCTTTCTGATATAGTGGGTGGTGAATATTCTATGATCTGAAGCTACCCACAAAAGTTATGGCACAATGCGTAAAACGCGTTTTCAGCCTGAGATAAGGTCGATTCCGGAACGCCAAACATAAAAATATTGATAACTTTGGAAAAACTCTTTAGACAGCTTAGATTTGATGTGCAACTACTAGAAAGAAGCTTTCTGCTATAGTTGGAGGTGGAAATTTCATGTTCTGAAGCTTCCCTGCAAAGTTATGGCACAATTCAGAAAACGCGTTTTCAGCCTGAGATAAGGTGGGTTCCGGAACGCCAAACATAAAAATGTTAATAACTTTGGAAAAACACTTCAGACAGCTTAGATTTGATGTGCAACTACTAGAAAGACACTTTCTGCGATAGTGGGGGGTGAAAATTTCATGTTCTGAAGCTTCCCTGCAAAGTTATGGCACAATTCAGAAAACGCGTTTTCAACCTGAGATAAGGTTGTTTCTGGAACGCCAAACATAAAAATGGTGTTAACTTTGGAAAAACACTTCAGACAGCTTAGATTTGATGTGCAACTACTAGAAAGACCCTTTCTGCTATAGTGGGAGGTGAAAATTTCATGTTCTGAAGTTTCCCTGCAAAGTTATGGCACAATGCAGAAAACGCGTTTTCAGCCAGAGATACGGTCGATTCTGGAATGCCAAACATAAAAATGTTGATAACTTTGGAAAAACACTTCAGACAGCTTAGATTTGACGTGCAACTACTAGAAAGACACTTTCTGCTGTAGTGGGAGTTGAAAATTACATGTTCTGAAGCTTCCCTGCAAAGTTATGGCACAATGCAGAAAACGTGTTTTCAGCCTGAGATAAGGTCGATACAGGAACGCCAAATATAAAAATGTTTAAAACTATCGAAAAACACTTCAGACAGCTTAGATTTGATGTGCAAGTAGGAGAAAAACCCTTTCTGCTTTAGTGGGAATTGAAAATTTCATGTTCTGAAGCTTTCCTGCAAAGTTATGGCACAATGCGTAAAACGCGTTTTCAGCCTGAGATAAGGTCGATTCCGGAACGCCAAACATAAAAATGTTGATAACTTATGAAAGACACTTCAGACTGCTTAGATTCGATGTGCAACTACTAGAAAGACCCTTTCTGCAATAGTGGGAGGTTAAAATTTCATATTCTGAAGTTTCCTGCAAAGTTATGGCACAATGCAGAAAGCGCGTTTTCAGCTTGAGATAAGGTCGATTCCGGAACGCCAAACATAAAAATGTTGATAACTTTGGAAAAACACTTCAGACAGCTTAGATTTGATGTGCAACTACAAGAAAAACCCTTTCTGCTAAAGTGGGATGTGAAAATTTTATGTTCTGAAGCTTCCCTGCAAAGTTATGGCACAATGCAGAAAACGCGTTTTCAGACTGAGATAAGGTTGATTCCGGAACGCCAAACATAAAAATGTAGATAACCTTGGAAAAAAAACTTCATACAGCTTAGATTTGATGTGCAACTACGAGAAAGACCCTTTCTGCTATAGTGGGACGTGAAAATTTCATTTTCTGAAGCTTCCCTGCAAAGTTATGGCACAATACGTAAAACGCGTTTTCAGCTTGAGATAAGGTCGATTCCGGAACGCCAAACATAAAAATGTTGATAACTTTGGAAAAACACTTCAGACAGCTTAGATTTGATGTGCAACTACAAGAAAAACCCTTTCTGCTAAAGTGGGATGTGAAAATTTCATGTTCTGAAGCTTCCCTGCAAAGTTATGGCACAATGCAGAAATCGCGTTTTCAGCCCGAGATAAGGTCGTTTCCGGAACGCCAAACATAAAAATGTTGATAACTTTCGAAAAACACTTCAGACAGCTTAGATTTGATGTGCAACTACTAGAAAGACCCTTTCTGCTATAGTGGGAGGTGAAAATTTAATGTTCTGAAGCTTCCCTGCAAAGTTATGGCACAATGCAGAAATCGCGTTTTCAGCCTGAGATAAGGTGGGTTCCGGAACGCCAAACATAAAAATGTTGATAACTTTGGAAAAAACATTTCAGACAGCTTAGATTTGATGTGCAACTACTAGAAAGACCCTGTTTCTCATAGTGGGAGCTGAAAATTTCATGTTCTGATGCTTCCCTGCAAAGTTATGGCACAATGCAGAAAACGCGTTTTCAGCCTGAGATAAGGTCGATTCCGGTACGCCAAACATAGAAATGTTGATAACTATGGAAAAACATTTGAGACAGCTTAGATTTGATGTGCAACTACTTGAAAGACCCTTTCTGCCATTGTGGGAGGTGAAAATTCGATGTTCTGAAGCTTCCCTGCAAAGTTATGGCACCATGCGTAAAACACGTTTTCAGCCTGAGATAAGGTCGATTCCGGAACGCCAAACATAAAAATGTTGATAACTTTGAAAAGACACTTCAGACAGCTTAGAGTTGATGTGCAACTACTAGAAAGACCCTTTCTGCTATAGTGGGAGGTGAAAATTCGATGTTCTGAAGCTTCACTGCCAAGTTATGGAACAATGCGTGAAACGCGTTTTCAGTCTGAGAAAAGGTCCATTCAGGAACGCAAAACATAAAAAAGTTGATAACTTTGGAAAAACACTTCAGGCAGCTTAGATTTGATGTGCAACTACTAGAAAAACCTTTTCTGCTATAGTGGAACTTTAAAATGTCATGTTCTGATGCATCCCTGCAAAGTTATGGCAGAATGCGTAAATCGTTTTTTCAGCCTGAGATAAGGTCGATTCCGGAACGCCAAACATAAAAGTGTTGATAACTTTGGAAAAACACTTCAGACAGCTTCGATTTCATGTGCACCTACTAGAAAGACCCTTTCTGCTATAGTGGGAGGTGAAATTTTCATGTTCTGAAGCTTCCCTGCAAAGTTATGGCACAATGCAGAAAACGCGTTTTCAGCCTGAGAAAAGGTCGATTCAGGAACACCAAACATAAAAATGTTGATAACTTTGGAAAAACATTTCAGACAGCTTAGATTTGATGTGCAACTACTAGAAAGACACTTTCTGCAATAGGGGGAGGTTAAAATTTCATGTTCTGAAGCTTCCCTGCAAAGTTATGGCACAATGCAGAAAACGCGTTTTCAGCCTGAGATAAGGTCAATTCCAGAACGCCATAAATAAAAATGTTGATAACTTTGGAAAAACATTTCAGACAGCCTATATTTGATGTGCAACTACTAGAAAGACCCTTTCTGCTATAGTGGGAGGTGAAACTTTCATGTTCTGAAGCTTTCCTTCAAAGTTATGGCACAATGCAGAAAACGCGTTTTCAGCCCGAGATAAGGTCGTTTCCGGAACGCTAACCAAAAAAATGTTGATAGCTTTCGAAAAACACTTCAGACAACTTAGATTTGATGTGCAACTACTAGAAAGACCCTGTCTGTTATAGTGGGAGTTGAAAATTTCATGTTCTGTTGCTTGTCTGCAAAGTTAAGGAACAATGCAGAAAACGCGTTTTCAGCCTGAGACAAGGTGGGTTCCGGAACGCCAAACATAAAAATGTTGATAACTTTCGAAAAACACTTCAGACAAATTAGATTTGATGTGCAACTATTAGAAAGACCCTGTTTGTCATAGTGGGTGGTTAAAATTTCATTTTCTGAAGCTTCCCTGCAAAGTTATGGCACAATGCAGAAAACGCGTTTTCAGCTTGAGATAAGGTGGGTTCCGGAACGCCAAACGTAAAAATGTTGATAACTTTGGAAAAACACTTCAGACAGCTTAGATTTGATGCGCAACTACGAGAAAGACCCTTTCTGCTATAGTGGGAGGTGAAAATTTCATGTTCTGAAGCTTCCCTGCAAAGTTATGGCACAATGCAGAAAACGCATTTTCAGCCTGAGATGAGGTCGATTCTGGAACGCCAAACATAAAAATGTAGATAACTTTGGAAAAACACTTCAGACAACTTAGATTTGATGTGCAACTCCTAGAAAGACCCTTTCTACTATAGTGGGAGGTGAACATTTCATGTTCTGAAGCTTCCCTGCAGAGTTATGGCACAATGCAGAAAACGCATTTTCAGCTTGAGATAAGGTGGGTTCCGGAACGCCAAGCGTAAAAATGTTGATAACTTTCGAAAAACACTTAAGACATCTTAGATTTGATGTGCAACTACTAGAAATACCCTTTCTGCTATAGTGGGAGGTTAAAATTTCATGTTCGGAAGCTTCCATGCAAAGTTATGGCACAATGCAGACAACGCGTATTAAGCCTGAGATAAGGTCGATTCTGGAACGCCAAACATAAAAATGTTGATAACTTTCTAAAAACACTTCAGACAGCTTAGATTTGATGTGCAACTACTAGAAAGACCCTTTCTGCTATAGTGGGAGGTTAAAATTTCATGTTCGGAAGCTTCCCTGCAAAGTTATGGCACAATGCGTTAAAAGCGTTTTCAGCCTGAGATGAGATTGATTTCAGAATGCCAAACATAAAAATGTTGATAACTCAGGAAAAACTCTACAGACAGCTTAGATTTGATGTGCAACTACTAGAAATACCCTTTCTGCTCTAGGGGGAGGTGAAAATTTCATGTTCTAAAGCTTCCCTGCAAAGTTATGGCACAATGCAGGAAACGCGTTTTCAGGCTGAGATAAGGTCGATTCCGGAACGCCAAACATAAAAATATTGATAACTTTGGAAAAACACTTCAGACAGCTTAGATTTGAAGTGCAACTACTAGAAAGACCCTTTCTGCTATATTGGGAGGTGAAATTTTCATGTTCTGAAGCTTTCCTCCAAAGGTATGGAACAATGCAGAAAACGCGCTTACAGAGTGAGATAAGGTGGGTTTCGGAACGCCAAACATAAAAACGTTGATAACTTTGGAAAAACACTTCAGACAGCTTATATTTGACGTGCAACTAATAGAAAGACCCTTTCTGCTATAGTGGGAGGTGAAAATTTCATGTTCTGAAGCTTCCCTGCAAAGTTATGGCACAAGGCAGAAAAGGCATTTTCTGCCTGAGATAAGGTGGGTTCCGGAACGCCAAACAAAAAAATGTTGATAACTTTTGAAAAACACTTCAGGCAGCTTAGATTTGATGTGCAACTACTAGAAAGACCCTTTCTGCTCTAGTGGGAGGTGAAAATTTCATATTCTGAAGCTTTCCTCCCAAGTTACGGCACAATGCAGAAAACGCGCTCACAGCCTGTAATAAGGTGGGTTCCGGAACGCCAAACATAAAAATGTTGATAACTTTGGAAAAACACTTCAGACAGCTAAGATTTGATGTGTAACTACTAGAAAGACCCTTTCTGCTATAGTGGGAGGTGAAAATTCGATGTTCGGAAGCTTCCCTGTAAAGCTATGGCACAATTCCGAAAACGTGTTTTCAGCCTGACATGAGGACGATTCCGGAACGCCAAACATAAAAATGTTGATAACTTCGGAAAAACACTTCAGACAGCTTAGATTTGATGCGCAACTACGAGAAAGACCCTTTCTGCTATAGTGGGAGGTGAAAATTTCATGTTCTGAAGCTTCCCTGCAAAGTTATGGCACAATGCGTAAAACGCGTTTTCAGCCTGAGATAAGGTCGATTCTGGAACGCCAAACATAAAAATGTTGATAACTTTCGAAAAACACTTCAGACTGCTTAGATTTGATGTGCAACTCCTAGAAAGACCCTTTCTACTATAGTGGGAGGTCAAAATTTCATGTTCTGAAGCTTCCCTGGAAAGTTATGGGACAATGCAGAAAATGAATTTTCATCCTGAGATAAAGTCGATTCTGGAACGCCAAACATAAAAATGTTGATAACATTGGAAAAACACTTCAGACAGCTGAGATTTGATGTGCATCTACTAGAAAGAACCTTTCTGCTATAGTGGGAGGTGAACATTTCATGTTCTGAAGCTTCCCATGGAAAGTTATGGGACAATGCAGAAACCGGTTTTTCATCCTGAGATAAAATGGGTTCCGGAACGCCAAACGTGAAAATGTTGATGACTTTGGAACAACACTTCAGACAGCTTAGATTTAATGTGCAACTACTAGAAAGACCCTTTCTGCTATAGTGGGAGGTGAAAATTTCATTTTCTGAACCTTCCCTGCAAAGTTATGGCACAATGTGTGAATCGCGTTTTCAGCCTGAGATAAGGTCGATTCCGGAACGCCAAACATAAAAATGTTGATAACTTTGGAAAAACACTTCAGACAGCTTAGATTTGATGTGCAACTACTAGAAAGACACGTTCTGCAATAGTGGGAGGTGAAAATTTCATGTTTTGAAGCTTCCCTGCAAAGTTATGGCACAATGCAGAAAACGCGTTTTCAGCCTGAGATAAGGTGGGTTCCGGAACGCCAAACATAAAAATATTGATAACTTTGGAAAAACACTTCAGACGGCTCAGATTTGATGTGCAACTACTAGAAAGTACCTTTCTGCGATAGTGGGAGGTGAAAATTTCATGTTCTAAAGGTTCCCTGCAAAGTTATGGCACAATGCGTAAAACGCGTTTTCAGCCTGAGATAAGGTCGATTCCGGAACGCCAAACATAAAAATGTTGATAACTTTCGGAAAACACTTCAGACAGCTTAGATTTGATGTGCAACTACTAGAAAGACCCTTCCTGCTATAGTGGGAGGTGAACATTTCATGTTCTGAAGCTTCCCTGCAAAGTTATGGCACAATGCAGAAAACGCGTTTTCAGCTTGTGATAAGGTGGGTTCCAGAACGCCAAACATAAAAATGTTGATAACTTTCGAAAAACACTTCAGACAGCTTCGATTTGATGTGCAACTACTTGAAAGACCCTTCCTGCTGTAGTGGGAGGTGAACATTTCATGTTCTGAAGCTTCCCTGCAAAGTTATGGCACAATGCAGAAAACGCGTTTTCAGCTTGAGATAAGGTGGGTTCCGGAACGCCAAACATAAAAATGTTGATAACTTTGGAAAAACACTTCAGACAGCTTAGATTTGATGTGCAACTACTAGAAAGACCCTTTCTGCGAAAGTGGGACCTGAAAATTTCATGTTCTGAAGCTTCCCTGCAAAGTTATGGCACAATGCAGAAAACGCGTTTTCAGCTTGTGATAACGTGGGTTCCGGAACGCCAAACATAAAAATGTTGATAACTTTCGAAAAACACTTCAGACAGCTTAGATTTGATGTGCAAGTACTAGAAAGACCCTTTCTGCTATAGTGGGACGTGAAAATTTCATGTTCTGAAGCTTCCCTGCAAAGTTATGGGACAATGCAGAAAACGATTTTTCATCCTGAGATAAGGTCGATTCCGGAACGCCAAAGGTAAAAATGTTGATAACTTCCGAAAAACACTTCAGACTGCTTAGATTTGATGTGCAACTACTAGAAAGACCCTTTCTGCTATAGTGGGACGTGAAAATTTCATGTTCTGAAGCTTCCCAGCAAAGTTAATGCACAATGCCGAAAACGCGTTTTCAGCCTGAGATAAGGTGGGTTCCGGAACGCCAAACATAAAAATGTTGATAACTTTGGAAAAACACTTCAGACAGCTTAGATTTGATGTGCAACTACTAGAAAGACCCTTTCTGCTATAGTGGGAGGTCATAATTTCATGTTCTGTAGCTTCCCATGGAAAGTTATGGGACAATGCAGAAAACGATTTTTCATCCTGAGATAAGGTGGGTTCCGGAATGCCGAACATAAAAATGTTGATAACTTTGGAAAAACACTTCAGACATCTTAGATTTGATGTGCAACTACTAGAAAGACCCTTTCTGCTATAGTGGGAGGTCAAAATTTCATGTTCTGAAGCTTCCCATGGAAAGTTATGGGACAATGCAGAAAACGATTTTTCATCCTGAGATAAGGTCGATTACGGAACGCGAAACATAAAAATGTTCATAACTTTCGAAAAACACTTCAGACAGCTTAGATTTGATGTGCAACTACTAGAAAGACCCTTTCTGCTATAGTGGGAGGTTAAAATTTCATGTTCGAAAGCTTCCATGCAAAGTTATGGCACAATGCAGACAACGCGTTTTCAGCCTGAGATAAGGTCGATTCTGGAACGCCAAACATAAAAATGTTGATAACTTTCGAAAAACACTTCAGACAGCTTAGATTTGATGTGCAACTACTAGAAAGACCCTTTCTGCTATAGTGGCAGGTTAAAATTTCATGTTCTGAAGCTTCCCTGCAAAGTTATGGCACAATGCAGAAAACGCGTTTTCAGCCTGAGATTAGGTCGATTCCGAAACACCAAACAGAAAAATGTTGATAACTTCGGGAAAACACTTCAGGCAGCTTAGATGTGATGTGCAACTACTAGAAAGATCCTTTCTGATATAGTGGGAGGTGAAAATTTCATGTTCTGACGCTTCCCTGCAAAGTTTTGGCACAATGCAGAAAACACGTTTTCAGCCTGAGATGAGGTGGGTTCCGGAACGCCTAACATAAAATTGTTGAAAACTTTGGAAAAACACTTCAGACAGCTTAGATTTGACGTGCAACTACTAGAAAGACCATTTCTGCTATAGTGGGAGGTGAAAATTTCATGTTCTGAAGCTTCCCTGCAAAGTTAAGGCACAGTGCAGAATACGCGTTTTCAGCCTGAGATATGGTCGATTCCGGAACGCCAAACATAAAAATGTTGATAACTTTGGGAAAACACTTCAGACAGCTTAGATTTCACGTGAAACTACTAGAAAGACCCTTTCTGCTATAGTGGGAGGTGAAATTTTCATGTTCTGAAACTTCCCTGCAAAGGTATGGGACAATGCAGGAAACGCGTTTTCAGCCTGAGATAAGATGTGTTCCGGAACGCCAAACATAAAAATGTTGATAACTTTGGAAAAACACTTAAGACAGCTTAGATTTGATGTGCAACTACTAGAAAGACCCTTTCTGCTATAGTGGGAGTTGAAAATTCGATGTTCTGAAGCTTCCCTGCAAAGTTATGGCACAATGCGTAAAACGCATTTTCAGCCTGAGATAAGGTCGATTCCGGAACGCCAAACATAAAAATGTAGATAATTTTGGAAAAACACTTCAGACAGCTTAGATTTGATGTGCAACTACTAAAAAAACCTTTTCTGCTATTGTGGAACTTTAAAATGTCATTTTCTGATGCATCCCTGCAAAGTTATGGCACAATGCAGAAAACGGGGTGTTCAGCCTGAGATAAGGTTGATTCCGGAACGTCAAACATAAAAATGTTGATAACTTTGGAAAGCCACTTCAGACAGCTTAGATTTGATGTCTAACTACTAGAAAGACCCTTTCTGCTATAGTGGGAGGTGAAAATTTCATGTTCTGAAGCTTTATGCAAAGTTATGGCACAATGCGTAAAACGCGTTTACAGCCTGAGATAAGGTGGGTTTCGGAACGCCAAATATAAAAGTGTTGATAACTTTCGAAAAACACTTCAGACAGCTTAGATGTGATGTGCAACTACTAGAAAGACCCTTTCTGCTACAGTGGGAGGTGAAAATTTCATGTTCTGAAGCTTCCCAGCAAAGTTATGGCAGAATGCGTAAATCGTGTTTTCAGCCTGAGATAAGGTCGATTCAGGAACGCCAAACATAAAAGTGTTGATAACTTTGGAAAAACACTTCAGACAGCTTAGATTTGATGTGCAACGACTAGAAAGACCCTTTCTGCTACAGTGGGAGGTGAAAATTTTATGTTCTGAAGCTTCCCTGCAAAGTTATGGCACAATGCGTTAAACGCGTTTTCAGCCTGAGATAAGGTCGATTTCAGAACGCCAAACATAAAAATATTGATAACTTTGGAAAAACACTTCAGACAGCTAAGATTTGATGTGCAACTACTAGAAAGACGCATTCTGCTATAGTGGGAGGTTAAAATTTCATGTTCTGAAGCTTCCCTGCAAAGTTATGGCACAATGCAGAAAACGCGTTTTAAGCCTGAGATAAGGTCGATTCCGCAACGCCAAACGTAAATATGTTGATAACTTTGGAAAAACACTTCAGACAGCTTAGATTTGATGTGCAACTACTAGAAAGACCCTTTCTGCTACAGTGGGAGGTGAAAATTTCATGTTCTGAAACTTCCCTGCAAAGTTATGCCACAATGCAAGAAACGCGTTTTCAGCCTGAGATAAGGTCGATTCCGGAACGCCAAACATAAAAATGTTGATAACTTTGGAAAAACACTTCAGACAGCTTAGATTTGATGTGCAACTACTAGAAAGACCCTTTCTGCTATAGTGGGATGTTAAAATTTCATGTTCTGAAGTCTCCCTGCAAAGTTATGGCACTATCCAGAAAACGCGTTTTTAGCTTGAGATAAGGTGGGTTCCAGAACGCCAAACATAAAAATGTTGATAACTTTGGAAAAACAATTTCGACAGCTTAGATTTGATGTGCAACTACTAGAAAGACCCTGTCTGCTATAGTGGGAAGTTAAAATTTCATGTTCTGAAGCTTCCCTGCAAAGTTATGGCACAATGCGTAAAACGCGTTTTCAGCCTGAGATGAGGTTGATTTCAGAATGCCAAACATAAAAATGTTGAGAACTTTGGAAAAACACATCAGACAGCTAAGATTTGATGTGCAACTACTAGAAAGACGCATTCTGCTATAGTGGGAGGTGAAAATTTCATGTTCTGAAGCTTCGCTGCAAAGTTATGGCACAATGCGTAAAACTCGTTTTCAGCCTGAGATGAGGTTGATTTCAGAACGCCAAACATAAAAATGTTGATAACTTTGGAAAAACACTTCAAACAGCTTAGATTTGATGTGCAACTACTAGAAAGACCCTTTCTGCTATAGTGGGATTTGAAAATTTCATGTTCTGAAGCTTTCCTGCAAAGTTATGGCACAATGCGTAAAACGCGTTTTCTGCCTGAGATAAGGTTGATTCCGGAACGCCAAACATAAGAATGTTGATAACTTTGGAAAAACACTTCAGACAACTTAGATTTGATGTGCAACTACTTGAAATACCCTTTCTGCTATAGTGGGAGGAAAAAAATTCATGTTCTGAAGTCTCCCTGCAAAGTTATGGCATTATCCAGAAAACACGTTTTCAGCCTGAGATAAGGTGGGTTCCAGAACGCCAAACATAAAAATGTTGATAACTTTGGAAAAACACTTCAGAAAGCTTATATTTGATGTGCAACTACTAGAAAGATCCTTTCTGCTATAGTGGGAGCTTAAAATGTCAAGTTCTGAAGCTTCCCTGCAAAGTTATGGCAAAATATATAAAGCGCGTTTTCAGGCTGAGATAAGGTCGATTCCGGAACGCCAAACGTAAAAATGTTGATAACTTTGGAAAAACACTTCAGACAGCTAAGATTTGATGTGCAACTACTAGAAAGACCCTTTTTGCTACAGTGGGAGGTGAAAATTTCATGTTCTGAAGCTTCCCTGCAAAGTTATGCCACAATGCAAGAAACACGTTTTCAGCCTGAGATAAGGTCGATTCCGGAACGCCAAACATAAAAATATTGATAACTTTGGAAAAACACTTCAGACAGTTTAGATTTGATGTACAACTACGAGAAAGACCGTTTCTGCTACAGTGGGAGCTGAAAATTTCATGTTCTGAAGCTTCCCTGCAAAGTTATGGCACAATGCATAAAACGCGTTTTCAGCCTGAGATAAGGTCGATTCAGGAACGCCAAACATAAAAGTGTTGATAACTTTGGAAAAACACTTCAGACAGCTTAGATTTGATGTGCAACTACTAGAAAGACGCATTCTGCTATAGTGGGAGGTTAAAATTTCATGTTCTGAAGCTTCCCTGCAAAGTTATGGCACAATGCAGAAAACGCGTTTTAAGCCTGAGATAAGGTCGATTCCGCAACGCCAAACGTAAAAATGTTGATAACTTTGGAAAAACACTTCAGACAGCTTAGATTTGATGTGCAACTACTAGAAAGACCCTTTCTGCTACAGTGGGAGGTGAAAATTTCATGTTCTGAAGCTTCCCTGCAAAGTTATGCCACAATGCAAGAAATGCGTTTTCAGCCTGAGATAAGGTCGATTCCGGAACGCCAAACATAAAAATGTTGATAACTTTGGAAAAACACTTCAGACAGCTTAGATTTGATGTGCAACTACTAGAAAGACGCATTCTGCTATAGTGGGAGGTGAAAATTTCATGTTCTGAAGCTTCGCTGCAAAGTTATGGCACAATGCGTAAAACTCGTTTACAGCCTGAGATGAGGTTGATTTCAGAACGCCAAACATAAAAATGTTGATAACTTTGGAAAAACACTTCAAACAGCTTAGATTTGATGTACAACTACTAGAAAGACCCTTTCTGCTATAGTGGGATTTGAAAATTTCATGTTCTGAAGCTTTCCTGCAAAGTTATGGCACAATGCGTAAAACGCGTTTTCAGCCTGAGATAAGGTTGATTCCGGAACGCCAAACAAAAGAATGTTGATAACTTTGGAAAAACACTTCAGACAACTTAGATTTGATGTGCAACTACTTGAAATACCCTTTCTGCTACAGTGGGAGGTTAAAATTTCATGTTCTGAAGCTTCCCTGCAAAGTTATGGCACAATGCAGAAAACGCGTTTTCAGCCTGAGATAAGGTCGATTCCGGAACGCCAAACGTAAAAATGTTGATAACTTTGGAAAAACACTTCAGACAGCTTATATTTGATGTGCAACTACTAGAAAGACCCTTTCTGCTATAGTGGGAGCTTAAAATGTCAAGTTCTGAAGCTTCCCTGCAAAGTTATGGCAAAATATATAAAGCGCGTTTTCAGGCTGAGATAAGGTCGATTCCGGAACGCCAAACATAAAAATGTTGATAACTTTGGAAAAACACTTCAGACAGCTTAGATTTGATGTGCAACTACTAGAAAGACCCTTTCTGCTATAGTGGGATATGAAAATTTCATGTTCTTAAGCTTCCCTGCAAAGTTATGGCAGAATGCGTAAATCGTGTTTTCAGCCTGAGATAAGGTCGATTCCGGAACGCCAAACATAAAAATGTTGATAACTTTGGAAAAACACTTCAGACAGCTTAGATTTGATGTGCAACTACTAGAAAGACCCTTTCTGCTACAGTGGGAGGTTAAAATTTCATGTTCTGAAGCTTCCCTGCAAAGTTATGGCACAATGCAGAAAACGCGTTTTCAGCCTGAGATAAGGTCGATTCCGGAACGCCCAACGTAAAAATGTTGATAACTTTGGAAAAACACTTCAGACAGCTTAGATTTGATGTGCAACTACTAGAAAGACCCTTTCTGCTGTAGTGGGAGGAGAAAATTTCATGTTCTGAAGCTTTCCTGCAAAGTTATTGCACAATGCGGAAAACGCGTTTTCAGCCTGAGATAAGGTTGATTCCGGAACGCCAAACATAAGAATGTTGATAACTTTGGAAAAACACTTCAGACAACTTAGATTTGATGTGCAACTACTTGAAATACCCTTTCTGCTATAGTGGGAGGAGAAAATTTCATGTTCTGAAGTCTCCCTGCAAAGTTATGGCACTATCCAGAAAACACGTTTTCAGCCTGAGATAAGGTGGGTTCCAGAACGCCAAACATAAAAATGTTGATAACTTTGGAAAAACACTTCAGACAGCTTAGATTTGATGTGCAACTACTAGAAAGACCCTTTCTGCTATAGTGGGATGTTAAAATTTCATGTTCTGAAGTCTCCCTGCAAAGTTATGGCACTATCCAGAAAACACGTTTTTAGCCTGAGATAAGGTGGGTTCCAGAACGCCAAACATAAAAATGTTGATAACTTTGGAAAAAAATTTTCGACAGCTTAGATTTGATGCGCAACTACTAGAAAGACCCTTTCTGCTATAGTGGGAAGTTAAAATTTCATGTTCTGAAGCTTCCCTGCAAAGTTATGGCACAATGCGTAAAACGCGTTTTCAGCCTGAGATGAGGTTGATTTCAGAACGGCAAACATAAAAGTGTTGATAACTTTGGAAAAACACTTCAGACAGCTTAGATTTGATGTGCAACCACTAGAAAGACCCTTTCTGCTATAGTGGGAAGTTAAAATTTCATGTTCTGAAGCTTCCCTGCAAAGTTATGGCAGAATGCGTAAATCGTGTTTTCAGCCTGAGATAAGGTCGATTCCGGAACGGCAAACATAAAAGTGTTGATAACTTTGGAAAAACACTTCAGACAGCTTCGATTTGATGTGCACCTAATAGAAAGACCCTTTCTGCTATAGTGGGAGGTGAAAATTTCATGTTCTGAAGTTTCCCTGCAAAGTTATGGCACAATGCAGAAAACGCGTTTTCAGCCTGAGATAAGGTCGATTCAGGAACACCAAACATAAAAATGTTGAAAACTTTCGAAAAACACTTCAGACAGCTTAGATTTGATGTGCAACTACGAGAAAAACCCTTTCTGCTATAGTGGGAGGTGAAAATTTCATGTTCTGAAGCTTCGCTGCAAAGTTCTGGCACAATGCGTAAAACTCGTTTTCAGCCTGAGATGAGGTTGATTTCAGAACGACAAACATAAAAATGTTGATAACTTTCGAAAAACACTTCAGGCAGCTTAGATTTGATGTGCAACTACTAGAAAGACCCTTTCTGCTATAGTGGGAGGTTAAAATTTCATATTCTGCAGCTTCCCTCCAAAGTTATGGCACAATGCAAAAAAAGCGTTTACAGCCTGAGATAAGGTGGGTTCCGAAACGCCTAACATAAAAATGTTGATAACTTTGGAAAAACACTTCAGACAGCTTAGATTTGATGTGCAACTATTAGAAAGACCCTTTCTGCTATAGTGGGAGTTCAAATCTTCGTGTTCTGAAGCTTCCCTGCAAAGCTATGGCACAATTCCGAAAACGCGTTTTCAGCCTGAGATAAGGTCGATTCCGAAACGAAAAACTTAAAAATGTTGATAACTTCGGAAAAACACATCAGACAGCTTAGATTTCATTTGCAACTACGAGAAAGACCCTTTCTGCTATAGTGGTTCGTGAAAATTCGATGTTCGGAAGCTTCCCTGCAAAGTTATGGAACAGTGCGTTAAACGCATTTTCAGCCTGACATAAGGTCGATTCCGGAACGCCAAACATAAGAATGTTGATGACTTTGGAAAAACACGTCAGACAGCTTAGATGTGATGTGCTACTACTAGAAATATCCTTTCTGATATAGTGGGAGCTGAAAATTTCATGTTCTGAAGCTTCCCTGCAAAGTTATGGCACAATGCAGAAAACGCGTTTTCAGCCTGAGATATGGTCGATTCCGGAACGCCAAACATAAAAATGGTGAAAACTTTGGAAAAACACTTCAGACAGATTAGATTTGATGTGCAACTACTAGAAAGACCCTTTCTGCTATAGTCGCATGTGAATATTTCATGTTCTGAAGCTTGCCTGCAAAGTTATGGCACAATCCAGAAAATGCGTTTTCAGCCTCAGATAAGGTGGGTTCCAGAACGCCAAACATAAGAATGTTGATAACTTTGGAAAAACACTTCAGACAGCTTAGATTTGATGAGCCATTACTAGAAAGACCCTTTCTGCTATAGTGGGTGGTAAAAATTCGATGTTCTGAAGCTTCCCTGCAAAGTTATGGCACAATGCAGAAAACGCGTTTTCAGCCTGAGATAAGGTTGATTCCGGAACGCCAAACATAAGAATGTTGATAACTTTGGAAAAACACTTCAGACAGCTAAGATTTGATGTGCAACTACTAGAAAGGCCCTTTCTGCTATAGTGGGAGCTGAAAATTTCATGTTCTGAAGCTTCCCTGCAAAGTTATATCACAATGCAGAAAACGCATTTTCAGCCAGAGATAAGGTCGATTCTGGAATGCAAAACAAAAAAATGTTGATAACTTTCGAAAAACCCATCAGACAGCTTAGATTTGATGTGCAACGACTAGAAAGACGCTTTCTGCTATAGTGGGAGGAGAAAATGTCATGTTCTGAAGTCTCCCTGCAAAGTTATGGCACAATGCAGAAAACGCGTT
This sequence comes from Synchiropus splendidus, assembly GCF_027744825.2. Taxonomy (NCBI): domain Eukaryota; kingdom Metazoa; phylum Chordata; class Actinopteri; order Syngnathiformes; family Callionymidae; genus Synchiropus; species Synchiropus splendidus. The sequence goes on from NW_026527074.1 coordinate 275,774, forward strand.
TTCAGCCTCAAAAAAGGTGGGTTCCGGAACGCCAAACATAAAAATGTTGATAACTTTGGAAAACCACTTCAGACAGCTTAGATTTGATGTGCAACTACTAGAAAGACAATTTCTGCTTTAGTGGTAGGTGAAACTTTCGTGTTCTGAAGCTTCCCTTCAAAGTTATGGCACAATGCAGAAAACGCGTTTTCAGCCTGAGATAAGATGTTTTCCGGAACGCCAAAAATAAAAATGTTGATAACTTTGGAAAAACACTTCAGACAGCTTAGATTTGAGGTGCAACTACTATAAAGACCCTGTCTGTTATAGTGGGAGTTGAAACTTTCATGTTCTGAAGCTTCCCTGCAAAGTTATGGCACAATGCGTAATACACGTTTTCAGCCTGAGATAAGGTCGATTCCAGAACGCCAAACATAAAAATGTTGATAACTTTGGAAAAACACTTCAGACAGCTTATATTTGATGTGCAACTACTAGAAAGACCCTTTCTGCTATAGTGGGAGGTGAAAATTTCATTTTCTGAAGCTTCCCTGAGAAGTTATGGCACAATGCGTAAAACGCGTTTTAAGCCTGAGATAAGGTCGATCCGGAACGCCAAACATAAAAATGTTGATAACTTTGGAAAAACATTTCAGACAGATTAGATTTGATGAGCAACTACTAGAAAGACCCTTTCTGCTCTAGTGGGACGTGAAAATTTCATGTTCTGAAGCTTCCCTGCAAAGTTATGGGACAATGCAGAAAACGATTTTTCATCCTGTGATAAGGTCGATTCCGGAACGCCAAACATAAAAATGTTGATAACTTTCGAAAAACACTACAGACTGCTTAGATTTGATGTGCAACTACTAGAAAGACCCTTTCTGCTCTAGTGGGACGTGAAAATTTCATGTTCTAAAGCTTCCCTGCAAAGTTATGGCACAATGCAGAAAACGCGTTTTCAGCCTGAGAAAAGGTCGATTCCGGAACGCCAAACATAAAAATGTTGATAACTTTGGAAAAACACTTCAAACAGCTTAGATTTGATGTGCAACTACTAGAAAGACCCTTTCTGCTATAGTGGGAGGTGAAAATTTCATGTTCTGAAGCTTTCCTGCAAAGTTATGGCAAATTGCGTAAAAGGCGTTTTCAGCCTGAGATAAGGTTGTTTCTGGAACGCCAAACATAAAAATGGGGTTAACTTTGGAAAAACACTTCAAACAGCTTAGATTTGATGTACAACTACTAGAAAGACCCTTTCTGCTACAGTGGGAGGTGAAAATTTCATGTTCTGAAGCATCCCTGCAAAGTTATGCCACAATGCAGGAAACGCGTTTTCAGCATGAGATAAGGTCGATTCCGGAAAGCCAAACATAAAAATGTTGACAACTTTGGAAAAATACTTCAGACAGCTTAGATTTGATGTGCAACTACTAGAAAGAACCTTTCTGCTATAGTTGAAGGTGAAAATTTCATGTTCTGAAGCTTCCCTGCAAAGTTATGGCACGTTGCAGAAAACGCGTTTTCAGCCTGAGAAAAGGTCGATTCCGGAACGCCAAACATAAGAATGTTGATAACTTTGGAAAAACACTTCAAACAGCTTAGATTTGATGTGCAACTACTAGAAAGACCCTTTCTGCTATAGTGGGAGGTGAAATTTTCATGTTCTGAAGCTTCCCTGCAAAGTTATGGCACAATGCAGAAAACGCGTTTTCAGCCTGAGAAAAGGTCGATTCCGGAACGCCAAACATATAAATGTTGATAACTTTGGAAAAACACTTCAGACAGCTTAGATTTGATGTGCAACTACTAGAAAGATCCTTTCTGCTACAGTGGGAGGTGAAAATTTCATGTTCTGAAGCATCCCTGCAAAGTTATGCCACAATGCAGGAAACGCGTTTTCAGCATGAGATAAGGTCGATTCCGGAAAGCCAAACATAAAAATGTTGACAACTTTGGAAAAACACTTCAGACAGCTTAGATTTGATGTGCAACTACTAGAAAGACCCTTTCTGCTATTGTGGGAGTTGAAAATTTCATGTTCTGAAGCATTCCTGCAAAGTTATGGCACAATGCGTAAAACGCGTTTTCAGCCTGAGATAAGGTTGATTCCGGAACGCCAAACATAAGAATGTTGATAACTTTGGAAAAACACTTCAGACAGCTTAGATTTTATGTGCAACTACTAGAAAGACCCTTTCTGCTATAGTGGGATGTTAAAATTTCATGTTCTGAAGCTTCCCTGCAAAGTTATGGCAAAATATGTAAAACGCGTTTTCAGGCTGAGATAAGGTTGATTCCGGAACGCCAAACATAAAAATGTTGATAACTTTGGAAAAACACTTCAGACAGCTTAGATTTGATGTGCAACTACTCGAAAGACCCTTTCTGCTATAGTGGGAGGTGAAATTTTCATGTTCTGAAGCTTCCCTGCAAAGTTATGGCACAATGCAGGAAATGCGTTTTCAGCCTGAGATGAGGTGGGTTCCACAACGCCAAACATAAAAATGCTGATAACTTTGGAAATACACTTCAGACAGCTTAGATTTGATGTGCAACTACTAGAAAGACCCTTTCTGCTATAGTGGGAGGTGAAAATTTCATGTTCTGAAGCTTTCCTGCAAAGTTATGGCACAATGCAGAAAACGCGTTTTAAGCGTGAGATAAGGAGAGTTCCGGAACGCCAAACATAAAAATGTTGATAACTTTGGAAAAACACTTCAAACAGCTTAGATTTGATGTGCAACTACTAGAAACACCCTTTCTGCTATAGTGAGAGGTGACAATTTCATGTTCTGAGGCTTTCCTGCAAAGTTATGGCAAATTGCGTAAAACGCGTTTTCAGCCTGAGACAAGGTCGATTCTGGAACGCCAAACATAAAAATGTTGATAACTTTGGAAATACACTTCAGACAGCTTAGATTTGATGTGCAACTACTAGAAATACCCTTTCTGCTCTAGTGGGGGGTAAAAATTTCATGTTCTACAGCTTCCCTGCAAAGTTATGGCACAATGCAGAAAACGCGTTTTAAGCGTGAGATAAGGAGAGTTCCGGAACGCCAAACATAAAAATGTTTATAACTTTGGAAAAACACTTCAGACAGCTTAGATTTGATGTGCAACTACTAGAAAGACCATTTCTGCTATAGTGGGAGGTGAAAATTTCATGTTCTGAAGCTTTCCTGCAAAGTTATGGCAAATTGCGTAAAACGCGTTTTCAGCCTGAGATAAGGTTGTTTCTGGAACGCCAAACATAAAAATGGTGTTAACTTTGGAAAAACACTTCAAACAGCTTAGATTTGATGTGCAACTACTAGAAAGACCCTTTCTGCTATAGTGGGAGGTCAAAATTTCATGTTCTGAAGCTTCCCTGCAAAGTGATGGCACAATGCAGAAAACGCTTTTACAGCCTGGGATAAGGTGGGTTCCGGAACGCCAAACATAAAAATGTTGATAACTTTGGAAAAACACTTCAAACAGCTTAGATTTGATGTGCAACTATTAGAAAAACCCTTTCTGCTATAGTGGGAGGTGAAAATTTCATGTTCTGAAGCTTTATGCAAAGTTATGGCAGAATGCGTATAACGCGTTTTCAGCCTGAGATAAGGTCGATTCCGGAACGCCAAACATGAAAATGTACATATCTTTGGAAAAACACTTCAAACAGCTTAGATTTGATGTGCAACTACTAGAAAGACCCTTTCTGCAATAGTGGGAGGTTAAAATTTCATATTCTGAAGTTTCCTGCAAAGTTATGGCACAATGCAGAAAACGCGTTTTCAGCTTGAGATAAGATGGGTTCCCGAACGCCAAACGTAAAAATGTTGAAAAGTTTGGAAAAACACTTCAGACAGCTTTGATTTGATGTGCAACTACCAGAAAGACCTTTTCTGCTATGGTGGAAGTTTAAAATTTCATGTTCTGAAGCTTCCTTGCAAAGTTATGGCACAATGCGGAAAACACGGTTTCAGCCTGAGATGAAGTCGATTCCGGAACGCCAAACATAAAAAATGTTGATAACTTTGGAAAAACACTTCAGACAGCTTAGATTTGATGTGCAACTACTGGAAAAAGCCTTTCTGCAAAAGTGGGAGTTGAAAATTTCATGTTCTGAAGCTTCCCTCCAAAGTTATGGCACAATGCAGAAAACGCGTTTTCAGCATGAGACAAGGTCAATTACGGAACGCCAAACATAAAAATATGATAACTATGAAAAAACACTTCAGGCAGCTTAGATTTGATGTGCAACTACTAGAAAGACCCTTTCTGCTATAGTGGGAGGTGAAATTTTCATGTTCTGAAGCTTCCCTGCAACGTTATGGCACAATGCAGAAAACGTGTTTTCAGCCAGAGATAAGGTCGATTCCGGAACACCAAACATAAAAATGTTGATAACTTTCAAAAAACACTTCAGACAGCTTAGATTTGATGTGCAAATACTAGAAAGACCCTTTCTGCTATAGTGGGACGTGAAAATTTCATGTTCTGAAGCTTCCCTGCAAAGTTATGGCACAATGCGAAAAACGCTTATCAGCCTGAGATAAGGTCGATTCAGGATCGCCAAACATAAAAAATATGATAACTTTTGAAATACACTTCAGACAGCTTAGATTTGATGTGCAACTGCAAGACAGACCCTTTCTGCTATAGTGGGGGGAGAAAATTTCATGTTCTGAAGCTTCCCTGCAAAGTTATGGAACAATGCGTTAAACGCGTTTTCAGACTGAGATAAGGTCGATTCAGGAACGCCAAACATAAAAAATATGATAACTTTTGAAATACACTTCAGACAGCTTAGATTTGATGTGCAAGTACTATAAAGACCTTTTCTGCTATTGTGGAACTTTAAAATGTCATTTTCTGATGCATCCCTGCAAAGTTATGGCACAATGCGTAAAACGCGTTTTCAGCCTGTGATAAGGTGGGTTCTAGAACGCCAAACATAAAAATGTTGATAACCTTTGAAAAACACTTCAGACAGCTTAGATTTGTTGTGCAACTACGAGAAAGACCCTTTCTGCTATAGTGGGATATGAAAATTTCATGTTCTGAAGCTTCCCTGCAAAGTTATGGCACAATGCAGAAAATGCGTTTTCAGCCTGAGATAAGATCGATTCCATTACTCCAAACATAAAAATGTTGATAACTTTGGAAAAACACTTCAGACAGCTTAGATTTGATGTGCAACTACTAGAAAGACCCTTTCTGCTATCGTGGGAGGTGAAAATTTCATGTTCTGAAGCTTCCCTGGAAAGTTATGGGACAATGCAGAAAATGCATTTTCATCCTGAGATAAGGTAGATTCCGGAACGCCAAATTTAAAAATGTTGATAACTTTCGAAAAACACTTCAGACAACTTAGATTTGATGTGCAACTACTAGAAAGACCCTTTCTGCTATAGTGGGAGGTCAAAATTTCATGTTCTGAAGCTTCCTTGCAAAGTTATGGCACAACGCAGAAAATGCGTTTTCAGCCTGAGATAAGGTCGATTCGGGAACGCCAAACATAAAAATGTTGATAACTTTGGATAAACACTTCAGACATCTTAGATTTGATGTGCAACTACTAGAAGGACCCTTTCTGCTATAGTGGGAGGTTAAAATTTCATGTTCTGAAGCTTCCCTGCAAATTTATGGCACAATGCAGAAAACGCGTTTTCAGCTTGTGATAAGGTGGGTTCCAGTACGCCAAACATAAAAATGTTGATAACTTTGGAAAAACACTTCAGACATCTTAGATTTGATGTGCAACTACTAGAAAGACCCTTTCTGTGAAAGTGGGACCTGAAAATTTCATGTTCTGAAGCTTCCTTGCAAAGTTATGGCACAATGCAGAAAACGCGTTTTCAGCTTGTGATAACGTGGGTTCCGGAACGCCAAACATAAAAATGTTGATAACTTTCGAAAAACACTTCAGACAGCTTAGATTTGATGTGCAAATACTAGAAAGACCCTTTCTGCTATAGTGGGACGTGAAAATTTCATGTTCTGAAGCTTCCCTGCAAAGTTATGGCACAATGCGAAAAACGCTTATCAGCCTGAGATAAGGTCGATTCCGGAACGCCAAACATAAAAATGTGGATAACTTAGGAAAAACACTTCAGACAGCTTAGATTTGATGTGCAACTACTAAAAAGACCCTTTCTGCTATAGTGGGAGGTGAAAATTTCATTTTCTGAAGCTTCCCTGCAAAGTTATGGCACAATGCAGAAAACGCGTTTTCAGCCTGAGATAAGATCGATTCCATTACGCCAAACATAAAAATGTTGATAACTTTGGAAAAAACACTTCAGACTGCTTAGATTTGATGTGCAACTACTAAAAAGACCCTTTCTGCTATAGTGGGAGGTTAAAATTTCATGTTCGGAAGTTCCATGCAAAGTTATGTCACAATGCAGACAACGCGTTTTGAGCCTGAGATAAGGTCGATTCTGGAACGCCAAACATAAAAATGTTGATAACGTTCGAAAAACACTTCAGACAGCTTAGATTTGATGTGCAACTATTAGAAAGAACCTTTCTGCTATAGTGGGAGGTCAAAATTTCATGTTCTGAAGCTTCCCTGGAAAGTTATGGGACAATGCAGAAAATGCATTTTCATCCAGAGATAAGGTAGATTCCGGAACGCCAAATTTAAAAATGTTGATAACTTTCGAAAAACACTTCAGACAGCTTAGATTTGATGTGCAACTATTAGAAAGACCCTTTCTGCTATAGTGGGAGGTCAAAATTTCATGTTCTGAAGCTTCCTTGCAAAGTTATGGCACAACGCAGAAAATGCGTTTTCAGCCTGAGATAAGGTCGATTCGGGAACGCCAAACATAAAAATGTTGATAACTTTGGAAAAACACTTCAGACATCTTAGATTTGATGTGCAACTACTAGAAGGACCCTTTCTGCTATAGTGGGAGGTGAACATTTCATGTTCTGAAGCTTCCCTGAGAAGTTATGGCACAATGCAGAAAACGCGTTTTCAGCCTGAGATAAGGTGGTTTCCGAAACGCCAAACGTAAAAATGTTGATAACTTTGGAACAACACTTCAGACATCTTAGATTTGATTTGCAACTACTAGAAAGACCCTTTCTGCGAAAGTGGGACCTGAAAATTTCATGTTCTGAGGCTTCCCAGCAAAGTTATCGGACAATGCAGGAAACGATTTTTCATCCTGAGATAAGGTCGATTCCGGAACGCCAAAGGTAAAAATGTTGATAACTTTCGAAAAACACTTCAGACAGCTTAGATTTGATGTGCAACTACTAGAAAGACCCTTTCTGCTATAGTGGGACGTGAAAATTTCATGTTCTGAAGCTTCCCAGCAAAGTTAATGCACAATGCCGAAAACACGTTTTCAGCCTGAGATAAGGTGGGTTCCGGAACGCCAAACATAAAAATGTTGATAACTTTGGAAAAACACTTCAGACAGCTTAGATTTGATGTGCAACTACTAGAAAGACCCTTTCTGCTATAGTGGGAGGTGAAAATTTCATGTTCTGAAGCTTCCCTGCAAAGTTATGGGACAATGCAGAAAACGATTTTTCATCCTGAGATAAAGTCGATTCCGGAACGCCAAACGTAAAAATGTTGATAACTTTTGAAAAACACTTCAGACAGCTTAGATTTGATGTGCAACTACTAGAAATACCCTTTCTGCGATAGTGGGACGTGAAAATTTCATGTTCTGAAGCTTCCCAGCAAAGTTATGGCACAATGCCGAAAACGCGTTTTCAGCCTGAGATAAGGTGGGTTCCGGAACGCCAAACATAAAAATGTTGATAACTTTGGAAAAACACTTCAGACAGCTTAGATTTGATGTGCAACTACTAGAAAGACCCTTTCTGGTATAGTGGGACGTGAAAATTTCATGTTCTCAAGCTTCCCTGCAAAGTTATGGCACAATGCAGAAAACGCGTTTTCAGCTTCTGATAAGGTGGGTTCCAGAACGCCAAACATAAAAATGTTGATAACTTTCGAAAAACACTTCAGACAGCTTAGATTTGATGTTCAAATACTAGAAAGACCCTTTCTGCTATAGTGTGAGCTTAAAATATCATGTTCGAAAACTTCCATGCAAAATTATCGCACAATGCAGACAACGCGTTTTCAGCCTGAGATAAGGTCGATTCTGGAACGCCAAACATAAAAATGTTGATAACTTTCGAAAAACACTTCAGACAGCTTAGATTTGATGTGCAACTACTAGAAAAACCCTTTCTGCTATAGTGGGATGTGAAAATTTCATGTTCTGAAGCTTCCCTGCGAAGTTATGGCACAATGCCGAAAACGCGTTTTCAGCCTGAGATAACGTGGGTTCCGGAACGCTAAACATAAAAATGTTGATAACTTTGGAAAAACACTTCAGACAGCTTATATTTGATGTGCAACTACGAGAAAGACCCTTTCTGCTATAGTGGGAGGTGAACATTTCATGTTCTGAAGCTTCCCTGCAAAGTTATGGCACTATGCAGAAAACGCGTTTTCAGCCTGAGATAAGGTGGTTTCCAAAACGCCAAACGTAAAAATGTTGATTACTTTGGAACAACACTTCTGACAGCTTAGATTTAATGTGCAACTACTAGAAAGACCCTTTCTGCTAAAGTGGGAGGTGAAAATTTCATTTTCTGAAGCTTCCCTGCAAAGTTATGGCACAATCCGTAAAACGCGTTTTCATCCTGAGATAAGGTCGATTCCGGAATGCCAAACATAAAAATGTTGATAACTTTGGAAAAACACTTCAGACAGCTTAGATTTGAAGTGCAACTACTAGAAAGACCCTTTCTGCTATATTGGGAGGTGAAATTTTCATGTTCTGAAGCTTTCCTCCAAAGGTATGGCACAATGCAGAAAACGCGCTTACAGAGTGAGATAAGGTGGGTTTCGGAACGCCAAACATAAAAACGTTGATAACTTTGGAAAAACACTTCAGACAGCTTATATTTGACGTGCAACTAATAGAAAGACCCTTTCTGCTATAGTGGGAGGTGAAAATTTCATGTTCTGAAGCTTTCCTCCCAAGTTATGGCACAATGCAGAAAACGCGCTCACAGCCTGAGATAAGGTGGGTTCCGGAACGCCAAACAAAAAAATGTTGATAACTTTCGAAAAACACTTCAGGCAGCTTAGATTTGATGTGCAACTACTAGAAAGACCCTTTCTGCTCTAGTGGGAGGTGAAAATTTCATATTCTGAAGCTTTCCTCCCAAGTTATGGCACAATGCAGAAAACGCGCTCACAGCCTGTAATAAGGTGGGTTCCGGAACGCCAAACATAAAAATGTTGATAACTTTGGAAAAACACTTCAGACAGCTAAGATTTGATGTGTAACTACTAGAAAGACCCTTTCTGCTCTAGTGGGAGGTGAAAATTTCATATTCTGAAGCTTTCCTCCCAAGTTATGGCACAATGCAGAAAACGCGCTCACAGCCTGTAATAAGGTGGGTTCCGGAACGCCAAACATAAAAATGTTGATAACTATGGAAAAACACTTCAGACAGCTTAGATTTGACGTGCAACTACTAGAAAGACCCTTTCTGCTATAGTGGGATGTGAAAATTTCATGTTCTGAAGCTTCTCTTCAAAGTTATGGCACAATGCAGAAAACGCGTTTTCAGCCTGAGATAAGGTGGGTTTCGGAACGCCAAGCATAAAAATGTTGATAACTTTGGAAAAACACTTCAGACAGCTTAGATTTGATGTGCAACTACTAGAAAGACCCTTTCTGCTATAGTGGGAGGTGAAAATTTCATTTTCTGAAGCTTCCCTGCAAAGTTATGGCACAATCCGTAAAACGCGTTTTTAGCCTGAGATAAGGTCGATTCCGGAACGCGAAACATAAAAATGTTCATAACTTTCGAAAAACACTTCAGACAGCTTAGATTTGATGTTCAAATACGAGAAAGACCGTTTTTGCTATAGTGGGAGGTGAAAATTTCATGTTCTGAAACTTCCCTGCAAAGTTATGGCACAATGCAGAAAATACGTTTTCAGCATGAGACAAGGTGGGTTCCAAAACGCCAAACATAAAAATGTTGATAACTTCGGAAAAACACTTCAGACAGCTTAGATTTGATGTGTAAGTACTAGAAAGACCCTTTCAGCTATAGTGGGATGTTTAAATGTCATGTTCTGAAGCTTCCCTGCAAAGTTATGGCGCAATGCAGAAAAGGCGTTTTCAATAAGGTGCGATCCGGAACGCCAAACATAAAAATGTTGATAACTTTCGAAAAACACTTCAGACAGCTTAGATTTGACGTGCAACTACGAGACAGACCATTTCTGCTATAGTGGGAGGTGAAAATTTCATGTTCTGAAGCTTCCCTGCAAAGTTAAAGCACACTGCAGAATACGCGTTTTCAGCCTGAGATATGGTCGATTCCGGAACGCCAAACATAAAAATGTTGAAAACTTTGGAAAAACACTTCAGACAGCTTAGATTTGATGTGCAACTACTAGAAAGACCCTTTCTGCTATAGTGGGACGTGAAAATTTCATGTTCTGAAGCTTTATGCAAAGTTATGGCATAATGCGTAAAACGCGTTTTCAGCCTGAGAAAAGGTCGATTCCGGAACGCCAATCATGAAAATGTTGATAACTTTGGAAAAACACTTCAGACAGCTTCGATTTGATGTGCAACTACAAGACAGACCCTTTCTGCAACAGTGGGAGGTTAAAATTTCTTATTCTGAAGTTTCCTGCAAAGTTATGGCACAATGCAGAAAACGCGTTTTCAGCCTGAGATAAGGTGGGTTCCAGAACGTCAAACATAAAAATGTTGATAACTTTGGAAAAACACTTCAGACAGCTTAGATTTGATGTGCCACTACTAGAAAGACCCTTTCTGCTATAGTTGGAGGTGAAAATTTCATGTTCTAAAGCTTCATTGCAAAGTTATGGCACAATGCAGAAAACGCGTTTTCAGCCTGAGATAAGGTGGATACCAGAACGCCAAACATAAAAATGTTGATAACTTTGGAAATACACTTCAGACAGCTTAGATTTGATGTGCAACTACTAGAAAGACCCTGTCTGCTATAGTGGGAGTTGAAAATTTCATGTTCTGAAGCTTTCCTGCAACGTTATGGCACAATGCGTAAAACGCGTTTTCAGCCTCAGATAAGGTTGATTCCGGAACACCAAAGATAAAAGTGTTGATAACTTTGGAAAAACAATTCAAAAAGCTTCGATTTGATGTGCAACTACTAGAAAGACCCTTTCTGCTATCGTGGGAGGTTAAAATTTCATGTTCTGAAGCTTCCCTGCAAAGTTATGGCACAATGCGTAAAACGCGTTTTCAGCCTTAGATAAGGTCAATTCCGGAACGCCAAACATAAAAATGTTGATAACTTTGGAAAAACACTTCAGACAGCTTAGATTCGATGTACAAGTACTAGAAAGACCCTTTCTGCTATAGTGGGAGGTGAAAATTTAATGTTCTGAAGGTTTCCTGCAAAGTTATGGCACAATGCGTAAAATACGTTTTCAGCCTGAGATAAGGATGATTCCGGAACGCCAAACTTAAAAATGTTGATTACTTTGGAAAAACACTTCAAACAGCTTAGATTTGATGTGCAACTACTTGAAATACCCTTTCAGCTAAAGTGGGAGGAGAAAATTTCATGTTCTGAAGTCGCCCTGCAAAGTTATGGCACAATGCAGAAAACGCGTTTTCAGCCTGAGATAAGGTGGATTCCGGAACGCCAAACATAAAAATGTTGATAACTTCGGAAAAACACTTCAGACAGCTTAGATTTGATGTGTAAGTACTAGAAAGACCCTTTCAGCTATAGTGGGAGGTGAACATTTCATGTTCTGAGGCTTCCCTGCAAAGTTATGGCACAATGCAGAAAACGCGTTTTCAGCCTGAGATAAGGTTGATTCCGGAACGCCAAACATAAAAATGTTGATAACTTTGGAAAAACACTTCAAACAGCTTCGATTTGATGTGTAAGTCCTAGAAAGACCCTTTCTGCTATAGTCGGATGTTAAAATTTCATGTTCTGAAGCTTCCCTGCAAAGTTATGGCAAAATATGTAAAACACGTTTTCAGGCTGAGATAAGGTGGGTTCCGGAACGCCAAACATAAAAATGTTGATAACTGCAGAAAAACACTTCAGACAGCTTAGATTTGATGTGCAACTACTAGAAAGACACTTTCTGCTATAGTGGCAGGTTAAAATTTCATGCTCTGAAACTTCCCTGCAAAGTTATGGCACAATGCAGAAAACGCGTTTTCAGCCTGAGAAAAGGTGGGTTTCGGAACGCCAAACATAAAAATGTTGATAACTTCGGAAAAACACTTCAGACAGCTTAGATTTGATGTGTAAGTACTAGAAAGACCCTTTCTGCTATAGTGGGATGTTAAAATTTCATGTTCTGAAGCTTCCCTGCAAAGTTATGGCAAAATATGTAAAACGCGTTTTCACGCTGAGATAAGGTGGGTTCCGGAACGCCAAACATAAAAATGTTGATAACTGCAGAAAAACACTTCAGACAGCTTAGATTTGATGTGCAACTACTAGAAAGACACTTTCTGCTATAGTGGCAGGTTAAAATTTCATGCTCTGAAACTTCCCTGCAAAGTTATGGCACAATGCAGAAAACGCGTTTTCAGCCTGAGACAAGGTGGGTTCCAGAACGCCAAACATAAAAATGTTGATAACTTCGGAAAAACACTTCAGACAGCTTAGATTTGATGTATAAGTACTAGAAAGACCCTTTCAGCTATAATGGGATGTTTAAATGTCATGTTCTGAAGCTTCCCTGCAAAGTTATGGCGCAATGCAGAAAAGGCGTTTTCAATAAGGTGCGATCCGGAACGCCAAACATAAAAATGTTGATAACTTTCGAAAAACACTTCAGACAGCTTAGATTTGACGTGCAACTACGAGAAAGACCATTTCTGCTATAGTGGGAGGTGAAAATTTCATGTTCTGAAGCTTCCCTGCAAAGTTAAGGCACACTGCAGAATACGCGTTTTCAGCCTGAGATATGGTCGATTCCGGAACGCCAAACATAAAAATGTTGAAAACTTTGGAAAAACACTTCAGACAGCTTAGATTTGATGTGCAACTACTAGAAAGACCCTTTCTGCTATAGTGGGACGTGAAAATTTCATGTTCTGAAGCTTTATGCAAAGTTATGGCATAATGCGTAAAACGCGTTTTCAGCCTGAGATAAGGTCGATTCCGGAACGCCAATCATGAAAATGTTGATAACTTTGGAAAAACACTTCAGACAGCTTCGATTTGATGTGCAACTACAAGACAGACCCTTTCTGCAACAGTGGGAGGTTAAAATTTCTTATTCTGAAGTTTCCTGCAAAGTTATGGGACAATGCAGAAAACGCGTTTTCAGCCTGAGATAAGGTGGGTTCCAGAACGCCAAACATAAAAATGTTGATAACTTTGGAAAAACACTTCAGACAGCTTAGATTTGATGTGCCACTACTAGAAAGACCCTTTCTGCTATAGTTGGAGGTGAAAATTTCATGTTCTAAAGCTTCATTGCAAAGTTATGGCACAATGCAGAAAACGCGTTTTCAGCCTGAGATAAGGTGGATTCCGGAACGCCAAACATAAAAATGTTGATAACTTCGGAAAAACACTTCAGACAGCTTAGATTTGATGTGTAAGTACTAGAAAGACCCTTTCAGCTATAGTGGGAGGTGAACATTTCATGTTCTGAGGCTTACCTGCAAAGTTATGGCACAATGCAGAAAACGCGTTTTCAGCCTGAGATAAGGTTGATTCCGGAACGCCAAACATAAAAATGTTGATAACTTTGGAAAAACACTTCAAACAGCTTCGATTTGATGTGCAACTACTAGAAACACCCTTTCTGCTATAGTGGGAGGTGAAAATTTCATATTCTGCAGCTTTCCTGCAAAGTTATGGCACAATGCAGACAACGCGTTTTCAGCCTGAGATAAGGTGGGTTCCAGAACGCCAAACATAAAAATGTTGAGAACTTTGGAAAAACACTTCAGACAGATTAGATTTGATGTGCAACTACTAGAAAGACCCTTTCTGCTATAGTGGCATGTGAAAATTTCATGTTCTGAAGCGTGCCTGCAAAGTTATGGCACAATGCAGAAAATGCGTTTTCAGCCTGAGATAAGGTGGGTTTCGGAACGCCAAACATAAAAATGTTGATAACTTCGGAAAAACACTTCAGACAGCTTAGATTTGATGTGTAAGTACTAGAAAGACCCTTTCTGCTATAGTGGGATGTTAAAATTTCATGTTCTGAAGCTTCCCTGCAAAGTTATGGCAAAATATGTAAAACGCGTTTTCACGCTGAGATAAGGTGGGTTCCGGAACGCCAAACATAAAAATGTTGATAACTGCAGAAAAACACTTCAGACAGCTTAGATTTGATGTGCAACTACTAGAAAGACACTTTCTGCTATAGTGGCAGGTTAAAATTTCATGCTCTGAAACTTCCCTGCAAAGTTATGGCACAATGCAGAAAACGCGTTTTCAGCCTGAGACAAGGTGGGTTCCAGAACGCCAAACATAAAAATGTTGATAACTTCGGAAAAACACTTCAGACAGCTTAGATTTGATGTATAAGTACTAGAAAGACCCTTTCAGCTATAATGGGATGTTTAAATGTCATGTTCTGAAGCTTCCCTGCAAAGTTATGGCGCAATGCAGAAAAGGCGTTTTCAATAAGGTGCGATCCGGAACGCCAAACATAAAAATGTTGATAACTTTCGAAAAACACTTCAGACAGCTTAGATTTGACGTGCAACTACGAGAAAGACCATTTCTGCTATAGTGGGAGGTGAAAATTTCATGTTCTGAAGCTTCCCTGCAAAGTTAAGGCACACTGCAGAATACGCGTTTTCAGCCTGAGATATGGTCGATTCCGGAACGCCAAACATAAAAATGTTGAAAACTTTGGAAAAACACTTCAGACAGCTTAGATTTGATGTGCAACTACTAGAAAGACCCTTTCTGCTATAGTGGGACGTGAAAATTTCATGTTCTGAAGCTTTATGCAAAGTTATGGCATAATGCGTAAAACGCGTTTTCAGCCTGAGATAAGGTCGATTCCGGAACGCCAATCATGAAAATGTTGATAACTTTGGAAAAACACTTCAGACAGCTTCGATTTGATGTGCAACTACAAGACAGACCCTTTCTGCAACAGTGGGAGGTTAAAATTTCTTATTCTGAAGTTTCCTGCAAAGTTATGGGACAATGCAGAAAACGCGTTTTCAGCCTGAGATAAGGTGGGTTCCAGAACGCCAAACATAAAAATGTTGATAACTTTGGAAAAACACTTCAGACAGCTTAGATTTGATGTGCCACTACTAGAAAGACCCTTTCTGCTATAGTTGGAGGTGAAAATTTCATGTTCTAAAGCTTCATTGCAAAGTTATGGCACAATGCAGAAAACGCGTTTTCAGCCTGAGATAAGGTGGATTCCGGAACGCCAAACATAAAAATGTTGATAACTTCGGAAAAACACTTCAGACAGCTTAGATTTGATGTGTAAGTACTAGAAAGACCCTTTCAGCTATAGTGGGAGGTGAACATTTCATGTTCTGAGGCTTACCTGCAAAGTTATGGCACAATGCAGAAAACGCGTTTTCAGCCTGAGATAAGGTTGATTCCGGAACGCCAAACATAAAAATGTTGATAACTTTGGAAAAACACTTCAAACAGCTTCGATTTGATGTGCAACTACTAGAAACACCCTTTCTGCTATAGTGGGAGGTGAAAATTTCATATTCTGCAGCTTTCCTGCAAAGTTATGGCACAATGCAGACAACGCGTTTTCAGCCTGAGATAAGGTGGGTTCCAGAACGCCAAACATAAAAATGTTGAGAACTTTGGAAAAACACTTCAGACAGATTAGATTTGATGTGCAACTACTAGAAAGACCCTTTCTGCTATAGTGGCATGTGAAAATTTCATGTTCTGAAGCGTGCCTGCAAAGTTATGGCACAATGCAGAAAATGCGTTTTCAGCCTGAGATAAGGTGGGTTCCAGAACGGCAAACATAAAAATGTTGATAACTTTGGAAAAACATTTCAGACAGCTTAGATTTGATCTGCAACTACTAGAAAGACCCTTTCTGCTATAGTGGGAGGTGAAAATTTCATGTTCTGAAGCTTTATGCAAAGTTGTGGCACAATGTGTAAAAAGCGTTTTCAGCCTGAGATAAGGTCGACTCCGGAACGCCAAACATAAAAATGTTGATAAGTTTGGAAAAACACTTCAGACAGCTTAGCTTTAATGTGCAACTACGAGAAAGACCCTTTCTGCTATTGTCGGATGTGAAAATTTCATGTTCTGAAGCTTCCCTGCAAAGTTATGGCACAATGCAGAAAAAACGTTTTCAGCCTGAGATAAGGTCGATTCCGGAACGCCAAACATAAAAATGTAGATAACTTTGGAAAAACACTTCAGACAGCTTAGATGTGATGTGCAACTACTCGGAAGACCGTTTCTGCTATTGTGGGAGGTGAAAATTTCATGTTCTGAAGCTTCCCTGCAAAGTTATGGCACAATGCAGAAAAAACGTTTTCAGCCTGACATAAGGTCGATTCCGGAACGCCAAACATAAAAATGTAGATAACTTTGGAAAAACACTTCAGACAGCTTAGCTGTGATGTGCAACTACGAGAAAGACCCTTTCTGCTATTGTCGGATGTGAAAATTTCATGTTCTGAAGCTTCCCTGCAAAGTTATGGCACAATGCAGAAAAAACGTTTTCAGCCTGACATAAGGTCGATTCCGGAACGCCAAACATAAAAATGTAGATAACTTTGGAAAAACACTTCAGACAGCTTAGCTGTGATGTGCAACTACTCGAAAGACCGTTTCTGCTATTGTGGGAGGTGAAAATTCGATGTTCTGAAGCTTCCCTGCAAAGTTATGGCACCATGCGTAAAACGCGTTTACAGCCTGAGATAAGGTCGATTCCGGAATGCCAAACATAAAACTGTTGATAATTTTGGAAAAACACTTCAGACAGCTTAGATTTGATGTGCAACTACTAGAAAGACCCTTTCTGCCATTGTGGGAGGTGAAAAATTAATGTTCTGAAGCTTCCTTGCAAAGTTATGGCACCATGCGTAAAACGCGTTTTCAGCCTGAGATAAGGTCGATTCCGGAATGCCAAACATAAAAGTGTTGATAATTTTGGAAAAACACTTCAGACAGCTTAGATTCGATGTGCAACTACTAGAAAGACCCTTTCTGCTATAGTGGCAGGTTAAAATTTCATGTTCTGAAGCTTCCCTGCAAAGTTATATCACAATGCAGAAAACGCGTTTTCAGTCTGAGATAAGGTCGATTCCGGAACGCAAAACATAAAAATGTTGATAACTTTGGAAAAACACTTCAGACAGCTAAGCTTTGATGTGCAACTACTAGAAAGACCCTTTCTGCTATAGTGGGAGGTGAACATTTCATGTTCTGAAGCTTCCCTGAGAAGTTATGGCACAATGCGTAAAACGCGTTTTTAGGCTGAGATAAGGTCGATTCCGGAACGTCAAACATTAAAATGTTGATAACTTCGGAAAAACACTTCAGACAGCTTAGATTTGATGTGCAACTACTAGAAAGACCCTTTTTGCTATAGTGGGAGGTGAAAATTTCATTTTCTGAAGCATCCCTGCAATGTTATGGCACAATGCGTAAAACGCGTTTTCAGCCTGAGATAAGGTCGATTCCGGAACGCCAAACATAAAAATGTTGATAACTTTCGAAAAACACTTCGGACAGCTTAGATCTGATGCGCAACTACTAGAAAGACCCTTTCTGCTTTAGTGGGAGGTGAAAATTTCATGTTCTAAAGGTTCCCTGCAAAGTTATGGCACAATGCGTAAAACGCGTTTTCAGCCTGAGATAAGGTCGATTCCGGAACGGCATTCATAACAATGTTGGTAACTTTGGAAAAACACATCAGACTGCTTAGATTTGATGTGCAACTACTAGAAAGACCCTTTCTGCTATAGTGGTAGGTTAAAATTTCATGTTCGGAAGCTTCCATGCAAAGTTATGGCACAATGCAGACAACGCGTTTTCAGCCTGAGATAAGGTCGATTCTGGAACGCCAAACATAAAAATGTTGATAACTTTCGAAAAACAATTCAGACAGCTTAGATTTGATGTGCAACTACTAGAAAGACCCTTTCTGCTACAGTGGGAGGTGAACATTTCATGTTCTGAAGCCTCCCTGAGAAGTTATGGCACAATGCAGAAAACACGTTTTCAGCCTGAGATAAGGTGGGTTCCGGAACGCCAAGCGTAAAAATGTTGATAACTTTGGAACAACACTTCAGACAGCTTAGATTTGATGTGCAACTACTAGAAAGACCCTTTCTGCTATAGTGGGAGGTGAAAATTTCATTTTCTGAAGCTTCCATGCAAAGTTATGGCACAATTCAGACAACGCGTTTTCAGCCTGAGATAAGGTCGATTCTGGAACGCCAAACATAAAAATGTTGATAACTTTCGAAAAAACTTCGGACAGCTTAGATCTGATGTGCAACTACTAGAAAGACCCTTTCTGCTATAGTGGGAGGTGAACATTTCATGTTCTGAAGCTTCCCTGAGAAGTTATGGCACAATGCAGAAAACGCGTTTTCAGCCTGAGATAAGGTGGGTTGCGGAACGCCAAGCGTAAAAATGTTGATAACTTTGGAACAACACTTCAGACAGCTTAGATTTGATGTGCAACTACTAGAAAGACCCTTTCTGCTATAGTGGGAGGTGAAAATTTCATTTTCTGAAGCTTCCCTGCAAAGTTATGGCACAAAGCTTAAAAAGCGTTTTCAGCCTGAGATAAGGTCGATTCCGGAACGCCAAACATAAAAATGTTGATAACTTTCGAAAAACACTTCGGACAGCTTAGATCTGATGCGCAACTACTAGAAAGACCCTTTCTGCTATAGTGTGAGGTGAACATTTCATGTTCTGAAGCTTCCCTGAGAAGTTATGGCACAATGCAGAAAACGCGTTTTCAGCTTGAGATAAGGTGGGTTCCGGAACGCCAAGCGAAAAAATGTTGATAACTTTGGAACAACACTTCAGACAGCTTAGATTTGATGTGCAACTACTAGAAAGACCCTTTCTGCAATAGTGGGAGGATAAAATTTCATTTTCTGAAACTTCGCTGGAAAGTTATGGGACAATGCAGAAAACGATTGTTCATCCTGACATAAAGTCGATTCCGGAACGCCAAACATAAAAATGTTGATAACTTTCGAAAAACACTTCGGGCAGCTTCGATTTGATGTGCAACTACTAGAAAGACCCTTTCTGCTAGAGTGGGAGGTGAAAATTTCATGTTCTGAAGTATCCCTGCAAAGTTATGTCACAATGCAGAAATCGAGTTTTCAGCCTGAGATAAGGTGGGTTCCGAAACGCCAAACGTAAAAATGTTGATAACTTTGGAACAACACTTCAGACAGCTTAGATTTGATGTGCAACTACTAGAAAGACCCTTTCTGCAATAGTGGGAGGATAAAATTTCATGTTCTGAAGCTTCCATGCAAAGTTATGGCACAATGCAGACAACGCGTTTTCAGCCTGAGATAAGGTCGATTCCGGAACGCCATACATAAAAATGTTGATAACTTTGGAACAACACTTCAGACAGCTTAGATTTGATGTGCAACGACTAGAAATACCCTTTCTGCTATAGTGGGAGGTCAAAATTTCATGTTCTGAAGCTTCCCTGGACAGTTATGGGACAATGTAGAAAACGATTTTTCTTCCTGAGATAAGGTCGATTCCGGAACGCCAAACATAAAAATGTTGATAACTTTGGAAAAACACTTCAGACAGCTTAGATTTGATGTGCAACTACTAGAAAGACCCTTTCTGCTATAGTGGGAGGTGAACATTTCATGTTCTGATGCTTCCCTGAGAATTATGGCACAATGCAGAAAACGCGTTTTCAGCCTGAGATAAGGTGGGTTCCGAAACGCAAAACGTAAAAATGTTGATCACTTTGGAATAACACTTCAGACAGCTTAGATTTGATGTGCAACTACCAGAAAGACCCTTTCTGCTAAAGTGGGAGGTGAACATTTCATGTTCTGAAGCTTCCCTGAGAAGTTATGGCACAATGCGTAAAACGCGTTTTTAGGCTGAGATAAGGTCGATTCCGGAACGTCAAACATTAAAATGTTGATAACTTTGGAAAAACACTTCAGACAGCTTAGATTTGATGTGCAACTACTAGAAAGACCCTTTTTGCCATAGTGGGAGGTGAAAATTTCATTTTCTGAAGCTTCCCTGAGAAGTTATGGCACAATGCAGAAAACGCGTTTTCAGCCTGAGATAAGGTGGGTTCCGGAACGCCAAGCGAAAAAATGTTGATAACTTTGGAACAACACTTCAGACAGCTTAGATTTGATGTGCAACTACTAGAAAGACCCTTTCTGCTATAGAGGGAGTTGAAACTTTCATGTTCTGAAGCTTTCCTTCAAAGTTATGGCACAATGCAGACAACGCGTTTTCAGCCTGAGATAAAGTCGATTCTGGAACGCCAAACATAAAAATGTTGATAACATTCGAAAAACACTTCAGACAGCTTAGATTTGATGTGCAACTACTAGAAATACCCTTTCTGCTATAGTGGGAGGTCAAAATTTCATGTTCTGAAACTTCCCTGGAAAGTTATGGGACAATGCAGAAAACGATTTTTCATCCTGACATAAAGTCGATTCCGGAACGCCAAACATAAAAATGTTGATAACTTTCGAAAAACACTTCGGACAGCTTCGATTTGATGTGCAACTACTAGAAAGACCCTTTCTGCTAGAGTGGGAGGTGAAAATTTCATGTTCTGAAGCATCCCTGCAAAGTTATGGCACAATGCAGAAATCGAGTTTTCAGCCTGAGATAAGGTGGGTTCCGAAACGCCAAACGTAAAAATGTTGATAACTTTGGAACAACACTTCAGACAGCTTAGATTTGATGTGCAACTACTAGAAAGACCCTTTCTGCAATAGTGGGAGGATAAAATTTCATGTTCTGAAGCTTCCATGCAAAGTTATGGCACAATGCAGACAACGCGTTTTCAGCCTGAGATAAGGTCGATTCCGG
The DNA here is from genome assembly GCF_027744825.2 of Synchiropus splendidus. Lineage (NCBI taxonomy): Eukaryota > Metazoa > Chordata > Actinopteri > Syngnathiformes > Callionymidae > Synchiropus > Synchiropus splendidus. Next base: position 296,822 of record NW_026527074.1, read on the forward strand.
AACGCCATACATAAAAATGTTGATAACTTTGGAACAACACTTCAGACAGCTTAGATTTGATGTGCAACGACTAGAAAGACCCTTTCTGCTATAGTGGGAGGTGAAAATTTCATGTTCTGAAGCTTCCCTGGAAAGTTATGGGACAATGTAGAAAACGATTTTTCTTCCTGAGATAAGGTCGATTCCGGAACGACAAGCGTAAAAATGTTGATAACTTTGGAACAATACTTCTGACAGCTTTGATTTGATGTGCAACTACTAGAAAGACCCTTTCTGCGATAGTGGGAGGTGAAAATTTCATGTTCTGAAGCTTCCTTGCAAAGTTATGGCACAATGCAGAAAATGCGTTTTCAGCCTGAGATAAGGTTGATTCCGGAACGCCAAACATAAAAATGTTGATAACTTTGGAAAAACACTTCAAACAGCTTAGATTTGATGTGCAACTACTCGAAAGACCCTTTCTGCTATAGTGTGAGGTGAACATTTCTTGTTCTGAAGCTTCCCTGAGAAGTTATGGCACAATGCAGAAAACGCGTTTTCAGCCTGAGATAAGGTGGGTTCCGAAACGCAAAACGTAAAAATGTTGATCACTTTGGAATAACACTTCAGACAGCTTAGATTTGATGTGCAACTACTAGAAAGACCCTTTCTGCTATAGTGGGAGGTGAAAATTTCATGTTCTAAAGGTTCCCTGCAAAGTTATGGCACAATGCGTAAAACGCGTTTTCAGCCTGAGATACGGTCGATTCCGGAACGCCAAACATTAAAATGTTGATAACTTTGGAAAAACACTTCAGACAGCTTAGATTTGATGTGCAAGTACCAGAAAGACCCTTTCTGCTATAGTGGGAGGTGAACATTTCATGTTCTGAAGCTTCCCTGAGAAGTTATGGCACAATGCAGAAAACGCGTTTTCAGCCTGAGATAAGGTGGGTTCCGGAACGCCAAGCGAAAAAATGTTGATAACTTTGGAACAACACTTCAGACAGCTTAGATTTGATGTGCAACTACTAGAAATACCCTTTCTGCTATAGTGGGAGGTCAAAATTTCATGTTCTGAAACTTCCCTGGAAAGTTATGGCACAATGTAGAAATCGAGTTTTCAGCCTGAGATAAGGTGGGTTCCGAAACGCCAAACGTAAAAATGTTGATAACTTTGGAACAACACTTCAGACAGCTTAGATTTCATGTGCAACTGCTAGAAAGACCCTTTCTGCAATAGTGGGAGGATAAAATTTCATGTTCTGAAGCTTCCATGCAAAGTTATGGCACAATGCAGACAACGCGTTTTCAGCCTGAGATGAGGTCGATTCCGGAACGCCATACATAAAAATGTTGATAACTTTGGAACAACACTTCAGACAGCTTAGATTTGATGTGCAACGACTAGAAAGACCCTTTCTGCTATAGTGGGAGGTCAAAATTTCATGTTCTGAAGCTTCCCTGGAAAGTTATGGGACAATGTAGAAAACGATTTTTCTTCCTGAGATAAGGTCGATTCCGGAACGCCAAGCGTAAAAATGTTGATAACTTTGGAACAATACTTCTGACAGCTTTGATTTGATGTGTAACTACTAGAAAGACCCTTTCTGCTATAGTGGTAGGTTAAAATTTCATGTTCGGAAGCTTCCATGCAAAGTTATGGCACAATGCAGACAACGCGTTTTCAGCATGAGATAAGGTCGATTCTGGAACGCCAAACATAAAAATGTTGATAACTTTCGAAAAACACTTCAGACAGCTAAGATTTGATGTGCAACTACTAGAAAGACCCTTTCTGCTATAGTGGGAGGTGAACATTTCATGTTCTGAAGCTTCCCTGAGAAGTTATGGCACAATGCAGAAAACGCGTTTTCAGCCTGAGATAAGGTGGGTTCCGGAACGCCAAGCGTAAAAATGTTGATAACTTTGGAACAACACTTCAGACAGCTTAGATTTGATGTGCAACTACTAGAAAGACCCTTTCTGCTATAGTGGGAGGTGAAAATTTCATTTTCTGAAGCTTCCCTGCAAAGTTATGGCACAATGCGTAAAACACGTTTTCAGGCTGAGATAAGGTCGATTCTGGAACTCCAAACATAAAAATGTTGATAACTTTGGAACAACACTTCAGACAGCTTAGATTTGATGTGCAACTACGAGAAAGACCCTTTCTGCTATAGTGGGAGGTGAACATTTCATTTTCTGAAGCTTCCCTGCAAAGTTATGGCACAATGCAGACAACGCGTTTTCAGCCTGAGATAAGGTCGATTCTGGAACGCCAAACATAAAAATGTTGATAACTTTCGAAAAACACTTCAGACAGCTTAGATTTGATGTGCAACTACTAGAAAGACTCTTTCTGCTATAGTGGTAGGTTAAAATTTCATTTTCTGAAGCTTCCATGCAAAGTTATGGCACATTGCAGACAACGCGTTTTCAGCCTGAGATAAGGTCGATTCTGGAACGCCAAACATAAAAATGTTGATAACTTTCGAAAAACACATCAGACAGCTTAGATTTGATGTGCAACTACTAGAAAGACCCTTTCTGCTATAGTGGGAGGTGAACATTTCATTTTCTGAAGCTTCCCTACAAAGTTATGGCACAATGCAGAAAACACGTTTTCAGCTTGAGATAAGGTGGGTTCCGGAACGCCAAACATAAAAATGTTGATAACTTTCGAAAAACACTTCAGACAGCTTAGATTTGATGTGCAACTACTAGAAAGACCCTTTCTGCTATAGTGGGAGGTCAAAATTTAATGTTCTGAAGCTTCCCTGGAAAGTTATGGGACAATGCAGAAAACGATTTTTCATCCTGAGATAAGGTCGATTCCGGAACGCCAAACATAAAAATGTTGATAACTTTGGAAAAACACTTTAGACAGCTTAGATTTGATCTGCAACTACTAGAAAGACCCTTTCTGCTATAGTGGGAGGTGAACATTTCATTTTCTGAAGCTTCACTGAGAAGTTATGGCACAATGCGTAAAACGCGTTTTCAGCCTGAGATAAGGTCGATTACGGAACGCTAAACATAAAAATGTTGATAACTTTGGAAAACCACTTCAGACAGCTTAGATTTGATGTGCAACTACTAGAAAGACCCTTTCTGCTATAGTGTTAGGTCAAAATTTCATGTTCTGAAGCTTCCCTGGAAAGTTATGGGACAATGCAGAAAACAATTTTTCATCCTGAGATAAGGTCGATTCTGTAACGCCAAACATAAAAATGTTGATAACTTTGGAAAAACACTTCAGACAGCTTAGATTTGATGTGCAACTTCTAGAAAGACCCTTTCTGCAATAGTGGGAGGTGAACATTTCACGTTCTGAAGCTTCCCTGAGAAGTTATGGCACAATGCAGAAAAAGCGTTTTCAGCCGCAGAAAAGGTCGATTCCGGAACGCCAAACATTAAAATGTTGATAACTTTGGAAAAACACTTCAGACGGCTTAGATTTGATGTGCAACTACTAGAAAGACCCTTTCTGCTGTAGTGGGAGGTGAACATTTCATGTTCTGAAGCTTCCCTGAGAAGTTAAGGCACAATGCAGAAAACGCGTTTTCAGCCTGAGATAAGGTGGGTTCCAAAACGCCAAACGTAAAAATGTTGATCACTTTGGAACAACACTTCAGACAGCTTAGATATGATGTGCAAGTACTAGAAAGACCCTTTCTGCTATAGTGGGAGGTGAACTTTTCATGTTCTGAAGCTTCCCTGAGAAGTTATGGCACAATGCAGAAAACGCGTTTCCAGCCTGAGATTAAATGGGTTCCGAAACGCAAAACGTAAAAATGTTGATCACTTTGGAATAACACTTCAGACATCTTAGATTTGATGTGCAACTACTAGAAAGACCCATTCTGCTATAGTGGGAGGTGAAAATTTCATGTTCTAAAGGTTCCCTGCAAAGTTATGGCACAATGCAGAAAATGCGTTTTCAGCCTGAGATAAGGTTGATTCCGGAACGCCAAACATAAAAATGTTGATAACTTTGGAAAAACACTTCAAACAGCTTAGATTTGATGTGCAACTACTCGAAAGACCCTTTCTGCTATAGTGTGAGGTGAACATTTCTTGTTCTGAAGCTTCCCTGAGAAGTTATGGCACAATGCAGAAAACGCGTTTTCAGCCTGAGATAAGGTGGGTTCCGAAACGCAAAACGTAAAAATGTTGATCACTTTGGAATAACACTTCAGACAGCTTAGATTTGATGTGCAACTACTAGAAAGACCCTTTCTGCTATAGTGGGAGGTGAAAATTTCATGTTCTAAAGGTTCCCTGCAAAGTTATGGCACAATGCGTAAAACGCGTTTTCAGCCTGAGATAAGGTCGATTCCGGAACGCCAAACATTAAAATGTTGATAACTTTGGAAAAACACTTCAGACAGCTTAGATTTGATGTGCAAGTACCAGAAAGACCCTTTCTGCTATAGTGGGAGGTGAACATTTCATGTTCTGAAGCTTCCCTGAGAAGTTATGGCACAATGCAGAAAACGCGTTTTCAGCCTGAGATAAGGTGGGTTCCGGAACGCCAAGCGAAAAAATGTTGATAACTTTGGAACAACACTTCAGACAGCTTAGATTTGATGTGCAACTGCTAGAAAGACCCTTTCTGCAATAGTGGGAGGATAAAATTTCATGTTCTGAAGCTTCCATGCAAAGTTATGGCACAATGCAGACAACGCGTTTTCAGCCTGAGATGAGGTCGATTCCGGAACGCCATACATAAAAATGTTGATAACTTTGGAACAACACTTCAGACAGCTTAGATTTGATGTGCAACGACTAGAAAGACCCTTTCTGCTATAGTGGGAGGTCAAAATTTCATGTTCTGAAGCTTCCCTGGAAAGTTATGGGACAATGTAGAAAACGATTTTTCTTCCTGAGATAAGGTCGATTCCGGAACGCCAAGCGTAAAAATGTTGATAACTTTGGAACAATACTTCTGACAGCTTTGATTTGATGTGTAACTACTAGAAAGACCCTTTCTGCTATAGTGGTAGGTTAAAATTTCATGTTCGGAAGCTTCCATGCAAAGTTATGGCACAATGCAGACAACGCGTTTTCAGCATGAGATAAGGTCGATTCTGGAACGCCAAACATAAAAATGTTGATAACTTTCGAAAAACACTTCAGACAGCTAAGATTTGATGTGCAACTACTAGAAAGACCCTTTCTGCTATAGTGGGAGGTGAACATTTCATGTTCTGAAGCTTCCCTGAGAAGTTATGGCACAATGCAGAAAACGCGTTTTCAGCCTGAGATAAGGTCGATTCTGGAACTCCAAACATAAAAATGTTGATAACTTTGGAACAACACTTCAGACAGCTTAGATTTGATGTGCAACTACGAGAAAGACCCTTTCTGCTATAGTGGGAGGTGAACATTTCATTTTCTGAAGCTTCCCTGCAAAGTTATGGCACAATGCAGAAAACACGTTTTCAGCTTGAGATAAGGTGGGTTCCGGAACGCCAAACATAAAAATGTTGATAACTTTCGAAAAACACTTCAGACAGCTTAGATTTGATGTGCAACTACTAGAAAGACCCTTTCTGCTATAGTGGGAGGTCAAAATTTAATGTTCTGAAGCTTCCCTGGAAAGTTATGGGACAATGCAGAAAACGATTTTTCATCCTGAGATAAGGTCGATTCCGGAACGCCAAACATAAAAATGTTGATAACTTTGGAAAAACACTTTAGACAGCTTAGATTTGATCTGCAACTACTAGAAAGACCCTTTCTGCTATAGTGGGAGGTGAACATTTCATTTTCTGAAGCTTCACTGAGAAGTTATGGCACAATGCGTAAAACGCGTTTTCAGCCTGAGATAAGGTCGATTACGGAACGCTAAACATAAAAATGTTGATAACTTTGGAAAACCACTTCAGACAGCTTAGATTTGATGTGCAACTACTAGAAAGACCCTTTCTGCTATAGTGTTAGGTCAAAATTTCATGTTCTGAAGCTTCCCTGGAAAGTTATGGGACAATGCAGAAAACAATTTTTCATCCTGAGATAAGGTCGATTCTGTAACGCCAAACATAAAAATGTTGATAACTTTGGAAAAACACTTCAGACAGCTTAGATTTGATGTGCAACTTCTAGAAAGACCCTTTCTGCAATAGTGGGAGGTGAACATTTCACGTTCTGAAGCTTCCCTGAGAAGTTATGGCACAATGCAGAAAAAGCGTTTTCAGCCTGAGAAAAGGTCGATTCCGGAACGCCAAACATTAAAGTGTTGATAACTTTGGAAAAACACTTCAGACGGCTTAGATTTGATGTGCAACTACTAGAAAGACCCTTTCTGCTGTAGTGGGAGGTGAACATTTCATGTTCTGAAGCTTCCCTGAGAAGTTAAGGCACAATGCAGAAAACGCGTTTTCAGCCTGAGATAAGGTGGGTTCCAAAACGCCAAACGTAAAAATGTTGATCACTTTGGAACAACACTTCAGACAGCTTAGATATGATGTGCAAGTACTAGAAAGACCCTTTCTGCTATAGTGGGAGGTGAACTTTTCATGTTCTGAAGCTTCCCTGAGAAGTTATGGCACAATGCAGAAAACGCGTTTCCAGCCTGAGATTAAATGGGTTCCGAAACGCAAAACGTAAAAATGTTGATCACTTTGGAATAACACTTCAGACATCTTAGATTTGATGTGCAACTACTAGAAAGACCCATTCTGCTATAGTGGGAGGTGAAAATTTCATTTTCTAAAGGTTCCCTGCAAAGTTATGGCACAATGCGTAAAACGCGTTTTCAGCCTGAGAAAAGGTCGATTCTGGAACGCCATACATAACAATGTTGATAACTTTGGAAAAACACATCAGACAGCTTAGATTTGATGAGCAACTACTAGAAAGACCCTTTCTGCTATAGTGGGAGGTCAAAATTTCATGTTCTGAAGCTTCCCTGAAAAGTTATAGCACAATGCAGAAAACACGTTTTCAGCTTGAGATAAGGTGGGTTCCGGAACGCCAAACATAAAAATGTTGATAACTTTCGAAAAACACTTCAGACAGCTTAGATTTGATGTGCAACTACTTGAAAGACCCTTTCTGCTATAGTGGGAGGTCAAAATTTCATGTTCTGAAGCTTCCCTGGAAAGTTATGGGACAATGCAGAAAACGATTTTTCATCCTGAGATAAGGTCGATTCCGGAACGCCAAACATAAAAATGTTGATAACTTTGGAAAAACACTTCAGACAGCTTAGATTTGATGTGCAACTTCTAGAAAGACCCTTTCTGCAATAGTGGGAGGTGAACATTTCACGTTCTGAAGCTTCCCTGAGAAGTTATGGCACAATGCAGAAAACGCGTTTTCAGCCTGAGATAAGGTGGGTTCCGAAACGCCAAACGTAAAAATGTTGATCACTTTGGAACAACACTTCAGACAGCTTAGATTTGATGTGCATCTACTCGAAAGACCCTTTCTGTTATAGTGGGAGGTGACCATTTCATGTTCGGAAGCTTCCATGCCAAGTTATGGCACAATGCAGACATCGCATTTTCAGCCTTAGATAAGGTCGATTCTGGAACGCCAAACATAAAAATGTTAATAACTTTCGAAAAACACTTCAGACAGCTTAGATTTGATGTGCCAGTACTAGAAAGACCATTTTTGCAATAGTGGGACTTGAAAATTTCATGTTCTGAAGTTTCCCTGCAAAGTTATGGGACAAAGCAGAAAACGATTTTTCATCCTAAGATAAGGTCGATTCCGGAACGCCAAACATTAAAATGTAGATAACTTTGGAAAAACACTTCAGACAGCTTAGATTTGATGTGCAACTACTAGAAAGACCCTTTCTGCTGTAGTGGGAGGTGAACATTTCATGTTCTGAAGCTTCCCTGAGAAGTTATGGCACAATGCAGAAAACGCGTTTTCAGCCTGAGATAAGGTGGGTTCCAAAACGCCAATCGTAAAAATGTTGATCACTTTGGAACAACACTTCAGACAGCTTAGATTTGATGTGCAAGTACTAGAAAGACCCTTTCTGCTATAGTGGGAGGTGAACATTTCATGTTCTGAAGCTTCCCTGAGAAGTTATGGCACAATGCATAAAAGGCGTTTTCAGGCTGAGATAAGGTCGATTCCGGAACACCAAACATTAAAATGTTGATAACTTTGGAAAAACACTTCAAAATGATTAGATTTGATGTGCAACTTCTTGAAAAACCCTTTCTGCTATAGTGGGGGGTGAAATTTTCATTTTCTGAAGCTTCCCTGCAAAGTTATGGCACAAAGCGTAAAAAGCGTTTTCAGCCTGAGATAAGGTAGATTCCGGAACGCCAAACATAAAACTGTTGATAACTTTGGAAAAACACTTCAGACAGCTTAGATTTGAAGTGCAACTACTAGAAAACCCCTTTCTGCTATAGTGGGAGGTGAAAATTTCATGTTTTGAAGCTTCCCTGCAAAGTTATGGCAGAATGCAGAAAACACGTTTTCAGCATGAGATAAGGTGGGTTCAGGAACGCCAAACATAAAAATGTTGATAACTTTGGAAAAACACTTCAGACAGCTTAGATTTGATGTGCCAGTACTAGAAAGACCATTTTTGCAATAGTGGGACTTGAAAATTTCATGTTCTGAAGTTTCCCTGCAAAGTTATGGGACAAAGCAGAAAACGATTTTTCATCCTAAGATAAGGTCGATTCCGGAACGCCAAACATTAAAATGTAGATAACTTTGGAAAAACACTTCAGACAGCTTAGATTTGATGTGCAACTACTAGAAAGACCCTTTCTGCTGTAGTGGGAGGTGAACATTTCATGTTCTGAAGCTTCCCTGAGAAGTTATGGCACAATGCAGAAAACGCGTTTTCAGCCTGAGATAAGGTGGGTTCCAAAACGCCAATCGTAAAAATGTTGATCACTTTGGAACAACACTTCAGACAGCTTAGATTTGATGTGCAAGTACTAGAAAGACCCTTTCTGCTATAGTGGGAGGTGAACATTTCATGTTCTGAAGCTTCCCTGAGAAGTTATGGCACAATGCATAAAAGGCGTTTTCAGGCTGAGATAAGGTCGATTCCGGAACACCAAACATTAAAATGTTGATAACTTTGGAAAAACACTTCAAAATGATTAGATTTGATGTGCAACTTCTTGAAAAACCCTTTCTGCTATAGTGGGGGGTGAAATTTTCATTTTCTGAAGCTTCCCTGCAAAGTTATGGCACAAAGCGTAAAAAGCGTTTTCAGCCTGAGATAAGGTAGATTCCGGAACGCCAAACATAAAACTGTTGATAACTTTGGAAAAACACTTCAGACAGCTTAGATTTGAAGTGCAACTACTAGAAAACCCCTTTCTGCTATAGTGGGAGGTGAAAATTTCATGTTTTGAAGCTTCCCTGCAAAGTTATGGCACAATGCAGAAAACACGTTTTCAGCATGAGATAAGGTGGGTTCAGGAACGCCAAACATAAAAATGTTGATAACTTTGGAAAAACACTTCAGACGGCTTAGATTTGATGTGCAACTACTAGAAAGACACTTTCTGCAATAGTGGGAGGTTAAAATTTCATGTTCTGAAGCTTCCCTGCAAAGTTATGGCACAATGCAGAAAACGCGTTTTCAGCATGAGATAAGGTGGGTTCCGGAACGCCAAACATAAAAATGTTGATAACTTTGGAAAAACACTTCAGACAGCTTAGATTTGATGTGCAACTACTAGAAAGACCCTTTCTGCTTTAGTGGGAAGTGAAGCTTTCATGTTCTGAAGCTTTCCTTCAAAGTTATGGCACAATGCAGAAAACGCATTTTCAGCCTGAGATAAGGTGGGTTCCGGAACACCAAACATAAAAATGTTGATAACTTTCGAAAAACACTTCAGACAGCTTAGATTTGATGTGCAACTACTAGAAACACCCTTTCTGCGATAGTGGGAGGTGAACATTTCATGTTCTGAAGATTCCCTGCAAAGTTATGGCACAATGCGTAAAACGGGTTTTCAGCCTGAGATAAGGTCGATTCCGGAACGCCATACATAAAAATGTTGATAACTTTGGACAAACACATCAGACAGCTTAGATTTGATGTGTAACTACTAGAAAGACCCTTTCTGCTATAGTGGGAGGTGAACATTTCATGTTCTGAAGCTTCCATGCAAAGTTATGGCACAATGCAGAAAACGCGTTTTCAGCTTGAGATAAGGTGTGTCCCGGAACGCCAAACATAAAAATGTAGATAATTTTCGAAAAGCACTTCAGACAGCTTAGATTTGATGTGCAACTACAAGAAAGACCCTTTCTGCTATAGTGGGAGGTCAAAATTTCATGTTCTGAAGCTTCCCTGCAAAGTTATGGCACAATGCGTAAAAAGCGTTTTCAGCCTGAGATAAGATCGATTCCAGAACGCCAAACATAAAAATGTTGAAATCTTTGGAAAAACACTTCAGACAGCTTAGATTTGATGTGCAACTACTAGAAAGACCCTTTCTGCTATAGTGGGAGGTGAAAATTTCATTTTCTGAATCTTCCCTGAGAATTTATGGCACAATGCACAAAACGCGTTTTCAGCCTGAGATAAGGTGGGTTCCGGAAAGCCAAACGTAAAAATGTTGATAACTTTGGAGCAACACTTCAGACAGCTTAGATTTGATGTGCAACTACTAGAAAGACCCTTTCTGCCATAGTGGGAGGTCAAAATTTCATGTTCTGAAGCTTCCCTGGAAAGTTATGGCACAATGCGTAAAAAGCGTTTTCAGCCTGAGATAAGGTCGATTCCAGAACGCCAAACATAAAAACGTTGATAACTTTGGAAAAACACTTCAGACAGCTTAGATTTGATGTGCAACTACTAGAAAAACCCTTTCTGCTATAGTGGGAGGTGAAAATTTCATTTTCTGGAACTTCCCTGCAAAGTTATGGCACAATGCGTAAAACGCGTCTTCAGCCTGAGATAAGGTCGATTCCGGAACGCCAAACATGAAAATGTTGATAACTTTGGAAAAACTCATCAGACTGCATAGATTTGATGTTCAAATAATAGACAGACACTTTCTGCAATAGTGGGAGGTTAAAATTTCATGTTCTGAAGCTTCCCTGCAAAGTTATGGCACAATGCAGAAAACGCGTTTTCAGCTTGAGATAAGGTGGGTTCCGGAACGCCAAACATAAAAATGTTGATAACTTTCGAAAAACACTTCAGACAACTTAGATTTGATGTGCAACTACTAGAAAGACCCTTTCTGCTATAGTGGGAGGTGAAACTTTCATGTTCTGAAGCTTTCCTTCAAAGTTATGGGACAATGCAGAAAACGCATTTTCAGCCTGAGATAAGGTGGGTTCCGGAACGCCAACATAAAAATGTTAATAACTTTCGAAAAACACTTCAGACAGATTAGATTTGATGTGCAACTACTAGAAAGACCCTTTCTGCTGTAGTGGGAGGTGAAACTTTCATGTTCTGAAGCTTTCCTTCAAAGTTATGGGACAATGCAGAAAACGCATTTTCAGCCTGAGATAAGGTGGGTTCCGGAACGCCAAACATAAAAATGTTGATAACTTTGGAACAACACTTCAGACAGCTTAGATTTGATGTGCAACTACTAGAAAGACCCTTTCTGCCATAGTGGGAGGTCAAAATTTCATGTTCTGAAGCTTCCCTAGAAAGTTATGGGACAATGCGTAAAACGCGTTTTCAGCCTGAGATAAGGTCGATTCCGGAACGCCAAACATAAAAATGTTGATAACTTTCGAAAAACACTTCAGACAGCTTAATTTTGATGTGCAACTACTAGAAAGACCCTTTCTGCTGTAGTGGGAGGTGAAACTTTCATGTTCTGAAGCTTTCCTTCAAAGTTATGGGACAATGCAGAAAACGCATTTTCAGCCTGAGATAAGGTGGGTTCCGGAACACCAAACATAAAAATGTTGATAACTTTGGAAAAACACTTCAGACAGCTTAGATTTGATGTGCAACTACTAGAAAAAGCCTTTCTGCTACAGTGGGTGGTTAAAATTTCATGTTCTGAAGCTTCCCTGCAAAGTTATGTCATAAAGCAGAAAACGCGTTTGAGAGGAGAAAGGTTTGCGACCTTTACTCTACATGTGTTGATGGCCTGAGCCGACCTCAACGCTGGATCATGCTTAAATAACATGTTTTTCACTCATGCTTAAATAACATGTTTTTCACTCATGCTTAAATAACATGTTTTTCACTCATGCTTAAATCACTCGCAGTTGCGCTCCTATAGTATGTTTTTCACTCGCTTGCAAAATAACAGGATGCCAGCTGTTCTTGTTCAAGGACAGGGACGCATGGGAACGGTGTGAGAGACCAAGATTTACGGTCAAAATATTTACCAAGAAAGACCAAGATTTACGGTCAAAATATTTACCAAGAAAGACCAAGATTTACGGGAACGGTCCAACGGTTTGTTGTCTGACATCGGGGCGGAGGGAAGACTCATGTTAGGTATATAGAAAGGCGCGTCTAAGCGGGGAGTTAGAGTCTGCTGCGAACTGTGATCAAGTGTCCAGCTGTCGGTTTCAGACGTGTCTCTCCGGGGTGTTGGCTCTCCGCCCGCTGTCAACGGTAGGCTGCTGTTAACTCTGACCGATTTGGGGAGTGTTGTGTGGGGATTTAGGGGTGACAGCCTGAGTCTAGCATAACCTTCTATTGTGAAATGTCAATATCTGTGTTGAATTGTTGAAGGACCTGTTGTTTTGCTCTAATAAATCAGCATTATTATTTTAATCTGTCTCGCTTGATGTTTTCTTGTGACGCGATCTCCTGAAGAACCTGTCTAAAAATTTCACAAAACAGCGTTTTCAGCCAGAGATAAGGTAGGTTCAGGAACGCCAAACATAAAAATGTTGATAAGTTTGGAAGAACACTTCAGACAGCTTAGATTTGATGTGTAACTACTAAAAATACCCTTTCTGCTATAGTGGGAGGTGAAACTTTCATGTTCTGAAGCTTTCCTTCAAAGTTATGGCACAATGCAGAAAACGCGTTTTCAGCATGAGACTAGGTGGGTTCCGGAACGCCAAACATAAAGATGTTGATAACTTTCGAAAAACACTTCAGACAGATTAGATTTGATGTGAAACTATTAGAAAGACCCTGTTTGTCATAGTGGGAGCTGAAAATTTCATGTTCTGATGCTTCCCTGCAAAGTTAAGGAACAATGCAGAAAACGCGTTTTCAGCCTGAGATAAGGTGGGTTCCGGAACGCCAAACTTAAAAATGTTGATAACTTTGGAAAAACACTTCAGACAGCTTAGATTTGATGTGCAACTACTAGAAAGACCCTTTCTGCTACAGTGGGAGGTTAAAATTTCATGTTCTGAAGCTTCCCTGCAAAGTTATGGCACAATGCAGAAAACGCGTTTTCAGCCCGAGATAAGGTCGTTTCCGGAACGCCAACCTAAAAAATGTTGATAGCTTTCGAAAAACACTTCAGACAGCTTAGATTTGATGTGCAACTACTGGAAAGACCCTTTCTGCTATAGTGGGAGGTCAAAATTTCATGTTCTGAAACTACCCTGGAAATTTATGGGACAATGCAGAAAACGATTTTACATCCTGAGATAAGGTGGGTTCCGGAACGCCAAACATAAAAATGTTGATAACTTTGGAAAAACACATCAGACAGCTTAGATTTGATGAGCAACTACTAGAATTACCCTTTCTGCTATAGTGGGACCTGAAAATTTCATGTTCTGAAGCTTCCCTGCAAAGTTATGGCACAATGCAGAAAACACGTTTTCAGCTTGAGATAAGGTCGAATCCGGAACGCCAAACATAAAAATGATGATAACTTTGGAATAACACATCAGACAGCTTAGATTTGATGTGCAACTACTAGAAAGACGTTTTCTGCTATAGTGGGAGGTTAAAATTTCATGTTCGAAAGCTTCCATGCAAAGTTATGGCACAATGCAGACAACGCGTTTTCAGCCTGAGATAAGGTCGATTCTGGAACGCCAATCATAAAAATGTTGATAACTTTCGAAAAACACTTCAGACAGCTTAGATTTGATGTACAACTACTAGAAAGACCCTTTCTGCTATAGTGGGAGGTGAACATTTCATGTTCTGAAGCTTCCCTTCAAAGTTTTGGCACAATGCAGAAAACGCATTTTCAGCTTGAGATAAGGTGGGTTCCGGAACGCCAAACATAAAAATGTTGATAACTTTGGAAAAACACTTCAGACAGCTTAGATTTGATGTGCAACTATGAGAAAGACCCTTTCTGCTACACTGGGAGGTGAAAATTTCATGTACGGAAGCTTCCATGCAAAGTTTTGGCACAATGCAGACAACGCGTTTTCAGCCTGAGAGAAGGTCGATTCTGGAACGCCAAACATAAGAATGTTGATAACTTTCGAAAAACACTTCAGACAGCTTAGATTTGATGTGCAACTACTAGAAAGACCCTTTCTGCTATAGTGGGAGGTGAACATTTCATGTTCTGAAGCTTCCCTGCAAAGTTATGGGACAATGCAGAAAACGATTTTTCATCCTGAGATAAGGTCGATTCCGGAACGCCAAAGATAAAAATGTTGATAACTTTCGAAAAACGCTTCAGACAGCTTAGATTTGATGTGCAACTACTAGAAAGACCCTTTCTGCTATAGAGGGACGTGAAAATTTCATGTTCTGAAGCTTCCCTGCAAAGTTATGGCACAATGCAGAAAACCTGTTTTCAGCCTGAGATAAGGTGGGTTCCGGAACGCCAAACATAAAAATGTTGATAACTCAGGAAAAACTCTACAGACAGCTTAGATTTGATGTGCAACTACGAGAAATACCCTTTCTGCTCAAGTGGGAGTTGAAAATTACATGTTGTAACGCTTCCCTGCAAAGCTATGGCACAATGCAGAAAACGTGTTTTCAGCCTGACAAAAGGTGGGTTCCGGAACGCCAAACATAAAAATGTTGATAACTTTGGAAAAACACTTCAGACAGGTTAGATTTTTATGTGCAACTACTAGAGAGACCCTTTATGCTATAGTGGGAGGAGAAAATTTCATGTTCTGAAGCTTCCCTGCAAAGTTATGACACAATGCAGAAAACGCGTTTTCAGCCTGAGATAAGGTTGATTCCGGAACGCCAAACATAAAAATGTTGATAACTTTGGAAAAACACTTCAGACAGCTTAGATTTGATGTGCAACTACTAGAAAGACCCTTTCTGCTATAGTGGGAGGTGAAAATTTCATATTCTGCAGCTTTCCTGCAAAGTTATGGCACAATGCAGAAAACGCGTTTTCAATCTGAGAAAAGGTCGATTCAGGAACACCAAACATAAAACTGTTGAAAACTTTCGAAAAACACTTCAGACAGCTTAGATTTGATGTGCAACTACGAGAAAGACCCTTTCTGCTATAGTGGGAGGTGAAAATTTCATGTTCTGAAGCTTTCCTGCAAAGTTATGGCACAATGCGTAAAACGCATTTTCAGCCTGAGATAAGGTCGATTCCGGAACGCCAAACATAAAAAGGTTCATAATTCTGGAAAAACACTTCAGACAGCTTAGATTTGATGTGCAACTACTAGAGAGACCCTTTCTGCTATAGTGGGAGGTGAAAATTTCATGTTCTGAAGCTTCCCTGCAAAGTTATGGCACAATGCAGAAAACGCGTTTTCAGCCTGAGAAAAGGTCGATTCAGGAACACCAAACATAAAACTGTTGAAAACTTTCGAAAAACACTTCAGACAGCTTAGATTTGATGTGCAACTACGAGAAAGACCCTTTCTGCTGTAGTGGGAGGTGAAAATTTCATGTTCTGAAGCTTCGCTGCAAAGTTCTGGCACAATGCGTAAATCGTCTTTTCAGCCTGAGATAAGGTCGATTCCTGAACGCCAAACATAAAAATGTTGATAACTTTGGAAAAACACTTCAAACAGCTTAGATTTGATGTGCAACTACTAGAAAGACCCTTTCTGCTATAGTGGGATGTGAAAATTTCATGTTCTGAAACTTCCCTGCAAAGTTATGGCACAATGCAGAAAACACGTTTTCAGCATGAGACGAGGTCAATTCTGGAGCGCCAAACATAGAAATATGATAACTTTGGAAAAACACTTCAGACAGCTTAGATTTGATGTGCAACTACTCGAAAGACCCTTTCTGCTATAGTGGTTCGTGAAAATTCGATGTTGGGAAGCTTCCCTGCAAAGTTATGGAACAGTCCGTTAAACACGTTTTCAGCCTGAGATAAGGTCGATTCCGGAACGCCAAACACAAAAATGTTGAAAACTTTCAAAAAACACTTCAGACAGTTTAGATTTGAAGTGCAAGTACGAGAAAGACCCTTTCTGCTATAATGGGAATTGAAAATTTCATGTTCTGAAGCTTTCCTCCAAAGTTATGGCACAATGCAGAAAACGCGCTCACAGCCTGAGATAAGGTGGGTTCCGTAACGCCAAACATAAAAATGTTGATAACTTTGGAAAAACACTTCAAACAGCTAAGATTTGATGTGTAAATACTAGAAAGACCCTTTCTGCTATAGTGGGAGCTGAAAACTACATGTTCTGAAGCTTCCCTGCAAAGCTATGACACAATTCCGAAAACGCGTTTTCAGCCTGAGATAAGGTCGATTCCGGAACGAAAAACATAAAAATGTTGAGAACTTCGGGAAAACACATCAGACAGCTTACATTTCATTTCCAACTACGAGAAAGACCCTTTCTGCTATAGTGGTTCGTGAAAATTCGATGTTCGGAAGCTTCCCTGCAAAGTTATGGAACAGTGCGTTAAACGCGTTTTCAGCCTGAGATAAGGTCGATTCCGGAACGCCAAACATAAAAATGTTGTTAACTTTGGAAAAACACCAGACAGCTTAGATTTGATGTGCAACTTCTAGAAAGACCCTTTCTGCTATAGTCGCATGTGAATATTTCATGTTCTGAAGCTTGCCTGCAAAGTTATGGCACAATGCAGAAAATGCGTTTTCAGCCTCAGATAAGGTGGGTTCCAGAACGCCAAACATAAAAATGTTGATAACTTTGGAAAAACACTTCAGACAGATTAGATTTGATGTGCAACTACTAGAAAGACCCTTTCTGCTATAGTGGGAGGTGAAAATTTTATGTTCTGAAGCTTCCCTGCAAACTTATGGCACAATGCAGAAAACGCGTTTTCAGCCTGAGATAAGGTCGATTCCGGAACGCCAAACATAAAAATGTTGATAACTTTGGAAAAACACTTCAGACAGATTAGATTTGAAGTGTAACTACTAGAGAGACCCTTTCTGCTATAGTGGGAGGTGAAAAATTCATGTTCTGATGCTTCCCTGCAAAGTTATGGCACAATGCAGAAAACGCATTTTCAGCCTGATTTAAGGTGGGTTCAGGAAGGAGAAACATAAAAATGTTGATAACTTTGGAAAAACACCAGACAGCTTAGATTTGATGTGCAACTACTAGAAAGACCCTTTCTGCTATAGTGGGAGGTGGAAAATTTTTGTTCTGAAGCTTCCCTGCAAAGTTATGGCACAATGCAGAAAACGCCTTTTCAGCCTCACATAAGGTCGATTCCGGAACGCCAAACATAAAAATGTTGATAACTTCGGAAAAACACTTCAGACAGCTTAGATTTGATGTGCAACTACTAGAAAGAACCTTTCTGCTGTAGTGGGAGGTAAAAATTTCATGTTCTGAAGCTTCGCTGTAAAGTTATGGCACAATGCAGAAAACGCGTTTTCAGCCTGACAAAAGGTGGGTTCCGGAACGCCAAACATAAAAAAGTTGATAACTTTGGAAAAACACTTCAGACAGCTTAGATTTGATGTGCAACTACTAGAAAGACCCGTTCTGCTATAGTGGGAGGTTAAAATTTCATGTTCTTAAGCTTCCCAGCAAAGTTGTGGCACAATGCAGAAAACGCATTTTCAGCCTGACAAAAGGTGGGTTCCGGAACGCCAAACATAAAAATGTTGATAACTTTGGAAAAACACTTCAGACAGGTTAGATTTTTATGTGCAACTACTAGAGAGACCCTTTATGCTATAGTGGGAGGAGAAAATTTAATGTTCTGAAGCTTCCCTGCAAAGTTATGACACAATGCAGAAAACGCGTTTTCAGCCTGAGATAAGGTTGATTCCGGAACGCCAAACATAAAAATGTTGATAACTTTGGAAAAACACTTCAGACAGCTTAGATTTGATGTGCAACTACTAGAAAGACCCTTTCTGCTATAGTGGGAGGTGAAAATTTCATATTCTGCAGCTTTCCTGCAAAGTTATCGCACAATGCAGAAAACGCGTTTTCAATCTGAGAAAAGGTCGATTCAGGAACACCAAACATAAAACTGTTGAAAACTTTCGAAAAACACTTCAGACAGCTTAGATTTGATGTGCAACTACGAGAAAGACCCTTTCTGCTATAGTGGGAGGTGAAAATTTCATGTTCTGAAGCTTTCCTGCAAAGTTATGGCACAATGCGTAAAACGCATTTTCAGCCTGAGATAAGGTCGATTCCGGAACGCCAAACATAAAAAGGTTCATAATTCTGGAAAAACACTTCAGACAGCTTAGATTTGATGTGCAACTACGAGAAAGACCCTTTCTGCTGTAGTGGGAGGTGAAAATTTCATGTTCTGAAGCTTCGCTGCAAAGTTCTGGCACAATGCGTAAATCGTCTTTTCAGCCTGAGATAAGGTCGATTCCTGAACGCCAAACATAAAAATGTTGATAACTTTGGAAAAACACTTCAAACAGCTTAGATTTGATGTGCAACTACTAGAAAGACCCTTTCTGCTATAGTGGGATGTGAAAATTTCATGTTCTGAAACTTCCCTGCAAAGTTATGGCACAATGCAGAAAACACGTTTTCAGCATGAGACAAGGTCAATTCTGGAACGCCAAACATAGAAATATGATAACTTTGGAAAAACACTTCAGACAGCTTAGATTTGATGTGCAACTACTAGAGAGACCCTTTCTGCTATAGTGGGAGGTGAAAAATTCATGTTCTGATGCTTCCCTGCAAAGTTATGGCACAATGCAGAAAACGCATTTTCAGCCTGATTTAAGGTGGGTTCAGGAAGGAGAAACATAAAAATGTTGATAACTTTGGAAAAACACCAGACAGCTTAGATTTGATGTGCAACTACTAGAAAGACCCTTTCTGCTATAGTGGGATGTGAAAATTTCATGTTCTGAAGCGTCCCTGCAAAGTTATGGCACAATGCAAAAAACACGTTTTCAGACTGAGATAAGGTGGGTTCCAGAACGCCAAACATAAAAATGTTGTTAACTTTGGAAAAACACTTCAGACAGCTTAGATTTGATCTGCAACTACTACAAAGACCCTTTCTGCTATAGTGGGTGGTGAAAATTTCATGTGCTGAAGCTTTATGCAAAGTTATGGCACAATGCGTAAAACGCGTTTTCAGCCTGAGATAAGGTCGATTCCGGAACGCCAAACATAAAAATGTTGATAAGTTTGGAAAAACACTTCAGACAGCTTAGATTTGATGAGCCATTACGAGAAAGACCCTTTCTGCTGTAGTGGGTGGTGAAAATTCGATGTTCTGAAGCTTCCCTGCAAAGTTATGGCACAATGTGTAAAATGCGTTTTCAGCCTGAGATAAGGTGGGTTCCGGAACGCCAAACATAAAAATGTGGACAACTTTGGAAAGACACTTCAGACAGCTTAGATTTGAAGTGCAACCACGAGAAAGACCCTTTCTGCTATAGTGGGAGGTGAAAATTTCATGTTCTGAAGCTTCGCAGCAAAGTTCTGGCACAATGCGTAAATCGTCTTTTCAGCCTGAGATAAGGTTGATTCCGGAACGCCAAACATAAGAATGTTGATAACTTTGGAAAAACACTTCAGACAACTTAGATTTGATGTGCAACTACTTGAAATACCCTTTCTGCTATAGTGGGAGGAAAAAAATTCATGTTCTGAAGTCTCCCTGCAAAGTTATGGCATTATCCAGAAAACACGTTTTCAGCCTGAGATAAGGTGGGTTCCAGAACGCCAAACATAAAAATGTTGATAACTTTGGAAAAACACTTCAGACAGCTTATATTTGATGTGCAACTACTAGAAAGACCCTTTCTGCTATAGTGGGAGCTTAAAATGTCAAGTTCTGAAGCTTCCCTGCAAAGTTATGGCAAAATTTATAAAGCGCGTTTTCAGGCTGAGATAAGGTCGATTCCGGAACGCCAAACGTAAAAATGTTGATAACTTTGGAAAAACACTTCAGACAGCTAAGATTTGATGTGCAACTACTAGAAAGACCCTTTTTGCTACAGTGGGAGGTGAAAATTTCATGTTCTGAAGCTTCCCTGCAAAGTTATGCCACAATGCAAGAAACACGTTTTCAGCCTGAGATAAGGTCGATTCCGGAACGCCAAACATAAAAATATTGATAACTTTGGAAAAACACTTCAGACAGTTTAGATTTGATGTACAACTACTCGAAAGACCCTTTCTGCTATAGTGGTTCGTGAAAATTCGATGTTGGGAAGCTTCCCTGCAAAGTTATGGAACAGTGCGTTAAACGCGTTTTCAGCCTGAGATAAGGTCGATTCCGGAACGCCAAACACAAAAATGTTGAAAACTTTCAAAAAACACTTCAGACAGTTTAGATTTGAAGTGCAAGTACGAGAAAGACCCTTTCTGCTATAATGGGAATTGAAAATTTCATGTTCTGAAGCTTTCCTCCAAAGTTATGTCACAATGCAGAAAACGCGCTCACAGCCTGAGATAAGGTGGGTTCCGTAACGCCAAACATAAAAATGTTTATAACTTTGGAAAAACACTTCAAACAGCTAAGATTTGATGTGTAAATACTAGAAAGACCCTTTCTGCTATAGTGGGAGCTGAAAACTACATGTTCTGAAGCTTCCCTGCAAAGCTATGACACAATTCCGAAAACGCGTTTTCAGCCTGAGATAAGGTCGATTCCGGAACGAAAAACATAAAAATGTTGATAACTTCGGAAAAACACATCAGACAGCTTACATTTCATTTCCAACTACGAGAAAGACCTTTTCTGCTATAGTGGTTCGTGAAAATTCGATGTTCGGAAGCTTCCCTGCAAAGTTATGGAACAGTGCGTTAAACGCGTTTTCAGCCTGAGATAAGGTTGATTCCGGATCGCCAAACATAAAAATGTTGTTAACTTTGGAAAAACACGTCAGACAGCTTAGATGTGATGTGCTACTACTAGAAAGATCCATTCTGATATAGTGGGAGCTGAAAATTTCATGTTCTGAAGCTTCCCTGCAAAGTTATGGCACAATGCAGAAAACACGTTTTCAGCCTGAGATGAGGTGGGTTCGGGAACGCCAAACATAAAAATATTTAAAACTTTGGAAAAACACTTCAGACAGCTTAGATTTGACGTGCAACTACTAGAAAGACCATTTCTGCTATAGTGGGAGTTGAAAATTTCATGTTCTGAAGCTTCCCTGCAAAGTTATGGCACAATGCAGAAAAGGCGTTTTCAGCCTGAGATATGGTCGATTCCGGAACGCCAAACATAACAATGTTGATAACTTTGGAAAAACACTTCAGACAGATTAGATTTGATGTGCAACTTCTAGAAAGACCCTTTCTGCTATAGTCGCATGTGAATATTTCATGTTCTGAAGCTTGCCTGCAAAGTTATGGCACAATGCAGAAAATGCGTTTTCAACCTCAGATAAGGTGGGTTCCAGAACCCCAAACATAAAAATGTTGATAACTTTGGAAAAACACTTCAGACAGATTAGATTTGATGTGCAACTACTAGAAAGACCCTTTCTGCTATAGTGGGAGGTGAAAATTTCATGTTCTGAAGCTTCCCTGCAAACTTATGGCACAATGCAGAAAACGCGTTTTCAGCCTGAGATAAGGTCGATTCCGGAACGCCAAACATAAAAATGTTGATAACTTTGGAAAAACACTTCAGACAGATTAGATTTGAAGTGTAACTACTAGAGAGACCCTTTCTGCTATAGTGGGAGGTGAAAAATTCATGTTCTGATGCTTCCCTGCAAAGTTATGGCACAATGCAGAAAACGCATTTTCAGCCTGATTTAAGGTGGGTTCAGGAAGGAGAAACATAAAAATGTTGATAACTTTGGAAAAACACCAGACAGCTTAGATTTGATGTGCAACTACTAGAAAGACCCTTTCTGCTATAGTGGGATGTGAAAATTTCATGTTCTGAAGCGTCCCTGCAAAGTTATGGCACAATGCAAAAAACACGTTTTCAGACTGAGATAAGGTGGGTTCCAGAACGCCAAACATAAAAATGTTGTTAACTTTGGAAAAACACTTCAGACAGCTTAGATATGATCTGCAACTACTACAAAGACCCTTTCTGCTATAGTGGGTGGTGAAAATTTCATGTGCTGAAGCTTTATGCAAAGTTATGGCACAATGCGTAAAACGCGTTTTCAGCCTGAGATAAGGTCGATTCCGGAACGCCAAACATAAAAATGTTGATAAGTTTGGAAAAACACTTCAGACAGCTTAGATTTGATGAGCCATTACGAGAAAGACCCTTTCTGCTGTAGTGGGTGGTGAAAATTCGATGTTCTGAAGCTTCCCTGCAAAGTTATGGCACAATGTGTAAAATGCGTTTTCAGCCTGAGATAAGGTGGGTTCCGGAACGCCAAACATAAAAATGTGGACAACTTTGGAAAAACACTTCAGACAGCTTAGATTTGAAGTGCAACCACGAGAAAGACCCTTTCTGCTATAGTGGGAGGTGAAAATTTCATGTTCTGAAGCTTCGCAGCAAAGTTCTGGCACAATGCCTAAATCGTCTTTTCAGCCTGAGATAAGGTCGATTCCTGAACGCCAAACATAAAAATGTTGATAACTTTGGAAAAACACTTCAAACAGCTTAGATTTGATGTGCAACTACTAGAAAGACCCTTTCTGCTATAGTGGGATGTGAAAATTTCATGTTCTGAAACTTCCCTGCAAAGTTATGGCACAATGCAGAAAACACGTTTTCAGCATGAGACAAGGTCAATTCTGGAACGCCAAACATAGAAATATGATAACTTTGGAAAAACACTTCAGACAGCTTAGATTTGATGTGCAACTACTCGAAAGACCCTTTCTGCTATAGTGGTTCGTGAAAATTCGATGTTGGGAAGCTTCCCTGCAAAGTTATGGAACAGTGCGTTAAACGCGTTTTCAGCCTGAGATAAGGTCGATTCCGGAACGCCAAACACAAAAATGTTGAAAACTTTCAAAAAACACTTCAGACAGTTTAGATTTGAAGTGCAAGTACGAGAAAGACCCTTTCTGCTATAATGGGAATTGAAAATTTCATGTTCTGAAGCTTTCCTCCAAAGTTATGTCACAATGCAGAAAACGCGCTCACAGCCTGAGATAAGGTGGGTTCCGTAACGCCAAACATAAAAATGTTGATAACTTTGGAAAAACACTTCAAACAGCTAAGATTTGATGTGTAAATACTAGAAAGACCCTTTCTGCTATAGTGGGAGCTGAAAACTACATGTTCTGAAGCTTCCCTGCAAAGCTATGACACAATTCCGAAAACGCGTTTTCAGCCTGAGATAAGGTCGATTCCGGAACGAAAAACATAAAAATGTTGATAACTTCGGAAAAACACATCAGACAGCTTACATTTCATTTCCAACTACGAGAAAGACCTTTTCTGCTATAGTGGTTCGTGAAAATTCGATGTTCGGAAGCTTCCCTGCAAAGTTATGGAACAGTGCGTTAAACGCGTTTTCAGCCTGAGATAAGGTTGATTCCGGATCGCCAAACATAAAAATGTTGTTAACTTTGGAAAAACACGTCAGACAGCTTAGATGTGATGTGCTACTACTAGAAAGATCCATTCTGATATAGTGGGAGCTGAAAATTTCATGTTCTGAAGCTTCCCTGCAAAGTTATGGCACAATGCAGAAAACACGTTTTCAGCCTGAGATGAGGTGGGTTCGGGAACGCCAAACATAAAAATATTTAAAACTTTGGAAAAACACTTCAGACAGCTTAGATTTGACGTGCAACTACTAGAAAGACCATTTCTGCTATAGTGGGAGTTGAAAATTTCATGTTCTGAAGCTTCCCTGCAAAGTTATGGCACAATGCAGAAAAGGCGTTTTCAGCCTGAGATATGGTCGATTCCGGAACGCCAAACATAACAATGTTGATAACTTTGGAAAAACACGTCAGACAGCTTAGATGTGATGTGCTACTACTAGAAAGATCCATTCTGATATAGTGGGAGCTGAAAATTTCATGTTCTGAAGCTTCCCTGCAAAGTTATGGCACAATGCAGAAAACACGTTTTCAGACTGAGATAAGGTGGGTTCCAGAACGCCAAACATAAAAATGTTGTTAACTTTGGAAAAACACTTCAGACAGCTTAGATTTGATCTGCAACTACTACAAAGACCCTTTCTGCTATAGTGGGTGGTGAAAATTTCATGTGCTGAAGCTTTATGCAAAGTTATGGCACAATGCGTAAAACGCGTTTTCAGCCTGAGATAAGGTCGATTCCGGAACGCCAAACATAAAAATGTTGATAAGTTTGGAAAAACACTTCAGACAGCTTAGATTTGATGAGCCATTACGAGAAAGACCCTTTCTGCTGTAGTGGGTGGTGAAAATTCGATGTTCTGAAGCTTCCCTGCAAAGTTATGGCACAATGTGTAAAATGCGTTTTCAGCCTGAGATAAGGTGGGTTCCGGAACGCCAAACATAAAAATGTGGATAACTTTGGAAAAACACTTCAGACAGCTTAGATTTGAAGTGCAACCACGAGAAAGACCCTTTCTGCTATAGTGGGAGGTGAAAATTTCATGTTCTGATGCGTCCCTGTGATGTTATGGCACAATGCACAAAAACTCTTTTTCAGCCTGAGATAAGGTGGGTTTCGGAACGCCAAACATTAAAATGTTGACAACTTTGGAAAAACACTTCAGACAGCATAGATTTGATGTGCAACTACTAGAAAGACCCTTTCTGCTATAGTGGGAGGTGAAAATTTCATGTTCTGAAGCTTCCCTGCAAACTTATGGCACAATGCAGAAAACGCGTTTTCAGCCTGAGATAAGGTTGATTCCGGAACGCCAAACATAAAAATGTTGATAACTTTGTAAAAACACTTCAGACAGCTTAGATTTGATGTGCAACTACATGACAGACCCTATCTGCAATAGTGGGAGGAGAAAATTTCATGTTCTGAAGTCTCCCTGCAAAGTTATGGCACTATTCAAAAAACGCGTTTTCAGCCTGTGATAAGGTGGGTTCCAGAACGCCAAACATAAAAATGTTGATAACTTTGGAAAAACACTTCAGACAGCTTAGATTTGATGTGCAACTACTAGAAAGACGCATTCTGCTATAATGGGAGGTTAAAATTTCATGTTCTGAAGCTTCCCTGCAAAGTTATGGCAGAATGCGTAAATCGTGTTTTCAGCCTGAGATAAGGTCGATTCCGGAACGCCAAACATAAAAGTGTTGATAACTTTGGAAAAACACTTCAGACAGCTTCGATTTGATGTGCACCTACTAGAAAGACCCTTTCTGCTATAGTGGGAGGTGAAATTTTCATGTTCTGGAGCTTACCTACAAAGTTTTGGCACAATGCAGAAAACGCGTTTTCAGCCTGAGATAAGGTGGGTTCCAGAACGCCAAACATAAAAATGTTGATAACTTTGGAAAAACACTTCAGACAGCTTAGATTTGATGTGCAACTACTAGAAAGACCCTTTCTGCTATAGTGGGAGGTGAAAATTTCATGTTCGGAAGCTTCCCTGCAAAGTTATGCCACAATGCAAGAAACGCGTTTTCAGCCTGAGATAAGGTCGATTCCGGAACGCCAAACATAAAAATATTGATAACTTTGGAAAAACACTTCAGACAGCTTAGATTTGATGTGCAACCACTAGAAAGACCCTTTCTGCTATAGTGGGAGTAGAAAATTTCATGTTCTGAAGCTTTCCTGCAAAATTATGGCACAATGCGTAAAACGAGTTTTCAGCCTGAGATAAGGTTGATTCCGGAACGCCAAACATAAGAATGTTGATAACTTTGGAAAAACTCTTCAGACAACTTAGATTTGATGTGCAACTACTTGAAATACCCCTTCTGCTATAGTGGGAGGAGAAAATTTCATGTTCTGAAGTCTCCCTGCAAAGTTATGGCACTATTCAAAAAACGCGTTTTCAGCCTGTGATAAGGTGGGTTCCAGAACGCCAAACATAAAAATGTTGATAACTTTGGAAAAACACTTCAGACAGCTTAGATTTGATGTGCAACTACTAGAAAGACGCATTCTGCTATAGTGGGAGGTTAAAATTTCATGTTCTGAAGCTTCCCTGCAAAGTTATGGCAGAATGCGTAAATCGTGTTTTCAGCCTGAGATAAGGTCGATTCCGGAACGCCAAACATAAAAGTGTTGATAACTTTTGAAAAACACTTCAGACAGCTTCGATTTGATGTGCACCTACTAGAAAGACCCTTTCTGCTATAGTGGGAGGTGAAATTTTCATGTTCTGGAGCTTACCTACAAAGTTTTGGCACAATGCAGAAAACGCGTTTTCAGCCTGAGATAAGGTGGGTTACAGAACGCCAAACATAAAAATGTTGATAACTTTGGAAAAACACTTCAGACAGCTTAGATTTTATGTGCAACTACTAGAAAGACCCTTTCTGCTATAGTGGGAGGTGAAAATTTCATGTTCGGAAGCTTCCCTGCAAAGTTATGCCACAATGCAAGAAACGCGTTTTCAGCCTGAGATAAGGTCGATTCCGGAACGCCAAACATAAAAATATTGATAACTTTGGAAAAACACTTCAGACAGCTTAGATTTGATGTGCAACCACTAGAAAGACCCTTTCTGCTATAGTGGGAGTAGAAAATTTCATGTTCTGAAGCTTTCCTGCAAAATTATGGCACAATGCGTAAAACGAGTTTTCAGCCTGAGATAAGGTTGATTCCGGAACGCCAAACATAAGAATGTTGATAACTTTGGAAAAACTCTTCAGACAGCTTAGATTTGATGTGCAACTTCTAGAAAGACCCTTTCTGCTATAGTGGGATGTTAAAATTTCATGTTCTGAAGTCTCCCTGCAAAGTTATGGCACTATCCAGAAAACGCGTTTTTAGCCTGAGATAAGGTGGGTTCCGAAACGCCAAACATAAAAATGTTGATAACTTTGGAAAAACAATTTCGACAGCTTAGATTTGATGTGCAACTACTAGAAAGACCCTTTCCGCTATAGTGGGAAGTTAAAATTTCATGTTCTGAAGCTTCCCTGCAAAGTTATGGCACAATGCGTAAAGCGCGTTTTCAGCCTGAGATGAGGTTGATTTCAGAACCCCAAACATAAAAATGTTGATAACTCAGGAAAAACTCTACAGACAGCTTAGATTTGATGTGCAACTACTAGAAAGACCCTTTCTGCTACCGTGGGAGGTGAAAATTTCATGTTCTGAAGCTTCAATGCAAAGTTATGGCACAATGCGTACAACGCGTTTTCAGCCTGAGATGAGGTTGATTTCAGAACCCCAAACATAAAAATGTTGATAACTCAGGAAAAACTCTCCAGACAGCTTAGATTTGATGTGCAACTACTAGAAAGACCCTTTCTGCTATAGTGGGAGGTGAAAATTTCATGTTCTGAAGCTTCCCTGCAAAGTTATGGCATAATGCGTGAAACACGTTTTCAGCCTGAGATAAGGTGGGTTCCAGAACGCCAAACATAAAAAATGTTGATAACTTTGGAAAAACACTTCAGACAGCTTAGATTTGATGTGCAACTACTAGAAAGACACATTCTGCTATAGTGGGAGGTTAAAATTTCATGTTCTGAAGCTTCCCTGCAAAGTTATGGCACAATGTGTAAAATGCGTTTTCAGCCTGAGATGAGGTTGATTTCAGAACGCCAAACATAAAAATGTTGATAACTTTGGAAAAACACTTCAGACAGCTTAGCTTTGATGTGCAACTACTAGAAAGACCCTTTCTGCTATAGTGGGAGGTGAAAATTTCATGTTCTAAAGCTTCCCTGCAAAGTTAAGGCACAATTCCGAAAACGCGTTTTCAGCCTGAGATAAGGAGGGTTCCAGAACGCCAAACAGAAAAAAGTAGATAACTTTGGAAAAAAATATAAGACAGCTTAGATTTGATGTGCAACTACTAGAAAGACCCTTTCTGCTATAGTGGGAGGTGGAAATTTCATGTTCTGAAGCTTCCCTGCCAAGTTATGGCACAATTCCGAAAACGCGTTTTCAGCCTGAGATAAGGTTGATTCCGGAACGCCAAACATAAAAAAGTTGATAACTTTTGAAATACACTTCAGACAGCTTAGATTTGATGTGCAAGTACTAGAAATACCCTTTCTGCTATAGTGGGAGGTGAAAATTCCATGTTCTGAAGCTTCCCTGCAAAGTTATGGCACAATGGAGAAAACGCGTTTTCAGCCTGAGATAAGGTGGGTTCCGGAACCCCAAACATAAAAATGTTGATAACTTTGGAAAAACACTTCAGACAGCTGATATTTGATGTGCAACTACAAGACAGACCCTTTCTGCTATAGTGGGATGTGAAAATTTCATGTTCTGAAGCTTTATGCAAAGTTATGGCACAATGCGTAAAACGCGTTTTCAGCCTGAGATAAGGTCAATTCCGGAACGCCAAACATTAAAATGATGATAACTTTCGAAAAACACTTCAGAGAGCTTAGATTTGAAGTGCAACTACTAGAAAGACCCTTTCTGCTATAGTGGGATGTGAAAATTTCATGTTCCGAAGCTTCCCTGCAAAGTTATGGCACAATTCCGAAAACGCGTTTTCAACCTGAGATAAGGTCGATTCCGGAACGCCAAACATAAAAATGTTGATAACTTTGGAAAAACACTTCAGACTGCTTAGATTTTATGTGCAACTACTAGAAAGACCCTTTCTGATATAGTGGGAGGTGAAAATTCGATGATCTGAAGCTTCCCACCAAAGTTATGGCACAATGCGTAAAACACGTTTTCAGCCTGAGATAAGGTCGATTCCGGAACGCCACACATAAAAATGTTGATAACTTTGGAAAAACACTTCAGACAGCTGATATTTGATGTGCAACTACAAGACAGACCCTTTCTGCCATAATGGGATGTGAAAATTTCATGTTCTGAAGCTTTATGCAAAGTTATGGCACAATGCGTAAAACGCGTTTTCAGCCTGAGATAAGGTCAATTCCGGAACGCCAAACATAAAAATGTTGATAACTTTGGAAAAACACTTCAGACAGCTTAGATTTGATGTGCAACTACAAGAAAGATCATTTCTGCTATAGTGGGATGTGAAAATTTCATGTTCTGAAGCTTGCCTGCAAAGTTATGGCACAATGCACAAAACACGTCTTCAGCCTGGGATAAGGTCGATTCCGGAACGCCACACATAAAAATGTTGATAACTTTGGAAAAACACTTCAGACAGCTGATATTTGATGTGCAACTACAAGACAGACCCTTTCTGCTATAATGGGATGTGAAAATTTCATGTTCTGAAGCTTTATGCAAAGTTATGGCACAATGCGTAAAACGCGTTTTCAGCCTGAGATAAGGTCAATTCCGGAACGCCAAACATAAAAATGTTGATAACTTTGGAAAAACACTTCAGACAGCTTAGATTTGATGTGCAACTACAAGAAAGATCATTTCTGCTATAGTGGGTGGTGAAAATTCGATGATCTGAAGCTTCCCACCAAAGTTATGGCACAATGCGTAAAACGCGTTTTCAGCCTGAGATAAGGTCAATTCCGAAACGCCAAACATTAAAATGTTGATAACTTTCGAAAAACACTTCAGAGAGCTTAGATTTGAAGTGCAACTACTAGAAAGACCCTTTCTGCAATAGTGGGATGTGAAAATTTCATGTTCCGATGCTTCCCTGCAAAGTTATGGCACAATTCCGAAAACGCGTTTTCAGCCTGAGATAAGGTCGATTCCGGAACGCCAAACATAAAAATGTTGATAACTTTGGAAAAACACTTCAGACAGCTTAGATTTGATGTGCAACTACGAGAAAGACGCTTTCACCTAAAGTGGGAGGTGAACATTTCATGTTCTGAAGCTTTATGCTAAGTTATGGCACAATGCGTAAAACGCGTTTTCAGCCTGAGATAAGGTCGATTCCGGAACGCCAAACATAAAAATGTTGATAACTTTGGAAAAACATTTCAGACAGCTTAGATTTGATCTGCAACTACTAGAAAGACCCTTTCTTCTATAGTGGGAGGTGAAAATTGCATGTTCTGAAGCTTTATGCTAAGTTATGGCACAATGCGTAAAACGCGTTTTCAGCCTGAGATAAGGTCGATTCCGGAACGCCAAACATGAAAATGTTGATAACTTTGGAAAAACACTTCAGACAGCTTCGATTTGATGTGCATCTACAAGACAGACCCTTTCTGCAACAGTGGGAGGTTAAAATTTCTTATTCTGAAGTTTCCTGCAAAGTTATGGCACAATGCGGAAAATGCGTTTTCAGACTGAGATAAGGTGGGTTCCAGAACGCCAAACATAAAAATGTTGATAACTTTGGAAAAACACTTCAGACAGCTTAGATTTGATGTGCAACTACTAGAAAGACCCTTTCTACTATATCGGCAGGAGAAAATTTCATGTTCTGAGGCTTCCCTGCAAAGTTATGGCAGAATGCAGAAAACAAGTTTTCAGACTGAGATAAGGTGGGTTCCAGAGCGGCAAACATAAAAATGTTGATAACTTTGGAAAAACATTTCAGACAGCTTGGATTTGATCTGCAACTACTAGAAAGACCCTTTCTTCTATAGTGGGAGGTGAAAATTTCATGTTCTGAAGCTTTATGCTAAGTTATGGCACAATGCGTAAAACGCGTTTTCAGCCTGAGATAAGGTCGATTCCGGAACGCCAAACATAAAAATATTGATAACTTTGGAAAAACTCTTTAGACAGCTTAGATTTGATGTGCAACTACTAGAAAGACCCTTTCTGCTATAGTGGGATGTAGAAATTTCAAGTTCTGAAGCTTCCCTGCAAAGTTATGGCGCAATGCAGAAAACGCATTTTCAGCCTCACATAAGGTCAATTCCGGAACGCCAAACATAAAAATGTTCATAATTCTGGAAAAACACTTCAGACAGCTTAGATTTGATGTGCAACTACTAGAAAGACCATTTCTGCTATAGTGGAAGTTTAAAATGTCATGTTCTGAAGCTTCCCTGCAAAGTTATGGCACCATGCGTAAAACGCGTTTTCAGCCTGAGATAAGGTCGATTCCGGAACGCCAAACATAAAAAGGTTCATAATTCTGGAAAAACACTTCAGACAGCTTAGATTTGATGTGCAACTACGAGAAAGACCATTTCTGCTATAGTGGAAGTTTAAAATGTCATGTTCTGAAGGTTCCCTGCAAAGTTATGGCACCATGCGTAAAACGCGTTTTCAGCCTGAGATAAGGTCGATTCCGGAACGCCAAACATAAAAAGGTTCATAATTCTGGAAAAACACTTCAGACAGCTTAGATTTGATGTGCAACTACGAGAAAGACCCTTTCTGCTATAGTGGGAGGTGAAAATTTCATGTTCTGCAGCTTCCCTGCAAAGTTATGGCACAATGCAGAAAACGCGTTTTCAGCCTGAGATAAGGTTGATTCCGGAACGCCAAACATAAAAATGTTGATAACTTTGGAAAAACACTTCAAACAGCTTAGATTTGATGTGCAACTACTAGAAAGACCCTTTCTGCTATAGTGGGAGGTGGAAAATTTTTGTTCTGAAGCTTCCCTGCAAAGTTATGGCACAATGCAGAAAACGCCTTTTCAGCCTCACATAAGGTCGATTCCGGAACGCCAAACATAAAAATGTTGATAACGTCGGAAAAACACTTCAGACAGCTTAGATTTGATGTGCAACTACTAGAAAGAACCTTTCTGCTGTAGTGGGAGGTTAAAATTTCATGTTCTGAAGCTTCGCTGTAAAGTTATGGCACAATGCAGAAAACGCGTTTTCAGCCTGACAAAAGGTGGGTTCCGGAACGCCAAACATAAAAAAGTTGATAACTTTGGAAAAACACTTCAGACAGCTTAGATTTGATGTGCAACTACTAGAAAGACCCGTTCTGCTATAGTGGGAGGAGAAAATTTCATGTTCTGAAGCTTCCCTGCAAAGTTATGACACAATGCAGAAAACGCGTTTTCAGCCTGAGATAAGGTTGATTCCGGAACGCCAAACATAAAAATGTTGATAACTTTGGAAAAACACTTCAGACAGCTTAGATTTGATGTGCAACTACTAGAAAGACCCTTTCTGCTATAGTGGGAGGTGAAAATTTCATATTCTGCAGCTTTCCTGCAAAGTTATGGCACAATGCAGAAAACACGTTTTCAACCTGAGAAAAGGTCGATTCAGGAACACCAAACATAAAACTGTTGAAAACTTTCGAAAAACACTTCAGACAGCTTAGATTTGATGTGCAACTACGAGAAAGACCCTTTCTGCTATAGTGGGAGGTGAAAATTTCATGTTCTGATGCTTTCCTGCAAAGTTATGGCACAATGCGTAAAACGCATTTTCAGCCTGAGATAAGGTCGATTCCGGAACGCCAAACATAAAAATGTTGATAACTTTGGAAAAACACTTCAGACAGCTTAGATTTGATGTGCAACTACTCGAAAGACCCTTTCTGCTATAGTGGTTCGTGAAAATTCGATGTTGGGAAGCTTCCCTGCAAAGTTATGGAACAGTGCGTTAAACGCGTTTTCAGCCTGAGATAAGGTCGATTCCGGAACGCCAAACACAAAAATGTTGAAAACTTTCAAAAAACACTTCAGACAGTTTAGATTTGAAGTGCAAGTACGAGAAAGACCCTTTCTGCTATAATGGGAATTGAAAATTTCATGTTCTGAAGCTTTCCTCCAAAGTTATGGCACAATGCAGAAAACGCGCTCACAGCCTGAGATAAGGTGGGTTCCGTAACGCCAAACATAAAAATGTTGATAACTTTGGAAAAACACTTCAAACAGCTAAGATTTGATGTGTAAATACTAGAAAGACCCTTTCTGCTCTAGTGGGAGCTGAAAACTACATGTTCTGAAGCTTCCCTGCAAAGCTATGACACAATTCCGAAAACGCGTTTTCAGCCTGAGATAAGGTCGATTCCGGAACGAAAAACATAAAAATGTTGATAACTTCGGAAAAACACATCAGACAGCTTACATTTCATTTCCAACTACGAGAAAGACCCTTTCTGCTATAGTGGTTCGTGAAAATTCGATATTCGGAAGCTTCCCTGCAAAGTTATGGAACAGTGCGTTAAACGCGTTTTCAGCCTGAGATAAGGTCGATTCCGGAACGCCAAACATAAAAATGTTGTTAACTTTGGAAAAACACGTCAGACAGCGTAGATGTGATGTGCTACTACTAGAAAGATCCATTCTGATATAGTGGGAGCTGAAAATTTCATGTTCTGAAGCTTCCCTGCAAAGTTATGGCACAATGCAGAAAAGGCGTTTTCAGCCAGAGATATGGTCGATTCCGGAACGCCAAACATAAAAATGTTGATAACTTTGGAAAAACACTTCAGACAGATTAGATTTGATGTGCAACTTCTAGAAAGACCCATTCTGCTATAGTCGCATGTGAATATTTCATGTTCTGAAGCTTGCCTGCAAAGTTATGGCACAATGCAGAAAATGCGTTTTCAGCCTCAGATAAGGTGGGTTCCAGAACGCCAAACATAAAAATGTTGATAACTTTGGAAAAACACTTCAGACAGATTAGATTTGATGTGCAACTACTAGAAAGACCCTTTCTGCTATAGTGGGAGGTGAAAAATTCATGTTCTGATGCTTCCCTGCAAAGTTATGGCACAATGCAGAAAACGCATTTTCAGCCTGATTTAAGGTGGGTTCAGGAAGGAGAAACATAAAAATGTTGATAACTTTGGAAAAACACCAGACAGCTTAGATTTGATGTGCAACTACTAGAAAGACCCTTTCTGCTATAGTGGGATGTGAAAATTTCATGTTCTGAAGCGTCCCTGCAAAGTTATGGCACAATGCAAAAAACACGTTTTCAGACTGAGATAAGGTGGGTTCCAGAACGCCAAACATAAAAATGTTGTTAACTTTGGAAAAACACTTCAGACAGCTTAGATTTGATCTGCAACTACTACAAAGACCCTTTCTGCTATAGTGGGTGGTGAAAATTTCATGTGCTGAAGCTTTATGCAAAGTTATGGCACAATGCGTAAAACGCGTTTTCAGCCTGAGATAAGGTCGATTCCGGAACGCCAAACATAAAAATGTTGATAAGTTTGGAAAAACACTTCAGACAGCTTAGATTTGATGAGCCATTACGAGAAAGACCCTTTCTGCTGTAGTGGGTGGTGAAAATTCGATGTTCTGAAGCTTCCCTGCAAAGTTATGGCACAATGTGTAAAATGCGTTTTCAGCCTGAGATAAGGTGGGTTCCGGAACGCCAAACATAAAAATGTGGACAACTTTGGAAAAACACTTCAGACAGCTTAGATTTGAAGTGCAACCACGAGAAAGACCCTTTCTGCTATAGTGGGAGGTGAAAATTTCATGTTCTGATGCGTCCCTGTGATGTTATGGCACAATGCACAAAAACTCTTTTTCAGCCTGAGATAAGGTGGGTTTCGGAACGCCAAACATTAAAATGTTGACAACTTTGGAAAAACACTTCAGACAGCATAGATTTGATGTGCAACTACTAGAAAGACCCTTTCTGCTATAGTGGGAGGTGAAA
This sequence comes from Synchiropus splendidus, assembly GCF_027744825.2. Lineage (NCBI taxonomy): Eukaryota > Metazoa > Chordata > Actinopteri > Syngnathiformes > Callionymidae > Synchiropus > Synchiropus splendidus. The sequence continues at coordinate 331,505 of NW_026527074.1, forward strand.
ATTTCATGTTCTGAAGCTTCCCTGCAAACTTATGGCACAATGCAGAAAACGCGTTTTCAGCCTGAGATAAGGTGGGTTTCGGAACGCCAAACATAAAAATGTTGACAACTTTGGAAAAACACTTCAGACAGCTTAGATATCATGTGCAACTACTAGAAAAACCCGTTCTACTATACTGGGAGGTGAAAATTTCATGTTCTGAAGCTTTATGCAAAGTTATGGCACAATGCGTAAAACGTGTTTGAGATAAGGTCGATTCCGGAACGCCAAACATAAAAATGTTGATAAATTTGGAAAAACACTTCAGACAGCTTAGATTTGATGTGCAACTACTAGAAAGACCCTTTCTGATATATTGGGTGGCGAACATTCGATGTTCTGAAGCTTCCCTGGAAAGTTATGGCACAATGCAGAAAACGCATCTTCAGCCTGAGATAAGGTGGGTTCCAGAACGCCAAACATAAAAATGTTGATGACTTTGCAAAAACACTTCAGACAGCTTAGATTTGATGTGCAACTACTAGAAAGACCCTTTCTGATATCGTTGGTGGCAAACATTCGATGTTCTGAAGCTTCCCTGGAAAGTTATGGCACAATGCGTAAAACGCGTTTTCAGCCTGACATAAGGTCGATTCCGGAACGCTAAACATAAAAATGTTGATAAATTTGGAAAAACACTTCAGACAGCTTAGATTTGATATGCAACTACTAGAAAGACCCTTTATGCTATTGTGGGAGGTGAAAATGTAATGTTCTGAAGCTTTATGCAAAGTTATGGCACAATGCGTAAAACGCGTTTTCAGCCTGAGATAAGGTCGATTCCGGAACGCCAAACATAAAAATGTTGATAACTTTGGAAAAATACTTTAGACAGCTTAGATTTGATGTGCAACTACTAGAAAGACCCTTTCTGCTATACTGGGAGGTGAAAATTTCTTATTCTGAAGCTTTATGCAAAGTTATGGCACAATGCGTAAAACGCGTTTTCAGCCTGAGATAAGGTCGATTCCGGAACGCCGAACATAAAAATGTTGATAACTTTGGAAAAACATTTCAGACAGCTTAGATTTGATCTGCAACTGCTAGAAAGACCCTTTCTACTATAGCGGTAGGTGAAAATTTCATGTGCTGAAGCTTCCCTGCAAAGTTATGGAACATTGCAGAAAACGCGTTTTCAGCCTGAGATAAGGTCGATTCCGGAACGCCAAACATAAAAATGTTGATAACTTTGGAAAAACACTTCAAACAGCTTAGATTTGATGCGCAACTACTAGAAAGACCCTTTCTGCTATAGTGGGATGTGAAAATTTCATGTTCTGAAACTTCCCTGCAAAGTTATGGCACAATGCAGAAAACACGTTTTCAGCATGAGACAAGGTCAATTCTGGAACGCCAAACATAGAAATATGATAACTTTGGAAAAACACTTCAGACAGCTTAGATTTGATGTGTAACTACTCGAAAGACCCTTTCTGCTATAGTGGTTCGTGAAAATTCGATGTTGGGAAGCTTCCCTGCAAAGTTATGGAACAGTGCGTTAAACGCGTTTTCAGCCTGAGATAAGGTCGATTCCGGAACGCCAAACACAAAAATGTTGAAAACTTTCAAAAAACACTTCAGACAGTTTAGATTTGAAGTGCAAGTACGAGAAAGACCCTTTCTGCTATAATGGGAATTGAAAATTTCATGTTCTGAAGCTTTCCTCCAAAGTTATGGCACAATGCAGAAAACGCGCTCACAGCCTGAGATAAGGTGGGTTCCGTAACGCCAAACATAAAAATGTTGATAACTTTGGAAAAACACTTCAAACAGCTAAGATTTGATGTGTAAATACTAGAAAGACCCTTTCTGCTATAGTGGGAGCTGAAAACTACATGTTCTGAAGCTTCCCTGCAAAGCTATGACACAATTCCGAAAACGCGTTTTCAGCCTGAGATAAGGTCGATTCCGGAACGAAAAACATAAAAATGTTGATAACTTCGGAAAAACACATCAGACAGCTTACATTTCATTTCCAACTACGAGAAAGACCCTTTCTGCTATAGTGGTTCGTGAAAATTCGATGTTCGGAAGCTTCCCTGCAAAGTTATGGAACAGTGCGTTAAACGCGTTTTCAGCCTGAGATAAGGTCGATTCCGGAACGCCAAACATAAAAATGTTGTTAACTTTGGAAAAACACGTCAGACAGCTTAGATGTGATGTGCTACTACTAGAAAGATCCATTCTGATATAGTGGGAGCTGAAAATTTCATGTTCTGAAGCTTCCCTGCAAAGTTATGGCACAATGCAGAAAAGGCGTTTTCAGCCTGAGATATGGTCGATTCCGGAACGCCAAACATAAAAATGTTGATAACTTTGGAAAAACACTTCAGACAGATTAGATTTGATGTGCAACTTCTAGAAAGACCCATTCTGCTATAGTCGCATGTGAATATTTCATGTTCTGAAGCTTGCCTGCAAAGTTATGGCACAATGCAGAAAATGCGTTTTCAGCCTCAGATAAGGTGGGTTCCAGAACGCCAAACATAAAAATGTTGATAACTTTGGAAAAACACTTCAGACAGATTAGATTTGATGTGCAACTACTAGAAAGACCCTTTCTGCTATAGTGGGATGTGAAAATTTCATGTTCTGAAGCGTCCCTGCAAAGTTATGGCACAATGCAAAAAACACGTTTTCAGACTGAGATAAGGTGGGTTCCAGAACGCCAAACATAAAAATGTTGTTAACTTTGGAAAAACACTTCAGACAGCTTAGATTTGATCTGCAACTACTACAAAGACCCTTTCTGCTATAGTGGGTGGTGAAAATTTCATGTGCTGAAGCTTTATGCAAAGTTATGGCACAATGCGTAAAACGCGTTTTCAGCCTGAGATAAGGTCGATTCCGGAACGCCAAACATAAAAATGTGGACAACTTTGGAAAAACACTTCAGACAGCTTAGATTTGAAGTGCAACCACGAGAAAGACCCTTTCTGCTATAGTGGGAGGTGAAAATTTCATGTTCTGATGCGTCCCTGTGATGTTATGGCACAATGCACAAAAACTCTTTTTCAGCCTGAGATAAGGTGGGTTTCGGAACGCCAAACATTAAAATGTTGACAACTTTGGAAAAACACTTCAGACAGCATAGATTTGATGTGCAACTACTAGAAAGACCCTTTCTGCTATAGTGGGAGGTGAAAATTTCATGTTCTGAAGCTTCCCTGCAAACTTATGGCACAATGCAGAAAACGCGTTTTCAGCCTGAGATAAGGTGGGTTTCGGAACGCCAAACATAAAAATGTTGACAACTTTGGAAAAACACTTCAGACAGCTTAGATATCATGTGCAACTACTAGAACAACCCGTTCTACTATACTGGGAGGTGAAAATTTCATGTTCTGAAGCTTTATGCAAAGTTATGGCACAATGCGTAAAACGCGTTTGAGATAAGGTCGATTCCGGAACGCCAAACATAAAAATGTTGATAAATTTGGAAAAACACTTCAGACAGCTTAGATTTGATGTGCAACTACTAGAAAGACCCTTTCTGATATATTGGGTGGCGAACATTCGATGTTCTGAAGCTTCCCTGGAAAGTTATGGCACAATGCAGAAAACGCATCTTCAGCCTGAGATAAGGTGGGTTCCAGAACGCCAAACATAAAAATGTTGATGACTTTGCAAAAACACTTCAGACAGCTTAGATTTGATGTGCAACTACTAGAAAGACCCTTTCTGATATCGTGGGTGGCAAACATTCGATGTTCTGAAGCTTCCCTGGAAAGTTATGGCACAATGCGTAAAACGCGTTTTCAGCCTGACATAAGGTCGATTCCGGAACGCTAAACATAAAAATGTTGATAAATTTGGAAAAACACTTCAGACAGCTTAGATTTGATATGCAACTACTAGAAAGACCCTTTATGCTATTGTGGGAGGTGAAAATGTAATGTTCTGAAGCTTTATGCAAAGTTATGGCACAATGCGTAAAACGCGTTTTCAGCCTGAGATAAGGTCGATTCCGGAACGCCAAACATAAAAATGTTGATAACTTTGGAAAAATACTTTAGACAGCTTAGATTTGATGTGCAACTACTAGAAAGACCCTTTCTGCTATACTGGGAGGTGAAAATTTCTTATTCTGAAGCTTCCCTGCAAAGTTATGGAACATTGCAGAAAACGCGTTTTTAGCCTGAGATAAGGTCGATTCCGGAACGCCAAACACAAAAATGTTGATAACTTTCGAAAAAACACTTCAGACAGCTTAGATTTGAAGTGTAACTACTAGAAATACCCTTTCTGCTATAGTGGGAGGTGAAAATTTCATGTTCTGAAGCTTCCCTGCAAAATTATGGCACAATGCAGAAAACGCATTTTCAGCCTGATATAAGGTGGGTTCAGGAACGAGAAACATAAAAATGTTGATAACTTTGGAAAAACACCAGACAGCTTAGATTTGAAGTGTAACTATTAGAAATACCCTTTCTGCTATAGTGGGATGTGAAATTTTTATGTTCTGAAGCTTCCTTGCAAAGTTATGGCACAATGCGTAAAACGCATTTTCAGCCTGACATAAGGTCGATTCCGGAACGGGAAACATAAAAAAGTTGATAACTTTGTAGAAACACTTCAGACAGCTTAGATTTGATGTGCAACTACTAGAAAGACCCTTTCTACTATAGCGGCAGGTGAAAATTTCATGTTCTGAAGCTTCCCTGTAAAGTTATGGCACAATGCAAAAAACACATTTTCAGACTGAGATAAGGTGGGTTCCAGAACGCCAAACATAAAAATGTTGATAACTTTGTAAAAACACTTCAGACAGCTTAGATTTGATGTGCAACTAGAAGACAGATCCTTTCTGCAATAGTGGGAGGTTAAAATTTCATATTCTGAAGTTTCCTGCACAGTTATGCCACAATGCAGAAAACACGTTTTCAGCCTGAGATAAGGTGGGTTCCAGAACGTCAAACATAAAAATGTTGACAACTTTGGAAAAACACTTCAATTAGCATAGATTTGATGTGCAACTACTAGAAAGACCCTTTCTGCGATAGAGGGAGGTCCAAATTTCATGTTCTGAAGCTTCCCTGCAAAGTTATGGCACAATGCAGAAAACGCGTTTTCAGCCTGAGATAAGGTCAATTCCGGAACGCCAAACATAAAAATGTTGATAACTTTCGAAAAACACTTCAGACAGCTTAGATATCATGTCCAAATACTAGAAAGACCCTTTCTACTATACTGGGAGGTGAAAATTTCATGTTCTGAAACTTCCCTGCAAAGTTATGGCACAATGCCTAAAATGCGTTTTCAGCCTGAGATAAGGTCGATTCCAGAACGCCAAACATAAAAAAGTTGATAACTTTTGAAATACACTTCAGACAGCTTCGAATTGATGTGAAACTACTAGAAAGACCCTTTCTGCTATAGTGGGAGGTGAACATTTCATGTTCTGAAGCTTCCCTGAGAAGTTATGGCACAATGCAGAAAATGCGTTTTCAGCCTGAGATAAGGTTGATTCCGGAACGCCAAACATAAAAATGTTGATAACTTTGGAAAAACACTTCAAACAGCTTAGATTTGATGTGCAACTACTAGAAGGACCCTTTCTGCTATATTGGGAGGTTAAAATTTCATGTTCTGAAGCTTCCCTGCAAAGATATGGCGCAATGCAGAAAACGCGTTTTCAGCCTGAGGTAAGGTGGGTTCCGGAACGCCAAGCATAAAAATGTTGATAACTTTGGAAAAACACTTCAGACAGCTTAGATTTGATGTGCAACTACTAGAAAGTACCTTTCTGCTTTAGTGGGAGGTCAAAATTTCATTTTCTGTAGCTTCCCAGCAAAGTTATGGCACAATGCGTAAAACACGTTTTCAGCCTGAGATAAGGTCAATTCCCGAACGCCAAACATAAAAATGTTGATAACTTTGGAAAAACACTTCAGACAGCTTAGATTTGATGTGCAACTACTAGAAAGACCCTTTCTGCTATAGTGGGAGGTGAAAATTTCATTTTCTGTAGCTTCCCTGAGAAGTTATCGCACAATGCACAAAACGCGTTTTCAGCCTGAGATAAGGTGGGTTCCGAAACGCAAAACGTAAAAATGTTGGTCACTTTGGAATAACACTTCAGACAGCTTAGATTTGATGTGCAACTACTAGAAAGACCCTTTCTGCTATAGTGGGAGGTGAAAATTTCATGTTCTAAAGGTTCCCTGCAAAGTTATGGCACAATGCGTAAAACGCGTTTTCAGCCTGAGATAAGGTCGATTCTGGAACGCCAAACATAAAAATGTTGATAACTTTGGAAAAACACTTCAGACAGCTTAGATTTGATGTGCAACTACTAGAAAGACCCTTTCTGCTCTAGTGGGAGGTGAACATTTTATGTTCTGAAGCTTCCCTGAGAAGTTATGGCACAATGCGTAAAACGCGTTTTCAGGCTGAGATAAGGTCGATTCCGGAACGCCAAACATTAAAATGTTGATAACTTTGGAAAAACACTTCAGACAGCTTAGATTTGATGTGCAACTACTAGCAAGACCCTTTCTGCTATAGTTGGACGTGAACATTTCATGTTCTGAAGTTTCCCTGCAAAGTTATGGGACAATGCAGAAAACGATTTTTGATCCTGAGATAAGGTCGATTCCGGAACGCCAAACATAAAAATGTTGATAACTTTCGGAAAACATTTCAGACAGCTTAGATTTGATGTGCAACTACTAGAAAGACAATTTCTGCAAATGTGGTAGGTGAAACTTTCGTGTTCTGAAGCTTTCCTTCAAAGTTATGGCACAATGCAGAAAACGCGTTTTCAGCCTGAGATAAGATGTTTTCCGGAACGCCAAAAATAAAAATGTTGATAACTTTGGAAAAACACTTCAGCCAGCTTAGATTTGAGATGCAACTACTAGAAAGACACTTTCCGCTATAGTGGGAGGTGACAATTTCATTTTTGAAGTTTTCCTGCAAAGTTATGGCACAATGCAGAAAACGCGTTTTCAGCCTGAGATAAGGTGGGTTCCGGAACGCCAAACATAAAAATGTTGATAACTTTGGAAAAACACATCAGACAGCTTATATTTGATGTGCAACTACTCGAAAGACCCTTTCTGCTATAGTGGGAGGTGAACATTTCATGTTCTGAAGCTTCCCTGAGAAGTTATGGCACAATGCAGAAAACGCGTTTTCAGCCTGAGCTAAGGTGGGTTCCGAAACGCAAAACGTAAAAATGTTGATCACTTTGGAATAACACTTCAGACAGCTTAGATTTGATCTGCAACTACTAGAAAGACCCTTTCTGCTATAGTGGGAGGTGAAAATTTCATGTTCTGAAGCTTCCTTACAAAGTTATGGCACAATGCAGAAAATGCGTTTTCAGCCTGAGATAAGGTTGATTCTGGAACGCCAAACATAAAAATGTTGATAACTTTGGAAAAACACTTCAGACAGCTTAGATTTGATGTGCAACTACTAGAAAGACCCTTTCTGCTATAGTGGGAGGTGAAAATTTAATGTTCTGAAGCTTCCTTACAAAGTTATGGCACAATGCAGAAAATGCGTTTTCAGCCTGAGATAAGGTTGATTCCGGAACGCCAAACATAAAAATGTTGATAACTTTGGAAAAACACTTCAGACAGCTTAGATTTGATGTGCAACTACTAGCAAGACCCTTTCTGCTATAGTTGGACGTGAACATTTCATGTTCTGAAGTTTCCCTGCAAAGTTATGGGACAATGCAGAAAACGATTTTTCATCCTGAGATAAGGTCGATTCCGGAACGCCAAACATAAAAATGTTGATAACTTTCGGAAAACATTTCAGACAGCTTAGATTTGATGTGCAACTATTAGAAAGACAATTTCTGCAAAAGTGGTAGGTGAAACTTTCGTGTTCTGAAGCTTTCCTTCAAAGTTATGGCACAATGCAGAAAACGCGTTTTCAGCCTGAGATAAGATGTTTTCCGGAACGCCAAAAATAAAAATGTTGATAACTTTGGAAAAACACTTCAGACAGCTTAGATTTGAGATGCAACTACTAGAAAGACCCTTTCTGCTATAGTGGGAGGTGATAATTTCATTTTTGAAGTTTTCCTGCAAAGTTATGGCACAATGCAGAAAACGCGTTTTCAGCCTGAGATAAGGTGGGTTCCGGAACGCCAAACATAAAAATGTTGATAACTTTGGAAAAACACATCAGACAGCTTATATTTGATGTGCAACTACTCGAAAGACCCTTTCTGCTATAGTGGGAGGTGAAACGTTCATGTTCTGAAGCTTTCCTTCAAAGTTATGGCACAATGCAGAAAATGCGTTTTCAGCCTGAGATAAGGTGGGTTCCGGAACGCCAAACATAAAAATGTTGATAACTTTTGAAAAACACTTCAGACAGCTTGGATTTGATGTGCAACTACTACAAGGATCCTGTCTGTTATAGTGGGAGTTGAAAATTTCATGTTCTTAAGCTTCCCTGCAAAGTTAAGGAACAATGCAGAAAACGCGTTTTCAGCCTGAGATAAGGTGGGTTCCGAAACGTCAAACATAAAAATGTTGATAACTTTGGAAAAAACATTTCAGACAGCTTAGATTTGATGTGCAACTACTAGAAAGACCCTTTCTGCTATAGTGGGAGGTGAAAATTTCATGTTCTGAAGCTTTCCTTCAAAGTTATGGCACAAAGCAGAAAACGCGTTTTCAGCCAGAGATAATGTGGGTTTCGGAACGCCAAACATAAAAATGTTGACAACTTTGGAAAAAACATTTCAGACAGCTTAGATTTGATGTGCAACTACTAGAAAGACCCTTTCTGCTATAGTGGGAGGTGAAACTTTCATGTTCTGAAGCTTTCCTTCAAAGTTATGGCACAATGCAAAAAACGCGTTTTCAGCCTGAGACGAGGTGGGTTCCGGAACGCCAAACTTAAAAATGTTGATAACTTTGGAAAAACACTTCAGACAGCTTAGATTTGATGTGCAACTACTAGAAAGACCCATTCTGCTTCAGTGGGAGGTTAAAATTTCATGTTCTGAAGCTTCCCTGCAAAGTTATGGCACAACGCGGAAAACGCATTTTCAGCCTGAGATAAGGTGGGTTCCGGGACGCCAAACTTGAAAATGTTGATAACTTTGGAAAAACTCATCAGACAGCTTAGATTTGATGTGCAACTACTAGAAAGACACTTTCTGCAATAGTGGAAGGTGAAAATTTCATGTTTTGAAGCTTCCCTGCAAAGTTATGGCACAATGCAGAAAACGCGTTTTCAGCCTGAGATAAGGTGGGTTCCGGAACGCCAAACATAAAAATGTTGATAACTTTGGAAAAACACTTCAGACGGCTCAGATTTGATGTGCAACTACTAGAAAGACCCTTTCTGCTTCAGTGGGAGGTTAAAATTTCATGTTCTGAAGCTTCCCTGCAAAGTTATGGCACAATGCGGAAAACGCGTTTTCAGCCCGAGATAAGGTCGTTTCCGGAACGCCAAACATAAAAATGTTGATAGCTTTCGAAAAACACTTCGGACAACTTAGATTTGATGTGCAACTACTAGAAAGACCCTGTCTGTTATAGTGGGAGTTGAAAATTTCATGTTCTGAAGCTTCCCTGCAAAGTTATGGAACAATGCGGAAAACGCATTTTCAGCCTGAGATAAGGTGGGTTCCGGGACGCCAAACTTGAAAATGTTGATAACTTTGGAAAAACTCATCAGACAGCTTAGATTTGATGTGCAACTACTAGAAAGACACTTTCTGCAATAGTGGAAGGTGAAAATTTCATGTTTTGAAGCTTCCCTGCAAAGTTATGGCACAATGCAGAAAACGCGTTTTCAGCCTGAGATAAGGTGGGCTCCGGAACGCCAAACAAAAAAATGTTGATAACTTTGGAAAAACACTTCAGACGGCTCAGATTTGATGTGCAACTACTAGAAAGACCCTTTCTGCTATATTGGGAGGTCAAAATGTCATGTTCTGAAGCTTCCCAGCAAAGTTATGGCACAATGCGTAAAACACGTTTTCAGCCTGAGATAAGGTCAATTCCCGAACGCCAAACATAAAAATGTTGATAACTTTGGAAAAACACTTCAGACAGCTTATATTTGATGTGCAACTACTAGAAAGACCCTTTCTGCTATAGTGGGAGGTGAAATTTTCATTTTCTGTAGCTTCCTTGAGAAGTTATGGCACAATGCACAAAACGCGTTTTCAGCCTGAGATAAGGTGGGTTCCGGAACGCCAAACGTAAAAATATTGATAACTTTGGAACAACACTTCAGACAGCTTAGATTTAATGTGCAACTACTAGAAAGACCCTTTCTGCCATAGTGGGAGGTCAAAATTTCATGTTCTGAAGCTTCCCTGGAAAGTTATGGGACAATGCAGAAAACAATTTTTCATCCTGAGATAAGGTCGATTCCGGCACGCCAAACATAAAAATGTTGATAACTTTGGAAAAACACTTCAGACAGCTTAGATTTGATGTGCAACTACTAGAAAGACCCTTTCTGCTGTAGTGTGAAGTGAACATTTCATGTTCTGAAGCTACCCTGAGAAGTTATGGCTCAATGCACAGAACGAGTTTTCAGCCTGAGATAAGGAGTGTTCCGGAACGCCAAACGTAAAAATGTTGATAACTTTGGAACAACACTTCAGACAGCTTAGATTTGATGTGCAACTACTAGATAGACCCTTTCTGCTATAGTGGGAGGTGAACATTTCATGTTCTAAAGGTTCCCTGCAAAGTTATGGCACAATGCGTAAAATGCGTTTTAAGCCTGAGATAAGGTCGATTCCGGAACGCCAAACATAAAAATGTTGATAACTTTGGAAAAACACTTCAGACAGCTTAGATTTGATGTGCAACGACTAAAAAGACCCTTTCTGCTATAGTGGGATGTCAAAATTTCATGTTATGAAGCTTCCCTCGAAAGTTATGGGCCAATGCAGAAAACGCGTTTTCAGCCTCAGATAAGGTCGATTCCGGAACGCCAAACATAAAAATGTTGATAACTTTGGAAAAACACTTCAGACAGCTTAGATTTGATGTGCAACTACTAGAAAGACCCTTTCTGCTATAGTGGGATGTCAAAATTTCATGTTATGAAGCTTCCCTCGAAAGTTATGGGACAATGCAGAAAACGCATTTTCATCCTTAGATTAGGTCGATTCCGGAACGCCAAACATAAAAATGTTGATAACTTTCGAAAAACACTTCAGACAGATTAGATTTGATGTGCAACTACTAGAAAGACCCTTTCTGCTATATTGGGAGGTCAAAATTTCATGTTCTGAAGCTTCCCTGCAAAGTTATGGGACAATGCAGAAAACGATTTTTCATCCTGTGATAAGGTCGATTCCGGAACGCCAAACATAAAAATGTTGATAACTTTCGAAAAACACTTCAGACAGCTTAGATTTGATGTGCAACTACTAGAAATACCCTTTCTGCTCTAGTGGGACGTGAAAATTTCATGTTCTGAAGCTTCCCTGCAAAGTTATGGCACAATGCAGAAAAGGCGTTTTCAGTATGAGAAAAGGTCGATTCCGGAACGCCAAACATAAGAATGTTGATAACTTTGGAAAAACACTTCAAACAGCATAGATTTGATGTGCAACTACTAGAAAGACCCTCTCTGCTGTAGTGGGAGGTGAAAATTTCATGTTCTGAAGCTTCCCTGCAAAGTTATGGCACAATGCAGAAAACGCGTTTTCAGCCTGAGATAAGGTGGGTTCCACAACGCCAATCATAAAAATGTTGATAACTTTGGAAATACACTTCAGAGAGCTTAGATTTGATGTGCAACTACTAGAAAGACCCTTTCTGCTATAGTGGGAGGTGAAAATTTCATGTTCTGAAGCTTTACTGCAAAGTTATGGCAAATTGCGTAAAACGCGTTTTCAGCCTGAGATAAGGTTGTTTCTGGAACGCCAAACATAAAAATGGGGTTAACTTTGGAAAAACACTTCAAACAGCTTAGATTTGATGTGCAACTACTAGAAAGACCCTTTCAGCTATAGTGGGAGGAGAAAATTTCATGTTCTGAAGTCTCCCTGCAAAGTTATGGCACAATGCAGAAAACGCGTTTTCAGCCTGAGATAAGGTGGGTTCCAGAACGCCAAACATAAAAATGTTGATAACTTTGGAAAAACACTTCAGACAGCTTAGATTTGATGTGCAACTGCTGGAAATACCCTTTCAGCTGAAGTGGGAGGTGAAAATTTCATGTTCTAAAGCTTCCCTGCAAAGTTATGGCACAATGCAGAAAACGCGTTTTAAGCGTGAGATAAGGTGGGTTCCAGAACGCCAAACATAAAAATGTTGATAACTTTGGAAAAACACTTCAGACAGCTTAGATTTGATGTGCAACTACGAGAAAGACCCTTTCTGCTATTGTGGGAAGTGAAAATATCATGTACTGAAACTTCCCTGCAAAGTTATGGCACAATGCGTAAAACGCGTTTTCAGCGTGAGATGAGGTTGATTTCAGAACGCCAAACATAAAAATGTTGATAACTCAGGAAAAACTCTACAGACAGCTTAGATTTGATGTGCAACTACTAGAAATACCCTTTCTGATATAGTGGGAGGAGAAAATTTCATGTTCTGATGTCTCCCTGCAAAGTTATGGCACAATGCAGAAAACGCGTTTTCAGCCTGAGATAAGGTGGGTTCCAGAACGCCAAACATAAAAATGTAGATAACTTTGGAAAAACGCTTCAGACAGCTTAGATTTGCCGTGCAACTACGAGAAAGACCCTTTCTGCTATAGTGGGATGTGAAAATGTAATGTTCTGAAGCTTTATGCAAAGTTATGGCATGTAGTGAGAATTGTATTGTGTCCTAATGTGATTGCCGTAGTGACTGGTGACGTGTGTGTCAGTATATAGACACCGGAGCGGGTTTTCCATTAGGCAGAAATCCACGTGTGCTACCTGTGAACTGTTGTGACTCGAATAAATCAGAGAAACCAACACGGCACGTCTCATCTCATGACATGGTGTCAGAAGTAAAGTCGACACGGGAATATTGAACAGAAGATGGCGAAGTTTGGTCCTCCAGAGCCGTTTGATTTTTCCGTTCCGGCGGAGTGGCCGATTTGGAGACAACGTTTTTCCCGTTTTCGTGTTGCCTCGAAATTGGACCGTGAGAGTGGGGAAGTCCAAGTTAATTCACTTCTTTATTCGATGGGAAGAGATGCGGAGCCAATATATGCCTCGTTCGTGTTTCCGGCTGCTTCAGACGCAATGCCACATCCGGAGTACGACTTTAAAACGGTGGTGGAGAAGTTCGACGAGCACTTCGTCCCAAGACGGAACGTCATCCACGACCGCGCATGTTTCCATCGAAGAACACAGAAGACGGAGGAGACAGTGGAAGCTTTCGTGCGGAGCCTGTATGAGCTCGCATAACACTGTGAGTTTGGCAACGCTAAGGATGAGCACATCCGGGATCGGATTGTCATCGGAATACGGGACAAGGAGGTGTCACAAAAACTCCAACTGGAACCGGATTTAACGTTGGAACGAGCAATTCAGCTTGCACGGCAGAACGAGCAAATCAAACAACAGAGTGCGGAGCGTGTGGAGAATGGATTGAATGAGGTGAGACACAAACAGTTCAGCAGAGCGAGGCGGAGCTGCGATGTTACACAGCAGGCGCCGGCACGAGGACAGAGGTTCGAGGAGAGTCGACGCTGCCCACGGTGCAATAGAGGCCATAGTAAAAGTGAGCAGTGTCCCGCTTATAATAAGAAGTGCAATAAGTGCCATAAGAAAGGACATTTTGCTGTGGTGTGTAGGAGTAGGATGATAAAAGAAGTCAGAGCAGAGTCGGCGATTGATTCTGACGAAGAGACATTTTTCATTGGCGGACTTTTCCAAGGAGGCGTGGCAAATCAAAACCCCACAATCATAGAAGAGTCAGGGTCAGATACTGACTGGGACGTTGAGCTGCAAGTGAATGGCTGCATGGTCGATTTTAAAATAGATACAGGGGCAGACACTACAGTTATATCAGAGAGGGCATATAACAAGCTACAGCCCAAACCGGAACTAGTGCGGTCTAGGCAGTTGGTGTACAGTCCAGGTGGAAAAGTCACTTGTGTGGGGAAGTTCAGAGCTGAGACCAAGTATAAAGGAGGAAAATACACGCATTGGATAACGGTCATCAAAGGGCCATTTGCTAGCAACCTGCTAGGGAAAACAGTGGCGAAGCAGATGGGACTGGTGGCGAGAGTTAACGAAATAAAAAAATGTCTGACTGGAGATTTGTTTGGAGAAATGGGACTACTGAACTGTGAGCCAGTTAAGATAGAGCTGACCAGCGATGCTGTACCCTACAGTGTCAATACACCACGCAGGGTCCCCTTTCCGCTTCTCCCCAAAGTTGAAAAAGAATTGAAGCGCATGTTAGATTTGGGGATCATTGAGGAAGTGACTGAGCCCACCGACTGGTGCGCCCCAATGGTCCCAGCCCCAAAGCGCAACAAAGACGAAGTCAGGGTGTGTGTGGACCTGAAGCACCTGAACAAAGTCGTGAAGCGGGAGCGCTACATATTACCCACACTGGACGATATTACTCCAAAACTAATCGGAGCCAAAGTGTTCTCGACTCTGGATGCCTCAAGCGGTTTCTGGCAGATTCCGTTGGATCCCAGCTGCTGGAAGTTAACCACATTTATCACGCCCATGGGTAGGTTTTGTTTTAAACGTCTTCCATTTGGGATTACTTCTGCACCCGAAATATTTCAGAGACTAATGAGCACGTTGTTAAAAGACCTGGATGGTGTGGTTGTTGTCATGGATGATGTGCTGGTCTTTGGCTTAAGTGAGGAAGAGCATGACCGTCGCATGGATGCAGTGTTACAGAGAATTATGGCATCAGGACTCAAGCTCAACAGAGCTAAGTGTCATTTTAAAAGGAGTGAGTTACAGTTCTTTGGACATGTCATAAGCGCGGACGGTGTCAAACCAGACAAAAGCAAAGTGGAGGCTATCACCAGGATGCCCAACCCCACAAATGTAGAACAGTTACGACAAGTGTTGGGATTGATAAATTATGTTGGAAAATTCCTTCCAGGACTGTCCACAATGCTTCATCCAATTACCAGTTTACTCAAGAAAGAGAGTGTCTGGATCTGGGGTGAGCCTCAACAGCAGGCATTCGATAAAGCAAAGGCAACGTTAGTCAGCGCGCCTGCACTTTGTTACTACAACGCAGCCCGGCCAACGGTGGTCAGTGCAGATGCGAGTAGCTATGGGCTGGGAGCTGCGCTGCTACAAGACCACGATGGAGAACTGCGTCCTGTTGCTTTCTGTTCCCGCACCCTCACAGACGCAGAGAAAAGATATTCCCAAATTGAAAAGGAGTGCTTGGCTTCGGTGTGGGCATGTGAACGTTTCGCCAGATATATTCAGGGCATGGGGAGTGTGCGACTGCAAACCGATCACAAACCTTTGGTGCCACTGATTAACACTTATGATATCGACAAGACACCACTGAGATGTCAGAGGCTATTGATGCGCCTCATGCGCTTTAACATTGTGGCTGAGCATGTTCCTGGGAAACAGCTGATCGTTGCAGACACATTGTCCAGACACCCATTGGAGGGAAACGACCAGTCAGACACAGAGAGTCATGTGGAAGCCTACATCAACAATGTTGTCAAACATAAGCCAATCAAGTCAAGTAAACTAGAAGAAATACGGGAAGCTACAAAGGATGATGAGGAACTCCAACTGGTGATCTCACACATGAGAAAGGGGTGGCCACAGAGGATGCCTGAGTTTGCACCACTGCGGGCGTTCCATTCTGCCAGAGCTCACCTATCAGAACTGAGTGGCCTGGTACTTTATGATGATCGGATCGTAATTCCTAAAGCACTCAGAACAAATGTTCTAAAACTATTACATGAGGGTCATCAGGGACTGACTAAGTGTAGAGAGAGAGCTAAGGCGACGGTCTGGTGGCCAGGTATTGGAGCTCAAATAACAAAACAAGTAACATCATGTGACTTTTGTCTCAAGCACAAGCCAAAGCAGAGACGCGAGCCACTGGTGACAACTCCCTTACCTGAGGGTCCATGGCAGAGAGTCGGAGCTGACTTATGTGAGCTGAATGGGAAAAACTACCTCATTGTGGTGGACTATTATTCAAGAGACATTGAAATAGCATCTCTCACCACCACATCAAGCAAACAGGTCATCGGCAAGATGAAACACATGTTCGTGAGATGGGGAATTCCTCTAGAACTAGTCAGCGATAATGCAACTCAGTTCACATCAGCAGAGTTCCAGGATTTCAGAAAGAAGTATGGATTTACTCACATTACTTCAAGCCCTCACTACCCCCAAGCAAATGGAGCTGCAGAGCGGGCCGTTCAAACTGCTAAACGCATATTAAAACAGCCAGACCCCTGCTTAGCTTTGATGAGCTATCGCTCTACACCTACTGCTGCAACTGGTGTGAGCCCAGCGCAGCTAATGACTGGACGACAGATCCGCACCACAGTGCCAGCACTTGAAAAGACTTTACTCCCTCAACCAGTAGACAAAGATCTGGTCTCCCGGAAGGATACAGCTGCAAAGGAGGGTTACAGATTTTTCTATAACAGACGACATTCAGCCCGTCCCCTGACTGAGCTGCTTCCTGGCCAAAGTGTACGAGTGAGACTAGATGGACAGAAGGAGTGGACAACACCAGCCAGAGTTGTCAGCAAGTTGAAGGAGCCAAGGTCATATGTGGTGGAGATGGATAACGGGGTAGTTCGTCGCAACAGGCGCCATCTTCAGGCAGTTCCAGAGGTGACTGATCCAGTGGAGCAGCAAGAAGTTGTCCCATTAACACAGCCTGAGACAAGTCCACCGGTTCAAGCAACTTCTACTTCTGAGGAACCAACATCTTCATCTTCGGGTTCTTCCCTGGAGTCTCCTCCTCTGTCTGCAACTCCGCAGAGGCCTGTGAAATTCTCATCACGGGGGCGTGAGATAAAACTACCGGCTAGGTTCAGAAACTAACAATTGACTGTACAGGTGGTTGCACAAGTTCTGTTTGGTTTAAAAAAAAAAAAAAAAAAAAAAAAGGGCAGAATAATCCCTTTCAGACTGAGGGTAATCTACCCCGATGATGTCTGATGTTCGAAAAGCACTATAGTTTAGTTGATGAGCATTTTAGGTTTGGTTTGAGTGTTTGTTGAGTATATTCCCTTTTCATTTCACATGCACATTGTAGTCTGAACATTTCAGTTGGTTACGTTTTCCTAAAAGGGGGAGATGTAGTGAGAATTGTATTGTGTCCTAATGTGATTGCCGTAGTGACTGGTGACGTGTGTGTCAGTATATAGACACCGGAGCGGGTTTTCCATTATGCAGAAATCCACGTGTGCTACCTGTGAACTGTTGTGACTCAAATAAATCAGAGAAACCAACACGGCACGTCTCATCTCATGACATGGCACAATGCTTAAAACGCGTTCTCAGCCTGAGATAAGGTCGATTCCGGAACGCCAAACATAAAAATGTTGAAAACTTTGGAAAAACACTTCAGACAGCTTAGATTTGATGTGCAACTACTAGAAAGACCCATTCTGCTATAGTGGGAGTTGAAAATTTCATGTTCTGAAGCTTCCCTGCAAAGTTATGGCACAATGCCGAAAAAGCGTTTTCAGCCTGAGATAAGGTTGATTCCGGAACGCCAAACATAAAAATGTTGATAACTTATGAAAGACACTTCAGACTGTTTAGATTTGATGTGCAACTACTAGAAAGACCTTTTCTACTATAGCGGTAGGTGAAAATTTCATGTTCTGAGGCTTCCCTGCAAAGTTATGGCACAATGCAGAAAACACGTTTTCAGATTGAGATAAGGTGGGTTCCAGAACGGCAAACATAAAAATGTTGATAACTTTGGAAAAACATTTCAGACAGCTTAGATTTGATCTGCAACTACTAGAAAGACCCTTTCTGCTATAGTGGGAGGTGAAAATTTCATGTTCTGAAGCTTTATGCAAAGTTATGGCACAATTCGTATAACGCGTTTTCAGCCTGAGATAAGGTCGATTCCGGAACGCCAAACATGAAAATGTAGATAACTTTGGAAAAACACTTCAGACAGCTTAGATTTGATGTGCAACTACTAGAAAGACCATTTCTGCAATAGTGGGAGGTTAAAATTTCATATTCTGAAGTTTCCTGCAAAGTTATGGCACAATGCAGAAAACGCGTTTTCAGCTTGAGATAAGGTGGGTTCCCGAACGCCAAACATAAAAATGTTGATAACTTTGGAAAAACACTTCAGACAGCTTAGATTTGATGTGCAACTACGAGAAAGACCCTTTCAGAAATAGTGGGAGGTAATAATTTCATGTTCTGAAGCTTCCCTGCAAAGTTATGGCAAAATGCGTAAAACCCGTTTTCAAACTGAGATTAGGTCGATTCCGGAACGCCAAACGTAAAAATGTTGATAACTTTGGAAAAACACTTCAGACAGCTTAGATTTGATGTGCAACTACGAGAAAGACCCTTTTTCTGATATAGTGGGAGGTGAAAATTTCATGTGCTGAAGCTTCCCTGCAAAGTTATGGAACAATGCAGAAAACGCGTTTTCAGCATGAGATAAGGTCGATTCCGGTACGCCAAACATAAAAATGGTGATAACTTTGGAAAAACACTTCAGACAGCTTAAATTTGATGTGCAACTACGAGAAAGACCCTTTCTGATATAGTGGGAGGTAAAAATTTCATGTTCTGAAGCTTCCCTGCAAAGTTATGGGACAATGCGAAAAACGCGTTTTCAGCCTGAGATAAGGTCAATTCCGGAACGCCAAACATAAAAAAGTTGATAACTTTCGAAAAACACTTCAGACAGCTTAGATTTGATGTGCAACTACGAGAAAGACCGTTTCTGCTATAGTGGGTGGTGAAATTTTCATGTTCTGAAGCTTCCCTGCAAAGTTATGGCAAAATGCGTAAAACTCGTTTTCAGCCTGAGATAAGGTCGATTTCGGAACACCAAAAATAAAAATGTTGATAACTTAGGAAAAACACTTCAGACAGCTTAGATTTGATGTGCAACTACTAGAAAGACCCTTTCTGCTATAGTGGGAGGTGAAAATTTCATGTTCTGAAGCTTCCCTGCAAAGTTATGGCACAATGCAAAAAACACGTTTTCAGCCTAAGATAAGGTTGATTCCGGAACGCCAAACATAAAAATGTTGATAACTTTGGAAAGACACTTCAGACAGCTTACATTTGATGTGCAACTACAAGAAAGACCGTTTCTGCTATAGTGGGAGGTGAAAAAGCCAAGTTCTGAAGCTTCCCTGCAAAGTTATGGCACAATGCAGAAAACGCGTTTCAGCCAGAGAAAAGGTCGATTCCGGAACGCCAAACATAAAACGGTTGATAATTTTGGAAAAACATTTCAGACAGCTTAGATTTGATCTGCAACAACTAGAAAGACCATTTCTGCTATTGTGGGAGGTGGAAATTTCATGTTCTGAAGCTTCCCTACAAAGTTATGGCACAATGCAGAAAACACGTTTTCAGCCTGAGATAAGGTGGGTTCCGGAACGCCAAACAAAAAAATGTTGATAACTTTGGAAAAACACTTCAGACAGCTTAGATTTGATGTACAACTACTAGAAAGACCAATTCTGCTATAGTGGGAGGTGAAAATTTCATGTTCTGAAGCTTCCCTGCAAGTTATGGCACAATGCAGAAAACACGTTTTCAGCCTGAGATAAGGTCGATTCCGGAACGCCAAACATAAAATATTTGATAACTTAGGAAAAACACTTCAGACAGCTTAGATTTGATGTGCAACTACTAGAATGACCCTTTCTGCTATAGTGGGAGGTGAAAATTTCATGTTCTGAAGCTTCCCTACAAAGTTATGGCACAATGCAGAAAACGCGTTTTCAGCCTGAGATAAGGTGGGTTCCGGAACGCCAAACATAAAAAATGTTGATAACTTTGGAAAAACACTTCAGACAGCTTAGATTTGATGTGCAACTACTAGAAATATCCTTGCTGATACAGTGCGAGGTGAAAATTTCTTGTTCTGAAGCTTCCCTGCAAAGTTATGGCACAATGCAGAAAACACGTTTTCAGCCTGAGATAAGGTTGATTCCGGAACGCCAAACATAAAAATGTTGTTAACTTTGGAAAAACTCTTCAGACGGCTTAGATTTGATGTGCAACTGCTAGAAAGACCCTTTCTGCTATTGTGGGATGTGAAAAGTTCATGTTCTGAAGCTTGCCTGCAAAGTTATGGCACAAAGCAGAAAACTCGATTTCAGCCTGAGATAAGGTCGATTCCGGAACGCCAAACTTAAAAATGGTGATAACTTTGGAAAAACACTTCAGACAGCTTAGATTTGATGTGCAACTACTAGAAAGACCAATTCTGCTATAGTGGGAGGTGAAAATTTCATGTTCTGAAGCTTCCCTGCAAGTTATGGCACAATGCAGAAAACGCGTTTTCAGCCTGAGATAAGGTCGATTCCGGAACACCAAACCTAAAAATGGTGATAACTTTGGAAAAACACTTCAGACAGCTTAAATTTAGAGATAAGGTTGATTCCATGTGCTACTAACTACTAGATGCTCTGAACTCAGGGTGAACTTGTAAGCAGACAATGTTTTTAAGCTGAGCTTGCGATTATGGTTAACGCTTAGAAGGTACGTCGTATTAATAGAACATTCCGGTCTTCACTTAGAAGATAAGTTACATTTAGCAAAACAATGAAAGTAACACTCAGCATGTTCAATAAATCTAAAACATTTGCATAAGACATGATGGGTGTCTCTAATGAAGTTAAAACTTTCCACAAAGGACGACAGCTAGAACACGTGATATAAATTAAAACTTTCCACTGAAGATGACAAGAACACGTCATCCATTAATGACGCATTGGGGGATTGTTTATTGAAATCAGCAATGTTACTATAAATGTCTCGGATAGACTGACCCCTCTCTCTCTTGCTCTCTCGCTTTTGGCTTCATCCGTTTGCTGTAAGGTCTTGTATCTTAACTTGGGACGGTGCTCTTTCTCTTGCTCTTAGGCAATTTGATTTAACTCATTTTGTTGTTCTCTTATGGTTTTTATTATTGATTGGCTGATTTTTATTATTGATTCTTTTGACTTAATCTCTTTTATTGCATATACTTTGAATATATTTTTATGATCTTTGACTTAATCCTTTTTATTGTTCGCATTTATGATTTTTTGACATTTAACACAGCCTGAGACAAGTCCACCGGTTCAAGCAACTTCTAGTTCTGAGGAACCAACATCTTCATCTTCGGGTTCTTCCCTGGAGTCTCCTCCTCTGTCTGCAACTCCGCAGAGGCCTGTGAAATTCTCATCACGGGGGCGTGAGATAAAACTACCGGCTAGGTTCAGAAACTAACAATTGACTGTACAGGTGGTTGCACAAGTTCTGTTTGGTTTAAAAAAAAAAAAAAAAAAAAAAAAAAAGGGCAGAATAATCCCTTTCAGACTGAGGGTAGTCTACCCCGATGATGTCTGATGTTCGAAAAGCACTATAGTTTAGTTGATGAGCATTTTAGGTTTGGTTTGAGTGTTTGTTGAGTATATTCCCTTTTCATTTCACATGCACATTGTAGTCTGAACATTTCAGTTGGTTACGTTTTCCTAAAAGGGGGAGATGTAGTGAGAATTGTATTGTGTCCTAATGTGATTGCCGTAGTGACTGGTGACGTGTGTGTCAGTATATAGACACCGGAGCGGGTTTTCCATTAGGCAGAAATCCACGTGTGCTACCTGTGAACTGTTGTGACTCGAATAAATCAGAGAAACCAACACGGCACGTCTCATCTCATGACATGGCACAATGCTTAAAACGCGTTCTCAGCCTGAGATAAGGTCGATTCCGGAACGCCAAACATAAAAATGTTGAAAACTTTGGAAAAACACTTCAGACAGCTTAGATTTGATGTGCAACTACTAGAAAGACCCATTCTGCTATAGTGGGAGTTGAAAATTTCATGTTCTGAAACTTCCCTGCAAAGTTATGGCACATTGCAGAAAACGCATTTTCAGCCTGAGATAAGGTCGATTCCGGAACGCCAAACATAAAAATGTTGAAAACTTTCAAAAAACACTTCATACAGCTTAGATTTTATGTGCAAGTACGAGAAAGACCCTTTCTGCTATAATGGGAATTGAAAATTTCATGTTCTGAAGCTTCCCTGCAAAGTTATGGCACAATGCCGAAAAAGCGTTTTCAGCCTGAGATAAGGTTGATTCCGGAACGCCAAACATAAAAATGTTGATAACTTATGAAAGACACTTCAGACTGTTTAGATTTGATGTGCAACTACTAGAAAGACCTTTTCTACTATAGCGGTAGGTGAAAATTTCATGTTCTGAGGCTTCCCTGCAAAGTTATGGCACAATGCAGAAAACACGTTTTCAGATTGAGATAAGGTGGGTTCCAGAACGGCAAACATAAAAATGTTGATAACTTTGGAAAAACATTTCAGACAGCTTAGATTTGATCTGCAACTACTAGAAAGACCCTTTCTGCTATAGTGGGAGGTGAAAATTTCATGTTCTGAAGCTTTATGCAAAGTTATGGCACAATTCGTATAACGCGTTTTCAGCCTGAGATAAGGTCGATTCCGGAACGCCAAACATGAAAATGTAGATAACTTTGGAAAAACACTTCAGACAGCTTAGATTTGATGTGCAACTACTAGAAAGACCATTTCTGCAATAGTGGGAGGTTAAAATTTCATATTCTGAAGTTTCCTGCAAAGTTATGGCACAATGCAGAAAACGCGTTTTCAGCTTGAGATAAGGTGGGTTCCCGAACGCTAAACATAAAAATGTTGATAACTTTGGAAAAACACTTCAGACAGCTTAGATTTGATGTGCAACTACGAGAAAGACCCTTTCAGAAATAGTGGGAGGTAATAAATTCATGTTCTGAAGCTTCCCTGCAAAGTTATGGCAAAATGCGTAAAACCCGTTTTCAAACTGAGATTAGGTCGATTCCGGAACGCCAAACATAAAAATGTTGATAACTTTGGAAAAACACTTCAGACAGCTTAAATTTGATGTGCAACTACGAGAAAGACCCTTTCTGATATAGTGGGAGGTAAAAATTTCATGTTCTGAAGCTTCCCTGCAAAGTTATGGGACAATGCGAAAAACGCGTTTTCAGCCTGAGATAAGGTCAATTCCGGAACGCCAAACATAAAAAAGTTGATAACTTTCGAAAAACACTTCAGACAGCTTAGATTTGATGTGCAACTACGAGAAAGACCGTTTCTGCTATAGTGGGTGGTGAAATTTTCATGTTCTGAAGCTTCCCTGCAAAGTTATGGCAAAATGCGTAAAACTCGTTTTCAGCCTGAGATAAGGTCGATTTCGGAACACCAAAAATAAAAATGTTGATAACTTAGGAAAAACACTTCAGACAGCTTAGATTTGATGTGCAACTACTAGAAAGACCCTTTCTGCTATAGTGGGAGGTGAAAATTTCATGTTCTGAAGCTTCCCTGCAAAGTTATGGCACAATGCAAAAAACACGTTTTCAGCCTAAGATAAGGTTGATTCCGGAACGCCAAACATAAAAATGTTGATAACTTTGGAAAGACACTTCAGACAGCTTACATTTGATGCGCAACTACAAGAAAGACCGTTTCTGCTATAGTGGGAGGTGAAAAAGCCAAGTTCTGAAGCTTCCCTGCAAAGTTATGGCACAATGCAGAAAACGCGTTTCAGCCAGAGAAAAGGTCGATTCCGGAACGCCAAACATAAAACGGTTGATAACTTTGGAAAAACATTTCAGACAGCTTAGATTTGATCTGCAACAACTAGAAAGACCATTTCTGCTATTGTGGGAGGTGGAAATTTCATGTTCTGAAGCTTCCCTACAAAGTTATGGCACAATGCAGAAAACGCGTTTTCAGCCTGAGATAAGGTGGGTTCCGGAACGCCAAACAAAAAAATGTTGATAACTTTGGAAAAACACTTCAGACAGCTTAGATTTGATGTACAACTACTAGAAAGACCAATTCTGCTATAGTGGGAGGTGAAAATTTCATGTTCTGAAGCTTCCCTGCAAGTTATGGCACAATGCAGAAAACACGTTTTCAGCCTGAGATAAGGTCGATTCCGGAACGCCAAACATAAAATATTTGATAACTTAGGAAAAACACTTCAGACAGCTTAGATTTGATGTGCAACTACTAGAATGACCCTTTCTGCTATAGTGGGAGGTGAAAATTTCATGTTCTGAAGCTTCCCTACAAAGTTATGGCACAATGCAGAAAACGCGTTTTCAGCCTGAGATAAGGTGGGTTCCGGAACGCCAAACATAAAAAATGTTGATAACTTTGGAAAAACACTTCAGACAGCTTAGATTTGATGTGCAACTACTAGAAATATCCTTGCTGATACAGTGCGAGGTGAAAATTTCTTGTTCTGAAGCTTCCCTGCAAAGTTATTGCACAATGCAGAAAACGCATTTTCGAACTGAGATTAGGTCGATTCCGGAACGCCAA
The DNA here is from genome assembly GCF_027744825.2 of Synchiropus splendidus. NCBI lineage: Eukaryota > Metazoa > Chordata > Actinopteri > Syngnathiformes > Callionymidae > Synchiropus > Synchiropus splendidus. The sequence continues at coordinate 356,020 of NW_026527074.1, forward strand.
ACATAAAAATGTTGATAACTTTGGAAAAACACTTCAGACAGCTTAGATTTGATATGCAACTACTAGAAAGACCCTTTCTGCTATAGTGGGAAGTGAAAATTTCATGTTCTGAAGCTTCCCTGCAAAGTTATGGCACAATGCAGAAAACGCGTTTTCAGCCTGAGATAAGGTCGATTCCGGAACACCAAACCTAAAAATGGTGATAACTTTGGAAAAACACTTCAGACAGCTTAAATTTAGAGATAAGGTTGATTCCATGTGCTACTAACTACTAGATGCTCTGAACTCAGGGTGAACTTGTAAGCAGACAATGTTTTTAAGCTGAGCTTGCGATTATGGTTAACGCTTAGAAGGTACGTCGTATTAATAGAACATTCCGGTCTTCACTTAGAAGATAAGTTACATTTAGCAAAACAATGAAAGTAACACTCAGCATGTTCAATAAATCTAAAACATTTGCATAAGACATGATGGGTGTCTCTAATGAAGTTAAAACTTTCCACAAAGGACGACAGCTAGAACACGTGATATAAATTAAAACTTTCCACTGAAGATGACAAGAACACGTCATCCATTAATGACGCATTGGGGGATTTTTTATTGAAATCAGCAATGTTACTATAAATGTCTCGGATAAACTGACCCCTCTCTCTCTTGCTCTCTCGCTTTTGGCTTCATCCGTTTTCTGTAAGGTCTTGTATCTTAACTTGGGACGGTGCTCTTTCTCTTGCTCTTAGGCAATTTGATTTAACTCATTTTGTTGTTCTCTTATGGTTTTTATTATTGATTGGCTGATTTTTATTATTGATTCTTTTGACTTAATCTCTTTTATTGCATATACTTTGAATATATTTTTATGATCTTTGACTTAATCCTTTTTATTGTTCGCATTTATGATTTTTTGACATTTATGTATGTGCACTAGCGTCGGGCAGTGCCTTTCACTTTGTTGGGTATTAGCGTCTGGCAATACCCTTGAGCTTATTGATGTTTATTGATTTTATTGTTTTTATTATCCTTTTTTGAATTTTACTGTTTTGTTATCCTTTTTATCATTTTTTGAAGAAATACTTTTGATATAAAAACAAAATAAAACTGAGTACGAATTAAGTACTGAAAAGGCACAACGGCATTGATCCCTGACTACTAAAGAATCGACTGGCTCCTGTACTACCATCAACTGGGTTATAGGTGAGTTAATGCTCGATTGAATTAATGTTTGATTTCCTTCCCTGTGCACATGTAGTGAATGTCTCGACTGGTAGCATTATTCCATCCTGAATTATTATGTCAATGATAAAGTGGTAGTTCAGAAGGCTGAGGTAATATTTCATTTAAGGAATGGATTGAGGATCTAATCATGTGTCCCTAAACGAAGGTAAGTACAGAGACTACGGTAGAAGGTGTAGCATTGTAAGGTCAAGAACCTGTTTCTCAACAGGTCGGGCGAATTAAATAACCCGTTCAGTGAAGCGCCGACACTACTCACTAATATAATCAGATGAAGTTGATACATCTATTATAGTTTTTGAACCGTGTCTGCAACAATAGGCTGACTGAGTTGACCACACGAGGGGGCCCTTTACCAAAAAAGGCAAAGGGAGGTAGTGTACTCGGAACTAGGGACGGCTTATGTTATTGCCAATTGCCCTGTACACAAAACCTTGAAATCCAAACCCGACGACATGGCGCCCGAACAGGGACATGATTGAAAAATCTATTTGTGAGTAACTGGACACCAGAGTGAAACTCTGACCGGAAAGGTTCGGTAGTAAATACATAGATCCTACTATCTCTGAGTTTTGAATCAATGATATAGATTCAGACTCTATCACTCGACATAGTACGATTTAGTTGACTCTGTAATTTACCAAATTGTCTAAGGTGACCCTTGACCTCAATCCTCCTGAATCATTGGGGGTTGTCACAAATACGCAATTAGCACGATGGATGACGGCTACTTATGCGACGCTGGCCTCACTGGGTTATTTTGAAACAGTTAAGTGTCTGGTAGGAAACCGACAGCTGGCAAAACCACTCTATGACACAGTATTACTTTGAAAACAGGATAACTTTGCAATGCATCTAGATAATTCTCCTCAGCTGCAGCGTGGCCTAGAGGAGGAGGAGCGCAGAGAGCCAGAGGAGCCTCGACTGGTAGCATTATTCCATCCTGAGTTATTATGTCAATGATAAAGTGGTAGTTCAGAAGGCTGAGGTAATATTTGCAAAAAATATAAAAATGGTGATAACTTTGGAAAAACACTTCAGACAGCTTAAATTTAGAGATAAGGTCGATTCCATGTGCTACTAACTACTAGATGCTCTGAACTCAGGGTGAACTTGTAAGCAGACCATGTTTTTAAGCTGAGCTTGTCATGCGCACATTCGTCACACTTTTATTTTGGTGATTCCCGGTTGTGTCTTGTTTCCGTTTCCCTGTATTTCCCCAGCTTCACTGGCAACTCAGCTGGCGCTCATCGTCTCATCAGCGCTCTCATGGATATCTTCCCGTCAACGCCAGCTCGAGTTACCAGGTGGTTTCGTTTCGTCTCGTACCAATGGTAAATTCTCTCAAGACTCAATTCTCTCGTTGACTTTCTGAACCTCGAGTTCCGTCTCAGCCGCTTCCTTTGTTCCGCGTTCCTCCTCGCTCCGCTTTCTGTTTACTCCTCTCTCTCTCCTCCGCTATACCTACCCGCGTGTGAGCGTTTTCTGCTAAGCTCATTTCTCATTTATCGTAGAGATCGTTATATCCTCGTGTGAGTGTGTGTTTTGGCCACCACCGAGCGCTTTTTGTTTAGTCAGTCTCGTGAGTTGATCTCCGAGCGTTTTTGTGTTCTCCTCTTTAATAGGCTCGATTCTAATTCGCCTCTCTTTCGTTTCAGATTTTTTCCCAGTCCCTACGTGTAGTTCCCGGTCCACTTTTTGGGTTCCGGCGCCTTTTGTTCTCTTCAGTTCGTCTGTGTAATATATCTTGTTCGTCTGTCATTAAATTGTTAATTTAACCTCGTCCTCCGAGTCATCTGTCGGTCAGCAACCACTGCGTTTGGATCTGCCTACTTAGCCATGTCAGAACCACCTGGTCAGTCCCCAGATCCAGCAGTTGTTGCTGACCTACAGAGGGCTATAGGCATTCAGGACTCGAGACTCACGACTCTTGAGAGAGCGACCCAGAGCGTCCTGGACCAGCTGCAGCGCATGTCTGCCTCCTCTGCTGAATCAGGCGCCTCCGCGCCGGTCTCAGCAACAGCCTCTGCAGCTGATCCAGAACGACCTGTTACCAGCGGACGTGAACCGAACATTCCCACGCCGGAGGTTTATGCAGGTAAGCCAGGCTTTTGTAAAAATTTTTTAATCCAATGTTCACTAGTTTTTGATTTACAACCATCCTACTTTAAGACGGACCGAGCCAGAGTAGCTTACTGCATGAACCTCCTGCGTGACAAGGCCAGTCAGTGGGCTGTCTCCTTATGGGAATCAGACTCTCCCATTCTCTACAGCTTTAAGAGCTTTTCTTTGGAGATGCGAAGGGTTTTTGACGCCCCATTTAAGACTGGACCCAGTGCCTCTCAGCGTCTCATCTCCATGGCTCAGAACACGCCGAGCGAGTCTGTGTCCGAATACTCTGTTCGCTTCCGCATAGCAGCCGCAGAGGCTGACTGGAACGAATCGGCTCTCATGTCCGCTTTTTCTAACGGCCTATCCAGTAATGTCCAGGACCAGTTGTCCTTACGCGATGAGCCTAACTCCCTGGAGGAGCTAATTCTCCTCGCTATTCGAATCGACAACCGCATAAGAGAGCATGCCCGGCGGAGACGGTCCATCCCTCACCTGGTGCCTTCAGTCCCGTTCTCACCACCAGAACCTTGTTCCCAGTCAGATTCCCCAGTAGATCAATCTGAGCCTATGCAGGTGGGGAGAACGAGACTTACACCAGAAGAACGCCAGCTTCGAATTTCTCGCGGACTTTGTTTGTACTGTGGTCGACCTGGCCACATAATCCGTGCCTGTCCAACCCGTCCCAGGGGCCCCCGTCTTCCTCTCGTCTCCGATAAAGAGGTCAGTATTCCTTTAACCACCAGAGTAGGTAGAATCATCTTCTCCGCTTCACTACGTGAAAATGATTCATGCACCTCCGTTGAAGCCTTTATTGACTCCGGTGCTGATGACAATTTTATAGACGCCGCCTTTGCTGATTCTATGTCCCTCTCTCTCATCAGGCTGGACACTCCTCGTTCCCTCTCAGCAATTGACGGCAGTCCTCTTCCGTGTGTCACGCACCGCACCTCACCTTTGACTCTCACCCTGTCTGGCAACCACACTGAGGTGATCTCCTTCCTGGTTCTTCCGGCCTCCTCATCCCCATTGGTCCTTGGTTTTCCCTGGCTCTCTCTTCACAATCCTCACATCGATTGGTCTACATCCAAGGTTTCAGGTTGGAGCACTTTTTGTCACTCTCACTGCCTCCGTTCTGCGCACTCCGCTCTCCCTCATCCACTTCCTCCCTCCCCTCCCGACCTCTCACGTGTTCCCTCTTGCTACCACGATCTGGGGCAGGTTTTTAGCAAAGATCAGGCCCTGTCTCTCCCCCCGCATCGTCCCTACGATTGCGCCATTGATCTGGTTCCTGGGGCTCCTTTTCCCGCTAGCAGACTCTATAATGTCTCTCGACCTGAGAGAGAAGCACTCGAAAACTATATCAACGAATCTCTTGCGGCAGGCCTGATCCGTCCCTCCTCCTCCCCCCTGGGGGCGGGATTCTTCTTCGTGAGTAAAAGAGACAAGACCTTACGCCCTTGCGTTGACTATCGTGGCCTAAATTCAATCACCATCAGAAATCAGTATCCCCTTCCTCTCATCGACCCCGCTTTTGAACCTCTGAATCAGGCCACAATCTTCTCCAAACTCGATCTCCGTAACGCCTATCACTTGGTTCACATACGAGAGGGAGACGAGTGGAAGACTGCTTTTAAGACCCCCCTGGGACACTTTGAATATCGAGTCATGCCTTTTGGTTTAACCAACGCCCCAGCTGTTTTTCAAGCTTTAGTTAATGATGTTCTCAGGGACATGATTAATCACTTTGTGTATGTGTACTTGGATGACATCCTGATTTTCTCGAGAGGGGAGGAGGAACATCAGGAACATGTCCGCCTCGTACTTCAGAGGTTGCTGGAGAATAAGTTATTCTGCAAAGCTGAGAAGTGTGAATTCCACGCCAAACAGGTCAGTTTCCTGGGTTTTATTCTGGGAGAGGGACGTCTTATTCCAGATCCAGCTAAGACTGAAGCAATCTCAAACTGGAAAACTCCCACCAACCGCAAACAGCTCCAGCAGTTCCTTGGATTTGCTAACTTTTACCGCCGATTCATTCGGAACTATAGCAAGGTTGCCGCCCCACTGACCTCACTTACTTCGACCAAGAAGGAATTTTCCTGGACTCCTGAAGCTGAACAAGCCTTCACTAACCTACGAACTCTATTCTCCTCCGCCCCCATCCTTCGTCATCCAGACCCAAGACTCCAATTCATCGTGGAAGTGGACGCTTCAAACTCTGGGGTGGGTGCGGTGCTTTCCCAGCGGGACCCCAACGACCAAAAGGTACATCCCTGCGCATTCTTCTCTAGAAGACTGACTCCTGCTGAACGGAACTATGACATTGGCAATCGTGAGTTACTGGCGATGGTGGCTGCCCTACAAGAGTGGAGGCACTGGCTAGAGGGCACCGAAACCCCCTTCATGGTACTTACCGACCACAAGAACCTGACCTATCTGCAGAACGCTAAACGCCTTAACTCTCGTCAGGCCCGGTGGGCTCTTTTCCTGGGAAGATTCAATTTTTCCATCACTTACCGTCCAGGGAGCCAAAACCTCAAGCCCGACTCTCTCTCTCGCCTACATGATCCCGCTGATCCTGTTGAGAAGACGGAGACCATTCTTCCAGCGTCCTGTTTCATCCGAGCCGCCAGCTGGGACGTGGAGAGGGCTGTCCTGGAAGCCCAGAAACATCACCCAGCTCCCAGCTCTGGTCCCCCTAATCGCTTGTTCGTCCCCGAACCGACAAGACCACAGATCCTCCAGTGGGGTCATTCTTCCAAACTCGCCTGCCATCCTGGTATGTTCCGCACACTGAATCTCATCAGCCAACGTTTCTGGTGGCCAGGCATGACTCGGGACATCAAGGACTTTTGCAGGGCTTGTACCACCTGCAACAGAGCCAAGTCCTCCCACCGTCCTCCAGCTGGTCTCCTTCAACCACTACCACTTCCTGGTCGTCCTTGGTCCCACATAGCCGTGGACTTTGTAACTGGTCTTCCTCCTTCAGCAGGCATGACCACTATCATGACAGTGGTGGACCGCTTCTCTAAGATGGCACACTTCATCCCCCTGCCGAAACTGCCATCCGCTCTTGAGACTGCTGATCTGCTGGTTCTACACGTCTTCCGCCTTCACGGGATCCCCAGTGACGTGGTCTCAGACAGGGGACCACAATTCTCCTCCCAGGTCTGGCGCTCCTTCCTAAAGGCTCTGGGAGCATCACCAAGCCTTTCCTCCGGCCATCATCCTCAGACCAATGGACAAACGGAAAGGACTAACCAGGATCTTGAGTCTGCACTGAGATGCGTCTCTGCTCAAGACCCTTCCTCCTGGTCATCTCACCTTCCATGGGTAGAATACGCCCATAACACCCTCATCTCATCTGCTACGGGCATGTCTCCCTTCATGGTCGCTTTTGGTTATCAGCCTCCTTTGTTTCCCTCCCAAGAAGCTGCGACCACCGTTCCGTCAGTGACCCACCACCTACAACGCTGCCGAGAGACCTGGTCCCGCGCCAGAGCAGCTCTATCTCTCACCTCGGAACGCAATAAAAGACTAGCAGACCGGAGCCGAATCCCTGCGCCCTCATACCAACCCGGCGACAAGGTCTGGCTTTCTACGCGTGATCTACAGCTTCCGGGTGAGTCACGAAAACTCTCTCCCAGATACATTGGCCCTTTCAAGATCGAGAAGACAATCAACAACTCTGCAGTCAAGTTGAAACTTCCAGACTCTCTTCGCATCCACCCAACCTTCCATGTTTCCTTGCTTAAGCCAGTCTCCTCATCCCCACTCCATGCAGCCTCTGAAACTCCTCCTCCCCCTCCTTTCACCATTGATAATCACCCTGCTTACACGGTCCACAAGATTCTGGATAGCAGACGTCGTGGCCGGGGGGTCCAGTATTTGGTAGACTGGGAGGGCTATGGCCCTGAAGAGCGTTCATGGGTTTCTCGGTCACTCATTTTAGACCCTACCCTCATTTCTGAGTTCCACACTAGTCACCCTGATAGACCTGGTAGAGTGCCTCGAGGCCCTCCTTAAAGGGGGGGTACTGTCATGCGCACATTCGTCACACTTTTATTTTGGTGATTCCCGGTTGTGTCTTGTTTCCGTTTCCCTGTATTTCCCCAGCTTCACTGGCAACTCAGCTGGCGCTCATCGTCTCATCAGCGCTCTCATGGATATCTTCCCGTCAACGCCAGCTCGAGTTACCAGGTGGTTTCGTTTCGTCTCGTACCAATGGTAAATTCTCTCAAGACTCAATTCTCTCGTTGACTTTCTGAACCTTCTAAATTCCTGTGCGCGCTCGAGTTCCGTCTCAGCCGCTTCCTTTGTTCCGCGTTCCTCCTCGCTCCGCTTTCTGGTTACTCCTCTCTCTCTCCTCCGCTATACCTACCCGCGTGTGAGCGTTTTCTGCTAAGCTCATTTCTCATTTATCGTAGAGATCGTTATATCCTCGTGTGAGTGTGTGTTTTGGCCACCACCGAGCGCTTTTTGTTTAGTCAGTCTCGTGAGTTGATCTCCGAGCGTTTTTGTGTTCTCCTCTTTAATAGGCTCGATTCTAATTCGCCTCTCTTTCGTTTCAGATTTTTTCCCAGTCCCTACGTGTAGTTCCCGGTCCACTTTTTGGGTTCCGGCGCCTTTTGTTCTCTTCAGTTCGTCTGTGTAATATATCTTGTTCGTCTGTCATTAAATTGTTAATTTAACCTCGTCCTCCGAGTCATCTGTCGGCCAGCAACCACTGCGTTTGGATCTGCCTACTTAGCCATGTCAGAGCTTGCGATTATGGTTAACGCTTAGAAGGTACGTTGTATGAATAGAACATTGCGGTCTTCACTTAGAAGATAAGTTACATTTATCAAAACATTGAAACTAACACTCAGCATGTTCAATAAATCTAAAACATTTGCATAAGACATGAGGGGTGTCTCTAATGAAGTTAAAACTTTCCACAAAGGACGACAGCTAGAACACGTGATATAAATTAAAACTTTCCACTGAAGATGACAAGAACACGTCATCCATTAATGACGCATTGGGGGATTGTTTATTGAAATCAGCAATGTTGCTATAAATGTCTAGGAAAAACTGACCCTTCTCTCTTGCTCCACGCTTTTGGCTTCATACGTTTGCTGTAAGGTCTTGTATCTTAACTTGGGACGGTGCTCTTGCTCTTGCTCTTAGGCTATTTGATTTAACTCTTTTTATTGTTCTCTTATGGTTTTTATTATTGATTGGTTGATTTTTATTATTGATTCTTTTGACTTAATCTCTTTTATTGCATATACTTTGAATATATTTTTTATGATCTTTGACTTAATCCTTCTTATTGTACGCATTTTGATTATATGATTTTTTGACATTTATGTATGTGCACTAGCGTCTGGCGGTGCCTTTGACTTTGTTGGGTATTAGCGTCTGGTGATACCCTTGAGTTTATTGATGTTTATTGATTTTATTGTTTTTATTATCCTTTATTGAATTTTATTGTTTTATTATCCTTTTATCATTTTTGTATTGAATTTTATTCTTTATTGATTTTACTGTTTTGTTATCCTTTTTATCATTTTTTGAAGAAATACTTTTGATATAAAAACAAAATAAAATTGAGTGCGAATTAAGTACTGAAAAGGCACAAGGGCATTGATCCCTGACTACTAAAGAATCGACTGGCTCCTGTACTACCATCAACTGGGTTATAGGTGAGTTAATGTTCGATTGAATTAATGTTTGATTTCCTTCCCTGTGCACATGTAGTGAATGTCTCGACTGGTAACATTATTCCATCCTGAATTATTACGTCAATGATAAAGTGGTAGTTCAGAAGGCTGAGGTAATATTTCATTTAAGGAATGGATTGAGGATCTAATCATGTGTCCCTAAACGAAGCTGAGTAAAGAGACTGCGGTAGAAGGTGTAGCATTGTAAGGTCAAGAACCTGTTTCTCAACAGGTCGGGCGAATTAAATAACCCGCTCAGTGAAGCGCCGACACTACTCACTAATATAATCAGGTGAAGTTGATACATCTATTATAGTTTTAGAACCGTGTCTGCAACAATAGGCTGACTGAGTTGACCACACGAGGGGGCCCTTTACCAAGAAAGGCAAAGGGAGGTAGTGTACTCGGAACTAGGGATGGCTTATGTTATAGCCAATTGCCCTGTACACAAAACCTTGAAATCCAAACCGGACGACAGGTTTCACCACACATCCTTCGTAAACAACTTTTACTTTTCTGAGAGTCTGTACGTTGAAACGCCACAGTACGCACAGGCACTGAGGCAGCATCCTAGTGTCCTATCCCCAGTCTTGTGCCACACTGACAGGTAGCTGACAACAGCAGACATTGAAAACTTGTTCAGAACAAACCTCTATCCAGAAGGAAGCAACAGGCGACAGAAAGAATGCCAAGCCTTGTGATTCCGGGCCGATTTTCTTCAAGACTGTGAAGGTTTATCAAATATGTATTTCATACATACTGTGACTGAAATTGATGCAATCAAAACTATAATTCCTATATTGAGAATGTAGAACTTAGTATATAGCAGTATATTACATTGCTAATTGTTCTACTTTCAGAGAATGTAGCTGCTGTGTCCCTGGAGGAGGTGTTGATGTTTGCCACAGGCCTATCTTCGCTTCCCCCTGCTGGAATAACACCTCAGCCACATTCCCAATGGCAAACACCTGTGCAAACACAATGAAACTTCCTCTCCTGGAATCCTACACTGTCTTCAGACAGGCCCCTCCTTGACCCCTGTTGTATTCACTTGTCTGTGTGATGGTGTGTAACATTTGCCAATTTGCTCTAAAGAAAATGATGATTAGAAGCGTAAGGAATTCTTGTGATGATCACTTCTGTGTTTTCTTGAATGGCCTCCACTCCAACATGGTCTACGGTACATACTGTATATCATCATTTAGTGTCATAATTTGCATCAATTACTTACAGTAATTACAGTAGTCATATGTTAATCTTTTTTTTTTATTTTGGTAAAATAATTTCTGACATGTGAGGATCACTTAACGTTGATGGGAAAAAAAGTATTTTCACAAAGGATGCAACAGATTTGTCTCACAGCTTTTGAATAGATGTGAAAAGGCACAGCGTTACCAACCCTTAAGTTAGCCATAATTGTAGCCCAGCTATTTCCTTGAGCCATATGTAGAGTTCCGAGGCCGACTCCCAATCGTGTGGCTGAGGTCGTCCATTGAGTTCCACGGCTTGTTGTGCATAATCCTGAATGTCTGGATCTCCACATTGAGAAGTAGTTTGGTTTGACTCAGGAAATTGATTTAATTCCCTGTGCTCAACAGGGAATCCGCAATCCCTTCAACCGAACCTGCACATATGAAAAAAAAAAATTATTATATATATAGTATATATATTTCAGCAGGAGAGGAAACGTAGTTGAAATTGAATAAATACAGAAATCCAAACTAAATAAAGACAACTAGCCAATAAATTTCATTAGGTTAGGTTTCATTAGGTACTTAAGCTACACATAATCTGAACATATTCTGTTAGCCTATGCAATTTTTGCTATGAAACATTTTGCCTTGCATAATAATTTGTATTCTTAAAAATACAATTGTCATGGCTCTGCTTTTGTTTTCTCGCTTGGGTCCTGTTTTTGTTTTCTCCCTCTGTTCTTCCTGTTCTTTTGGCGCATGGCTGGAGCCAATTGGCCCCTGATTGCTTGATTGAGCACCTGGACTCCAGCAACGTTTGCCAGATCGAGTCTTCTAGTTTCTTGGACTGTCTCCTTGGTTTCCATGAGTTTGACTCGTATTGTTCCCCCAGAATGGCTTCTCTAGTTTCTGTGACGCTCTTTTGGTAACTCCTCGTCCTCTTGGCTCTCCTTGTTTCGGTCTCTCGTTCTGTGCGCTAGCTCATTTAACTCCTCGTTCTCTTGGCTCTCCTTGTTTCGGTCTCTCGTGCTGTGAGCTAGCTTATTTTGGATATTTCTGTGTTAAACCCTGGTGCCTGACTTAGTGTTTTGTTTCTCCCAGTTTCCATGCGTTTCCTGTTCTCTTTTGTAGTTTATTCTCGGTTCATTGTAAATTCATCTTTTGCTTAGTTTCTCCCAGTTTGGTCACGCTTTTCTGTTGTGTTTTTGGTGTTTGTTTAATTATTAAATATTATTTCTAACTCGCTTCTGCCTCACTGTTACTTTCACCACTTGCACTTGGGTCCCGCTCCACGTCCTCAACACGTGACATTCGCTCCTCGTTCCCTTGACTCGTGACATTACGATCTTCTCCCGCGCCTCATGTCATCCACCTCCCGTCATATCGAAGTTGAGCTCTCTCTCCACCGCCAACTCAAGAGTCATCCCACTTCACTAACGGCCTTCTGGCGTTGGATGGCGAGACTACACACAGGTCACGACCGCATGTTGTCTGCCCACAACAGGAAGAAATCTCGACTATTTCGGGCGTGGTTCTGACACTCCACTGGCACTAGGACCGCACTTGGTCAGGTACGGAGCTTACTGCCAGGCGGAGGGTTGAGGGAGGATCTCGACCTCCCCCCTGGCGAGAGACCATCCCACCAGACTTTAACAGAGCCACCATTGCGCAGTGGAATGGTGGCTTCGCCGTCGGCAACGAGCTCATAGCGCTTGAGAACATCATCGTGCTCTTTATGAGCGGCGTAGACAGGCTCATCCATCCTCTCTCACTTCACCAGAGATTTTGGAAATTCAACAGTCCGTTGGCGTGGTGCTCCGCTCGCGGCGCCTCCTCCACACACAACCGCCGCCCGGGGGGAACTCCGTCGCTGGTCGAAGGCGCGGGGTGAGCCCGGCCGTCCAGGTCATAGCCGCGCTGATAATCGCTGATCCTCTTGGAGAGACCAGTCGGCTGCTCTCACCTCTGCTCTCTCCAAAAGCATAGGAAGAAAACTTTGTATCTAAAACTATGCTTCTAATCCGAAGTCTAACTTGAATAAAAAATAAGATGCATTACTTTCGTATCGGGTCTGTTTCTTCTCTGCCCAAAAGTAGGGTTTATCACCCACCATGTTCTCTTCCGGTTCCAGTCAGTGCGAACTCGAGTGGCTGCTCTTCGGCTTCAAAAATTGGTTTTTCTTTGACATCGTCTCAGGGGACCGAGCAGTATAGTAATGGTCTCTCTACTTCCTTTATCCCAGGCGGAACTCCCACTGGGAAAGTTTCTGGAGCCAAGAAGTTTTGTTTTTCCTCAGCTTCGCCACAATAAGAAGCACAGGCGTCAAATAATTAATAAATAATAATAAAGCAATCCTCCTACACTGGGTTTTACTACAGGTACTTTCTGTAACCCAAGAAGACAGGAGAGTGGAGACCTGTTCTGGACCTCAGTCAACCAACAGGAGACTGAACAGCGGATCCGGACTACCAGGAGACTCCTGGAGTGCGTCAGAGTGTGAGAGTGGATGACCTCCATAGATCTTGCAGACGCCTACTTCCACAACACGGTTTGGCCGAGTCACAGGAAGTTTCTCCGGTTTGGGCTAAAGGGTCAGGTGTACATACAGCTCTCTAGTGACTCGCACCTTCGCCAAGTGCGTGGGGGCGGGGCTCGAACCACTAAGCTTTTATTGATAACAATTTTTCCACTCAAACAGAATTTTTTTCCGGTCAGAGACTCGAAGCCGACTGCCCCGGGAGAAGCTGCTGCCAAAGATCCACACATGGAGCGCCAGCAGCGCTGAGTCTCCTGCCGTTAAATCCGCTGCTGCACTGCTGCGACAAGTCTCTGCCGTGACTGCGATGAGACCTCAGTCCTGCCTGAAGTTTCCATCGTCCAGAGGAGGCGCGCCGCTCGTCTTCAGGTCTCAAGATTCTTTGCTTGATGTGCCAGATGCGCACGCTCCCGCTGTAATTTCACAATTGTAATTTTACAATTACAGAGTCACTGATTCACTCCTCTCTAATTTCACAATCACATTTTGTAGAGTGCCCTGGCACTTCCAGGGAAGTAGAGTTTGTCATAGGACATGGTGGACATGATTTGGGCCAAGTTTGGCCTCTCAGTGGCGGACCTCTTTCCCCTCTGGTTTTCTCTCCGCAGATCGGACAACCCTCCGCTGAGAGTAGATGCGCTAACTCGTCCAATATGGCCGGAGGGCCTCCTACACACCTTCCCTCCACCTCGCCTCCTGCTTCAGTTGATGAGGAGGATTCGCAGCCAGAAGTTAAGAGTGATTCTAGTGGCGGCAGATAGCTCCAACTAGAACTGGTACCCCGAGATGTCGCAGATGTGAGTCCGGGTCCCAGGAGCCTTCCTCCCTCCCATCCTGGGGCGTCCCCTCAAAGTATGGCTACTTCAAGGCTCGCAGGGAGTCCTCTGCCCCCCAAGTTGCAGTTCACTGTTCAAAATGTTAAAGCACCCTCAACACTCAAAGCATATAATGCTAAATGGGTGTGGACTGCCGTCCGTTGGGTTAACATCCACTGGTAGTCCAGTTCATGCAGGGCAAGGCCTTCAGGAAAACAGATAAGCTGTGGGTGGCGCTGGCAGGTGTTAAAAAGGGGCAACATCCATAGCTGCCTGCTGAGGAGGTTCTTTTTCCAAGAAATCTGCCAAGCAGAGTTGTCCCTCCAAATATGGACGGTTATTAGTGCCAATTGTGTTCTTCCACGTTGGGCTCAAACTAGACCTGATTTGGCAACGAGTGGGCCCCAGAGGGTCGTCCAGACCTGTATGGAGGGTTATTTGTGCCACTCCACTACATTCGGACTAACAACATTTTGTACGAGCTTAGGGATGAGGTCATTGGCGCAAGACATCTAGGAGGCCGGACTGGCGAGAGACCTGGCGTTTGGACACAGCAGCAGGTCTCTTGGCACGCCTCCCCTCTGTGATTAGAGACAGGCCACCGGTGAATCTTCACCTAGATTGGTGACCCTTCTTCTGCACACTTATGCGCAGTGGTGGCCACCACGCATGGTCCGGCTGCAATATATAAGGCGCGAGGTCTGGATGTTCCAGTACAGTCCTGTTTGCACTCTGCTGGTGCTTCGTCACGTTTGCAAGCAATTAAGAAACGCACACTCTCTTTTGGACCACCGCTATACTTTTTGGGCAGGGAGTCTGTCCGACGTTTGTCAGGGCGGCCATGGCTCATGTCACATGTTTTTTTTTTTTCAGGTCAGACTATGTGGTGAGGATTCTCTCTCCACGTAGTCGAGTTGACCTGCCAGGCGAACCTGGAGTTATGGACAGAGCCCCGGCTAGTGCATCTCCACATTAGCCTATGGTTCTCCCATCTCTGCTTCACCCTGACTTCGGTCATTGAGGGATGGGAGAGGCGATGGAGCCCTGCAAGCTGGCTCACGCGACTTGCCTGGCGGGGGTGTATCCATCGCCATGTGGCCTCCTCTTCTACACGGTCAAGTTCTTTGTCCGTGTGAGAGACCAGCAGGCGAAGCGAGGGCTTTGCCTACTGATCTCAATATTCCTCCCCTCTCTGCTACACTCGGACTATGGTCAAAGAGAGATGGAAAAAAGGAATGATTGAAAACTCCCACAATAGGTCATAGGGAGTGGACCGGAGGAGGTATCTCCATCACCATCACATCATCCATCAACATTATGTTTTCTGACGGAAACCCACCTTCTCTCGCTCTGATCACGCGTTCTGCACTGTTCACTCACTGACCAGAAAAGTTTCAGAACATGAAAATCTCGAACTATAACAGAAAGACTCTTCTAATAAATTCAGCACTAAATCTACCTGTCTGTACTTTTTTCAGAGTTCATAAAAATTTTTATGTTTTCATTGCGAAACCCACCGTCACTCGGGCTGAAAATGCATTTTCTGCACTGTTCACACACTAATCAGAATAGCTTTACATCATGTAAATTTCACATGCCACTATAGAAGAAGGGGTCTATCAAAAGTAAGTGCAGCACTAGTTCAACCTGTCTGAACTGGTTTCAGAGAGTTATCAACTTTTTTATGTTTATCAGTGTGAAAAACACTTGGGCTGAAAACGCATTTTCGGCACGGTTCACTCACTGATCAGAATAGCCTCAGGACATTGAAAATATCAACTGTAACTATAGGAAAAACTCTATTTAGTATATTCAGCACTAAATCTGCCTTTCTGAACCTTATTTCAGGGGGTTATGGACATTTCTTTATTCACATATTCACATACAATGTTTCACCTGCCACTATAGCAGAAGGGGTGTTTCTAGGAGGTGCCGTCTGTGTGAAAACCACGGTCACTCGGGCTGAAAACGCAATTTCTGCACTATTCCCGCACTGATCAGAATGGCCTAAGAACAATGAAAATATCAACCGTAACTATAGGAAAAAGACTCTTTCTAGTATATTGAGCACTAAATTAAACAATTTCATATTTACCTGTCCGAAACCCACTTTCTCTTTGGCCGAAAACGTGGTTTACGCACTGTTCACTCACTGCTCAGCGATTCCCCAGAAGATGAAAATTTCATCTGCCACTATAGCAGAAAAGGTATTTCTACAACATGCAGAACTAACTCAACCTGTCTAAATGATTTAAGAGAGTTATCAACATTTTTATTTTTGTCGGTCTGTAAACCACCTTCTCTTTGGCTGAAAACGTGTTTTATGCGCTGTTCACGGATGCCTAACAACATGAAAATTTCTCGAGCAACTATAGGAAAAACACTCTTTCTAGTATAATAAACACTAAACCTACATTTCTGAACTGTATTTCAGGGGGTTGTCAATTTTTTTTTTTTTCCTGGTCAGAAACTCAGCTTCTCTCAGGCTGAAAACGTGTTATATGCACTGTTCACTGACTGCTCAGGGATGCCTCTGAAGATAAAAATTTCACCTGCCACTATAGCAGAAGGGTTTTTTTTAGTAAGTGCTGAACTAATTCAACTTGTCTTAAGTGGTTTCAGAGAGGTAACAACCTTTTTCATGTATGTCGGTCTCAAAACCACGGTCACTCGGGCTGAAAAACACGTTTTTTGCGCTGTTCACTCACTGCTCAGCGAAGGCCTCAGAACATGACAATTTTTTTCTGCCAATATTAGCAGAAAAGGTCTTTCTAGAGGGTGCAGAACTAATTCAACCTGTCTCAAGTGGTTTCCGAGAGTTATCAAGATTTTTATTTTTGTCGGTCTGAAAACCAAGTTTTCTTGAGCTGAATACGTGTTTTCTGCACTCTTCACTCACTGCTCAGGGATTCCTCACAACATGAACATTTCATCTGCAACTATAGGAAAAACACTCTTTCTAGTATATTCAACACTAAACCTACATTTCTGAA